>NC_051274.1:8267231-8618481 GCF_015220745.1 Sebastes umbrosus
GATCACATTTTGTGTTTGTGGTGGAATGAGAAAGTCAAGTTAAAGGCAACTCTCAGGATTATTAATGTCGTAGGGTGATGGCCCCCTTTGTTGTATTTCATGTGGTTATTGTTGAATCTGCTTGCTCATGTAGGGCAATATACTGTGGTGTATTGAAGTCAGTGGCTGCCGATATTAACATGCAATAATTTAATCAAAATGACTTTTAAATTTCCCCTTTTATTTGTGAACGATGCATTACAAAATTAAACTAGAATGGCACTCGGAGAGCGCAGACCTCCGCCAAGCTGCCCGAGTACGATTGTCCCCTCTTTCCGTGCAGCTTGCGCCATCATCCACATGTAATTTTGTTGATGTTGAGATCAGCTGTACGTAGCGGAGCATCGTAAAACACTTCATTCAAACTGGACAGAAACAAAATAAAGCTCACCTAAACCGTCGTCGTTACTCTCACACCAAGTGTGCTTTGGTCAAACTCGTCTTTAATTTCACCGAGATTAATGTGAAAAAACGCCAAATCTACAGGTGTCCCCCCTCCTCTCTCCGAATTTTGATGGATTTGAATTTAATTCAAATCCATCGCGGATGGATCTTTTGGAGTTATCCTCCAAACTGCCAAACCAACACCAGTGAAAACATAACCTCCTTCCTAGGCCTTCGGCCTTGGCGGAGGTAATTATAAGCTTATAATATATGACAATGCAATTACAGCCAAAATTAAAATGAAAGCTCCATTGGACCATAATTAGATAGGTATTGTATACTCCTTAGGGTAACTAAGGATGATAATGATAAATGCATGTGACATGGTCTTGTTATTTTCATTTTCAAATTCAACATAAAGTTGAAAATGAAATGACAAAGTGGACTCATCTATTTGAATGATGTCCTGGTCTAAATTGCCGAAATGGCCTTTCTTTGTGGTCGTTTTCATAATAGGGACTTATCTGACCAAAGCAAAAAGCCCGCATGGGAGAATCCCGCCATTATGATTTTTTTTCTTGTTTACATGTCAAACTAGCTCAAATCAGGACATAATTCATGTACACTGATAATTAATCTTCTTTAATCATCTCTTCACGTTTCTTGTTTGTATTTCAACTGTCGCTGTCTTGCCCCCATAATTTGAAAAAGGCCTTGATCAGCCTCGATCTCTGTCCGGCAACGTTAGTTTTTCACCAGCCTTCAAAACCTCCCTAAAGTCCAGTGTTAGTGCTGCAGACTCAGTGTTTCACTCCACCTGGCATGAAGCTGGTTTATGTCATTTCACAGAGATGATACCGTTTCTGTAGAGCAGAAAGTCCATTGATTGTGATCGTGCATGCGTACTTAACCGTACCCTGGCTTCTGCTGCTGCCTTGCTTTTAACTTTTGGCTTATCGGTGACCGCATCTCATGGAAAGAGTGCTAGGATATTGTACTCAAGTAAAAGTACTCTTACTTTTACTGTATGTTGTGAGGGATGTGACTTGAGATCTAGTGAAGTGCAATACTTAAAATACTACTTAAAAAGACCCCTCAAAGTATACATTACATTACATTAATTTATCTGATGCTTTGATCCAAAGCGACTTACAGCGAGTGCATTCAACCATGTGCAACCCAAGAAGTGCGGGAATCATGAAAGTTGTATTGCTGGCCGAATGATGAGAATAAAACTGTTCATTTATATTTTTTGTTTTATCAGCTACAGCATGCTAATCCTGTTTGTGACACCAAGTGGAAGATAAAAACCCAATTTACACTAGTAGTTGTAACATAGATGTTTTTAAAATCTTTTATTAATCTTGTCTGCTGTGACTTCATCCACACAACTTTGATTTGCTCTTGCCTGTGTGGAAATGTATAGTATTTTACAGTCTGAACTATCTTACCTACTGTATGTATATTCATCTATTTCATTCACTGGACTTGTATTACCTCGTAATGTTGTTGAGAAATGCAGCTGCCTCTTGCCATTTGGTTTGTGTGGAGCTCCATGTATAATGGTCAGGGAGTTGTGATGATACTGTGGTGAGCCCTTCTGAGGATTATCCCCTTTGGGGAGGACACACATGTTTAGCCTATTAGCCTTCGGTCTTCCAAAGGTGTTACATACGTATAGTGTCCCAGTGATGCAGTGTAGGTGGACCTTGAATTGGGACAGCTCACATTGTCTGTTAATGCCGTTGTTGTTTCAGCGTTTTGATTCTTTTGATTTTGATTGTCCATCACTAGAGTATTTGTCTTGCTTCAAAATTATAAAAGAAATACTAAAAAAAACCAGCAAAACTAAACAATAAAATGGTATGTAGAAGTTGAAATCAACAATTAATTTGTAGTCTTACAAAGAAAACTACAGCTCCCATGTATATTTACAAACTTGTCAGCCTTCTTGCAACATACTGTATTCAAACTTTTTAGCTGTAATCTCTGCGGTCTAAAGAATGTTTTTTTTTTTAGAAAATCCCAGTTTAGACAAATTAAATAAATTGTCAGATTATGTTCCAGGGCTGGATTTTTACTAAATTCCATTGATTAATTATAGACAAATATCTATAATGTGATTTTGAAATTGGTTTTCTTACATAACCCAAGAAGTTCTGCTTTCACTTTGGACAGTTGGACAGTAGCTATACTTCTGCAGGGAGGCTTCTTATGTTGACTCGTTGTCAGACTCCATCAGCTCTGTATAAGAGAAACCGTTCCATATTCAGTACCTGGCACCTGTTTGTCAAGCAGAGATCCAGGTCCTGATGTCTGACACTGTTTGACACCGCTCAACGTGCTCGGACTGCGTCAGCCTGAAACTTGACCTATTTCAGTCCACAGCTCTACATTTCTTTTCGGAGGTGGTGTTGTCATGGGGTTTTAGAAAAGCCAGAGCAAATTTGATGAAGTATTAAAGGTTTTATGAAAACTGGCATAGTATAATTGTATTGACATTTTGAGCAAACGGTAAACTAATGAGAACCGCTCTGTATGCTCGGGTAAATGATTTACACGAACACGCCGAAATAATGAATTCTAGTTTTCAATCTGTACTGATGATGCAGAGCCAGAGGTGTACGGGGAGTGCATGGTAATTGATAAAAGAACTGTTTCATGTGGAGCTCGGCTGCAGACAGGTGAGGGAATATCAGAGCTCAGACTGTCCGGAGCCCCTCAGAGGGAAGCACCTCCCGACATCAAACGGACTCTTTAATTGGTCCTGGAGCATAAAATAAGCTCCATCTTTATTAGGGCTCTATCATGTCCTGACATCCTCCCCTGTCTGTCTTTTTTTTCTGTGGGTCAGTGCATTCCACTCCACACATTTAGCAAATCTCCTAGACCAGGATTACTGCTTCCTAGGGATTTAGGATTTCTGCCCGCCCAACACATGTTGCACAGTTACAGATTGTGTTGTTGTGCTTGCATGTCTTTCCTGCTTTCCTTCGCCGCGGCCACAGTCTCTCTCTTTCATAAGATGCCAGCCGTTTTTGCAGCACTATGCTGATGAATGCTAGCTGAGGGAAGAAATAAAGAAATGATGGCACGGCATGAAGACAAATTGTTGCTTTGAAAAACTTACTGCTGCATTTTTTGCTCTTTGAGATGGAAGAATATTGAAGAAATGGCGGCGCAATAAGCAGGTTTGCTGGGGAAATAACATCACAAGATTATTGACCAACTGTTGATACTATTCGGAGGCTGAGAGGAATTTTTTCTTTCTTTTTTCTGCGGATTTTGCTTTGAACTTAGGAAGGAAAGTGATGCTATACTTTATGTGAGTTTTTAGAATAACGAAGGATATAGAACATTACCCAAAAAGAACATTTACTCAGAAGTACTTGAGGAAGATGTCTATTGCGTCCCTAATTTACCCAAAACAAAATTTTTTTCTCAAATGAAATTTTCGTGGGAGCATCCCCTTATGTTTTTAGGTGGAAACTTGTAATCTCAGTTATTCTAAATGAACACATCCAAGAGGAACAGCTTTTTCCCAGTCGGCTCAATGTCTTCAGCTCTGATGTGTTCCACTGCCACGGCCGCCACGGGAGACAAGCCCGGACCTCCTGCTAGAGGGGCTTTCTCCTCAGAGGAGGACAAGGACAAACAGAAGGAGGTGGCTCAGTGTAACAGCCAGCAGCAGGCCTCTCCGTCCCACAGAGTGGATGAGTTCTTCTGGATAGGCAGCAGCATTATGGCGTTTTGCAAATGGAGGCTCGGTTACATGGGTAAGCTTTGTCGGATACTCTGAGTAGAGTTACACTGGTTGGATATCCAAGATATCAGCCTGTTGCGGATGTCTAAAAAAAAAAAGCAATAAGATAAACAGTGTTAGTAAAGCTGTTGGCCACCATGTCCGAACCACAATTCCTTGCAGTGACGATATGTCCAACTCTTCTTTGTGGTCTACTTTGTTGTCTTTTTGTGTAACTGGTCAGCAATGGAGACTTTAGCGGAGATCATAATGTTTTATTTATTTATAAGTGAAAAAAAGATACTAGGAGATATTGTTTTTTTTTTTTTTTAACCATTGTCATTGCTTAAGATAACGCCCAATAAGGTGAAAAACTAAACTTGCTAAAAAATAATTATTTTATTATTTACAAATATCACAGCCTTCATCTAAATGTTAAATTCTCCTGAAGATGTTTGCCCTCTAAAATTATATTCTGTAAATCAAAAGAGCAGACTCGGAAAAGAAATACGACGAGCAGGTCACTAATTATTTTACAAAAAGGATGTGAACATTGAATCAATGAATTACAGTTCTAAACCCCCTCCTCTCCCATGGTGACTCGTCTAGATGCTCTCCGCATTGTTTATCGTATGTCCTTATGGCTGAGGCGTGGCGCAAAAATGCTGGCGTTGCGCCGTATGATTATGACTCAGAAAAAAAAAAACGGTACGCCAAATAGTACCGGTACTGCGTGAGTATCGGCCCACTTTTCTGACAGTGAACGTTTGTAAGAATCGACACAAATCCGAATTTTTTTTTTTGTGCAAGAAGCAACAGAATCACAAGCATTGAACTACTTGCTTGGTTTCATGACAACTTGTTGCATATAACTTCAACCTTTCGAAAGACTTGAATGAATCTATTGGTATTTTGATTCTGTCCGTCACCCTATAAGACTGTACTTTATGGTGGCCATTGCAGATCACAAGGTGGTTGACAACTTTAAACACCTTTGAAACACCTTTTATAAATGAGGAAAATATACCTCAGTGTGTGCCCACTTGAGCGGTCAGAGGTGCATTGCCTTGCTCGACCCACCTGTTTTGGGCAGGGAGTGTGCCATTCATTTTCCCATCCCACAAATATCAAAGTGTCTGTGTGTGTTTTAACCTTTACACTACCACACTGTCAGTCCTCATTAGGTTGCTACTTTAACGTCAGTAAAATGGCCATCTGCACCACAGAGTGACCTGTGTGTGCGCGGATGCAACATATGGCCAACAGACAATCCCTCTGAGCTTAACCTGGTGCCCTGACAGCAGCTGACTCCGCCTGCTCGGCCCATATTGTGACTGTGGCAGCAGGACAGCAGCCACCCAGGATAACCCTGCCACGTCACTGATGTGACACCCACTCATCTTACCTGGCTTCAGCCTCAGCTGTGTTTTGGTGAAAAACTGCTATACCTTAGCCGTCAGTCACCTGTTCTCTGCTTCCTGCTTTAACCCTATTGACCAGCCACAGCAGCTGTGGCCTCCAGCAGGACTGCTAATGTCTGTTAAATACTGAAGTGTTGATGTAGATCGTCCCCTTAGACGGCAACCATGTCCTGCCAGGAAGTAGAGACCTGCAATTTACTAGTGTTGACAATAATTGGTGTGGTTGAAAACAAATACATTCCTCAAAAAAACATATTTTGAAGGTGGCAATTGAATTCAGATGTGACGGCAGCATTTCCAAATTCAGTTTTGTCTTTTAAATGATTTCAAACCCAAGGTCAAAACACTTTAACTGTCATCTTCTGACTTTTTCCCTTGCCCATGCACCTTGGAAGTATAGTGCCAGAAAACCCTAATCTGCTGAGTACAAAAAAATGTTTTTGTCAAGTTCAGGACAGACTAATGTCATGGAATATTATTATTCAGATGATCTAGTCACCGTAGTCTAAAGTGGCAAAACGTTTCTGTAGTGGTAAATCATTTCTTGAGTTGGGTTTATTTTAGGGCTGTCAATTGATTAAAATATTTAATCACGATTTATCAAATGATTGTCCATGATCAATTGTAAAATTAATCACACATTTTTCATCTGATCAAAATGTACCTTAAAGGGAGATTTGTCAAATATTTAGTATTCTTATCAACATGGGAGTGGGACAATATGCTGTTTTATGCAAATGTATGTATATATTTATTATTGGAAATCAACTAGCAACACAAAACAATGACAGATATTGTCCAGAAACCCTCACACGTACTGCATTTAGGATGAACAATATGCTCAGATCATAACATGGCAAACTCAAACCCAACAGGCAGCAGCAGCTGTCAGTGTGTCAGTGTGCTGACTTGACTATGACTTGCCTCAAACTGCATGTGATTATCATAAAGTGGGCATGTCTGTAAAGGGGAGACTCGTGGGTACCCATAGAACCCATTTTCATTCACATATCTGGAGGTCAGAGGTCAAGGGACCCCTTTGAAAATGGCCATGTCAGTTTTTCCTCAGCATAATTTTGCTTAAGTTTGGAGTAGTTGGCCTCTTTTGCGACAAGCTAATACGATATGATTGGTATCAATGGATTCCATAGGTAGCTTTTTTCTAGTTTCATATGATAGCAGTATATTCACTCTAGCTTTAAAACTGAGGCCGCTACAACCTAACAATTGCAAGTTGCGTTAAAGAACTTAGTGGCGTTAAAACAAATTTGTGTCAATGCGTTATTAATGCGTTAACTTTGACAGCCCTAGTTTATTCATATTTGTATTGAGATACTTTTTGTAATTTGCTTCCAACTAGTGTTTGAAGAGTTATGTTGTCTACCTTTTGTGCAGAATGGGCATCATTTCTAGGGATAGTCATACATTTGTTGTTTTTGTGCATTTAAATTTTGTTGCCTACCATTTCCATGATTAATTTGCCTAACCGTGATCTGTCCCTAGTAGAGTTAGGCTGGTGTAAACATTTTCAAACCGGTTTGATATTAAGCCACAACAATGGAATGGACCAGTATACCGAATTTAACCACTAAGTGTCGCACTTGACTCAGCAGCCGCTCCAACAAAACCCGGAGGAGCGGCTTGTCACTACAACGAGAATAGCTGGTCCACCTTAACACCCAATTTAAAGGGATAGTTTGGGTTTTTTGAAGTGGGGTTGTATGCGGTACTTATCCATAGCAGGTGTATTACTTACAGTAGATGACGGTCGGCGTGCCCCTAGCTTGGAGAAACGGAGAGGAGCACCGGCACCAGAGCAAAGCAATACAGTGCTGTGGACGGGGACGGCAGAAAAACGTATTTTAGCCACCTAAAAGAAAGGCTCACCTAAAAAAAGTATATCTGTTTAAATGTACGCTATATCTAGAATATTTTCCAACGGCGAACTGAACTGAAAGTGAAACGTATTTATACTGTTTTTGTCATCTGAGCCTGCTGGCTTTGGAGAGAGCATAGATAAGCTTCTTTTTCAGTTCAGTTCCACCATCAGAAAGGAGAAGGAAAGGGCTGTCTGACGGCGAGATAAAGCGGTTAAAATATTCTAATATAGCGTACACTTAAACAGATATTGATTTTTAGATTGAGATTTGTTTTATTTTCTTTAGGTGAGCCTTTCTTTTAGGTGGCTAAAATATGTTTTCCTGCCGTCCCCGTCCACATCACTGTATTGCTTTGCTCTGGCGTTGGTAATCCTGTCTGTTTATCCAAGCTAGGGGCACGCTGACCGTCATCTACTGTAAGTACCACACCTGCTATGGATAAGTACCGCATACAACCCCACTTCAAAACACCCAAACTATCCTGTGTTTGATCTGTCCACCCTGACCTCCTCCCTACACAGATTTGATTAAAACATATTTTTTTTTGTTGAACCTGGGAAGTCGTGTGTCCACCACGACAAAGGATCCTTATTGATTTTCCATTGGCATTGTTTCCGTTTTAACTCATACCATGCCACCACCACGTAAAGCACCGTTAACAGGTCCTGTTTGATGTATTTCTGTGAGATCAGGCTGATCAGATGCCTTCTCCGCATTGTGTGATTTTAACATGAAAATATAGTTTTCTGTCAAACTGTTTGCGTTTCAAATTGTTGGTGTCGGATATATTGCATATGAACCACACAGAGTCTTGTTTCTATTTTAAATTTAAAACATTTACACTTTCATGTGTCGTCCTGAATCGAAACACTTGTCAATGGAGCCTTTTTTCTGAGGCTTAGGTGGAGAAAACAGGGCAAATTATCTACAGAAACAAGCGCTTTAGTTTAGTTGTGATCACTCCTGATAAGGCTTTTTGTTTGCTCTCATTAATCAAGCTTGCAGATAGGATCGGAACTTGTTTTCATCCATTTGATCATCCAGTTAACATTCAGCGTTCCTCCACAATGGGCGTCTTCTCCACATCCACACGCTTTAAATCTGATGTTGTAACCACGGCAACGAGCCCAGATCCCCACTAGTAAAGAGTGCGCTGCCTTTTCTGTGTGTCTCGTGCTCCACTTTTGTCTCTCTCACCATCTCTACAAGGTGTTGTACGTGTCTGTGCTGCTGTTGTCTTTGTTCTCTCAAAAACGATGCGTAAGCAGCATCTGACTGCTTTACAACAGTTCATCCCCGTCTTACTCCACTCTACTTCTACTACTGCTGACGTTCCTCATAGCTGTGTCATTATCTCCTTTTGTTTTATTTCTTTATTTTTGATTGGATTTTTTTGTTTCCTTTCCTCAAAGTTGATTTGCTTGAATAATTTGCACTTTGGAACTTACAGAAAATTGGTGTTTCTTGTGTTGGTGGTCTTGCCATCAGCTCGTAGAAATGTCAACGTTACTGTTAATTGCACCCATTGTGTTTTTGTTTTTTTCATCCTTATTTTCTGGTTAGGACACCGGATTAAACAGTTTGGCAGTGAACACTGCTCTTACCGGGACGTCTCCTTTGTTAATTATTGGTCTATTTAGTGTTCAGAGAATACCGACCTCTGTTAATTGTTGAACAGTTGGACTATCACAGAAGACACACTTACATTTGGCTGATTTGTTACCACGAAGCACCTTTAGAACATATTCCAAATGACAAAGGAATGTTGGCAGTGTGAATTTCAGCAGTGCTGGATAAAGTAACTGAGCTGAGCTGAGCTAGTAAAAAAGATTTAGTGCAGGAGATGGTGTATTGATGGGATTTTGTAAAGTGCAGCAACAGGTGATTTTTTTTTCCAAATGAAATGTGAAATGGCAGTGATATACTGTATATTTGTCACCTATAATGCTTTATGGTTATAATGGTTCAGCAGCAGGACCAGTAAAAGCTTGTGAATGAAGTGGACCCTCTCTCTTTACCACAAATACGGTACACAATACAGAGCCTGTTTGGTCAGTGATGGGGCTGTTGAATGTATTTAATGTATGTCATCCAGAAGCCAACTCTGTCATTAGATGTAGCCTTTACAGCTGGGTCGGTGTACAAGCTTAAACCGGTTTGATGTCATGCAAACCGGCTGAACCGCCATTTGTCTTTTTGACACGTTCTGGCAAATTAAAAAGTAGCCGACATCAGCAACCTGTGTGGACAGCGTCATGGCGCTAAATCCAGCTTGTATTGCATTATTAATAAGCAATGTGACAAGGTGGTTTACATAATGTTTATTTATAAACTGACTAAAGGAGCTGCTAGTGTCTGACAGGCCGCGAGCCGAGGCCGGCAACATGTACAGTAGAAGTGGTAGGGGGGGAGAGAGGCGCATGACGCACGTTGTGTTCATTTACTGGAAAGTTCATGTGTTTTTTGGGGTGTGAGTTAGTCTCAAGGAAAACTAAAACTATGCCAACGTGGCAACATTTTGGATTTGAAGCCGACAAAAGAGGTGAGCCGAAAAGCACGAGATGAGGCAACGTGTCACATAAAAACATGACGTGTCAGTCGTTCTTCTGATTGTGGTGCCGCTTCGCTCTGTTTCTTCTTCTTATGTAGTGTCTAATGGCGGTTGGCAAACCAGCTCGGAGGTGCATTACTGGAATTGTTACATTCTCATTCACAGACTCGCTCAGTCCACTCAGGAGCGGCTGCTGAGCCAGCACCTGGTGGTAAAATTTGGTATACTGGTCCGTCGTTCGAACATTTTCAGACTGGCCCCAACCCTAGTAGCCTGTTGAGTAGGGCTGTCCTTGACAAAAGAAATTCTTTATCGACTAATCCATTAGTTGATTTAATTGTCTGTAAAACTGAGTTTCTTCACAAAGAATCACACAAAAACACCACTTTAAATCACCAGAGATGTGTTCATAAGTTTCTTGGAAATGAGTTTAAGACTAAAGAAATCTTAGTCGACTTAGACGAAGACAACTGATTAGTTGACTAATGGACTCAGAGGGGGCAGCCCTACTATTGATCCTCAGCAGAAATATCAGCTCAAACAGACTTTTTCTTTGGTGTCGGGTCGGGTTGAGCGAGGTGACGCTGCTCTGTAGTGTTTTCATATCTGGTTGTTAAGGGTTCATCTGACGCAATCAGACTGTTAGCTTCTTCTGTTGTCCATGTTTGCGTATTGCCATAGCAACCTACTGTATGCCACGTGGCTTTGTAGTTTCCGCAGTCTCCCCTGATGTTAGTTGCATCTCACTGACGCCTATAACATCCCGGTGTCTGAATAGACTCTGGTGATTTTTCGAGGTCATTTGATGTGTTATTGTAACTTCAAATGGTTTTCACATGTAAACCTACATATAGATGTGGAAGACACATTTCTAAATTGTACCTTTTAATTGCTCTATAGACAGTACAGGAATGAGTAGAGCCTCAGCACCAACCATGAACACAAGGTCCCAAACCACTGGGCTGTTGGTTAATTGATTACACCAGCCTTTATTATTCAGGCACTCTCAGCCTTCCGTAGGGTATGACGAACCTTTCTAGTGGGCCAAATGCATTTCTTCCACCACATACTGCTAAATGGGTGCTTGTCTGTGCTTTTTGTTCTGTATGTGGAGTCTTGCTGAGTTATTATTGCATTGCTTATTGACATTTAATATTTTAAACATGATTTTTTTTGCAGTTAGAGCATCTTGTAGTAGTAGTGATTTATTTAAATCCATCTTTGACGTATTTTTTAATTGCTTCACCCAATTTTATCGGTTGGTTGATTGCCCTGCACTGCAAAAGTGGGCTACAGTAAAGTACAATGTGTCCACAGAGAGCCCGTAGGCTTTACGACCTACGTGGGTTAAACCCACAGACCATGCTACTTCTGTGTGAGTACTCTTTAGCAAAGTGCAGGAGGAAGATATTTCAAAGATTGGTTGACTTCCCAAGGGGTTTCCCACACACGGCCGGCTACATCACAAGAGCAAACACATTCTCCTTTTAGTCGACTGGCAGGGGAGTTTGAGCGAGAACTGCCTCCTCATCCGTGAGTAAATCATGTTCAAGGCAACCGCAAACTGGAGTGTGTTCCACGTTGAAACAAGTCTCTGGTTGCAGTTCGATTAGATTTTAGCCTCTCGCTGCATTTGTGAAATCAAACGTGTGTGTGCAACATGACAGAGCAAATAGAGACTCGCTACTGCTTTGCTGTTGTGTTCTCAACTTATCTCCACCTCGTCTAGAGAATGGAATATCCCGACAGTTTCCTTTTAATGTCAGTTAAGTGAACACTCACATGGTGGGTGGACAGTTAAGCTCTCTGGCTCCATGGTGAGCTGTGGACGCAGGCGGCGATGGCAGCAGATGTAAATGTTGCGCTGGAGACCGTGATGGCTGTTAGAGAGTGTGCAGCTCAACTTTGACAGGAGGAGGAGGATGAGGAGGAGGAGGATGAGCATGAGCCCGTGTTTTCAGCAGTATGCCATCCTGACCTGAAAGCCTGCAGAGTCTGCATGCTCTCGTTCCAACCAAACTTTGACAGCAGCTCATTTCATGGATCACTGCCCACTCTCTGGCTGAAGGAGTGCTGATCCTTAACTCTGCCACTGGGCACCAGGCGCTGCAATCAGCCAGCAGCTACAGAAAGAACTCTTCCCTTAAAAATCAATAAAAAGCTGGTCCACAGCCATGTTGCATTTATGTTACGTCAAAGAGCCCAAGCTGTAAAATCATTAAGGGTCAATTGGTTATGGATAATATCTCCCTTCACCCACATCGAAAACCAATCTCAAACAGCGTTGATAATTGGTTTGTTCAGGTTTTTTTGCGTAATGGCTCATGTACAAATTCAATTTGCAGCTATGAATGACGTTTTAGATTTGGTGCTAATCTGTTTTTAAAGTCAGGCACCTCGGCGGAGGTCTGCACTCTCCGAGTACCATTCTGGTTTGAAATGTTTCAATACAAATGCTACATTTTTCTGCCTTGCGGAATATTTACATTTTTTTTTCTACAAAACGCTGGTTTTCTGTTAACAAACGTCTTAAGTGTCTAAACACAAGCAGCAGCACAAGTCTACAACTTTGACCAGGCATTTGATGTAATCCTTAATGGGAATACTGTTATTATTTGGGGTGTAACAATGCACAAAATTCATGGTTTGGTACGTCCCTCAGTTTTGGGGGTCACAGTTTGGTACATTTCTGGTACAGAAAATAAAAAGAAGAAATGCAAAATAACATTTTTGTCCTTTGTTTTGAAAATGTAAAGACTGTGTGGTGGCTCCTTGACAATTATCTAATCATTATACCGCACATGGTTTATTTATTATTTATTAATTATGGCATTGTTTGTTGTGTTTCCAGAGACAGATCTTACACAATTTTAGTTGAAAATTGTCGACACACTCTTCTAACTCTTGATTTCTAATTTGTGTTTGCCACAACAGCACTTGCTATAAAATCAACTCAAGTTAAACAAACTAGCATAGTTTAGCCAACAGACAACCAAAGCTTCCCATGTGGATGTTGTATTTTGGAAATTTACTGAAGGTTTATATCAGAGGAAGATTTTGCTTCACATCTACTCTTCAGCCCTTCCTCCCATGCTCTCTCTCTCATCTACATAATAGCTCTCTCTCTCTCTCTCTC
Organism: Sebastes umbrosus; assembly: GCF_015220745.1. Classification (NCBI taxonomy): domain Eukaryota; kingdom Metazoa; phylum Chordata; class Actinopteri; order Perciformes; family Sebastidae; genus Sebastes; species Sebastes umbrosus. The sequence goes on from NC_051274.1 coordinate 8,280,385, forward strand.
TCCCTCCCTCTCTCCCTCTCTCTCTCTCTCTCTCTCTCTCTCTCCCCGAGGTAGTACAGTATGTTTAAACATAATTAAATTTAAAAAGGGGCTCTAAATTTTAGCGCAAGCCGTAGTTGCCAGATCTATTTTATAGTCAGGAGCTAAAAGCAAATCACACATCCTATTGTACAAATTGCCCACAAGTATTATCACTGTACACCGGCAGTAATAGCAGTTATGTAAGTTACTCAATGGGACACTTGAAAAACTGATTCTGAAACACCTCAGTGTTTTTGCACGGACATAGAGTCCGCATCACAAAGAATCTATGGGACATATAAAAACATGGATAAAAAACAAACAAAAAATCCTCTTTCCCACTAAAATGACCTGTGTTCTACACATACTGTATAGCCTGTATCCAAGTAAGAAAGGGTAAAACATTATAGATTTATCACTGACTGTGTAGTGAACCGAAGAAAAAATTGCGTGCAGGACCAAACTGTGTCGACCAGTTCAGGATGTGTGTGTGTGTGTGCCAAGAGTTAATCTGTGGGCACGGTGGTGGCTGCAGTATTAATTATTCCAAAAAGGATGGTTGTAACTTTGTGTGTCTGCTGGGCAGGATAACAGGAGAGTCAGATGGCTCGTGGGTTCTGCTCTACCAGACAGCATTGTTCACTGATTCTGCCACTTTGCATTGCCAGTTTATTCTCTGAATTAGTTACATGTTAGAATGTTCAATTACTAAAAGTATGGAAGCCCAGTATGGCCATGGTTCTACCTGCACAAACAATAATGTTCTTGTAATCACTATGGAAGTACCTCAGGTCTACGCCAGATTGCTGTGCTGATCACATTACACGACTGTCTGTCATTGACATGTTTGTGGCTGCACATTAAACGAGTGATCTTCAGACATTTCACTTGGAGGAATCCCCAACAAGTGTGCCTGCTCTCTGAACTACATTTAGTCAACAAAACACACACAGGAAGTGATAAGACCACACGCGAGATGAGTTCTTTCCTCCTCCCAAAATGGATGTCCGTAAGAAGCTAGCGATCCAAGTCGTTTGGGATATTGCCCTCGTCCCCTATCTTGCGCCGTCGTTGGCTTCAGGTTGTCACTGCTGTCATTGCCGGAGAAAACAATCTTCACCCTACAGGATTTGGACTCGCAGACAGATCCAGATATTTAACCTGCTAGATATCTCTTCTGTGTCTGCGACGCATCAGCGCATCAGATCGCGTCTATGAAAATTCACACGTGGCGATCGTCACTCGTGGGACGGAGTGACGATTTGCCTCTGAATTGGGGCTTTTGTCTGCGATCTTCAAAAACAGTTCAGCCCCGTGAAAATCCGTGCTAAAAGCATGTAGTGTAAACTCTGCATTATTTGTTAATATGCTGACAGTCTTTCCTGGAAGGCGTTCATCATGTTGCTCTTGGTTGTTGATGTGAAAAGTGTCAGAAATAGTCAATCCTATGTCAGGAACATGTGGGGGTTTCCGGAGCTGTTTGACCGTCAGCAGATTGTAGTTGCATACACCACAGGCTAAACCTTTTAGGTCTTTACTGCCTTTGACTGAACCTTCAGCACTCATCATTATCTACTATGCACTTGCATCTGTATCTTTAACATTGAGTATGTATTTCTCTGCTTATATCTTTTAAATTTGTTTAAAAATGCTATAGGCCGTATTTCCTTTTTGTTTTTAATGCACAATGTAAAGCACGTTGAATTGTCTTTAACATTTCCCTTCCTTTAAAACTATTAAAGTGGGTGTGTAGTCGTCGAGTAGTGATGCTGCCGTTTACACAGTTTGTCTTTTAAGATGTCAAAGATGCTCTGATTAGCCTGTAATATCCAAATGGACCACTTTAACCTATAGAACGCTACACATACACATACAGCACGCTGTAATAAACCAGCTTTGTGTTGGCATGTATTGTTAACCTAACAATACACTGGCTGTGGTGTTGTAGAGTTGTGCACTTTGCTGATAAGGTCCTGAGCAGGAATTCGATAGCAGAGGTTAGAAGAACGCTACTGAACTAAATTAACAATACCCTGGGGGTGGGCTCGCCACAGCCGGGACCAAATCAATGCTCAATAAGAGCAATCCATCACCGCTGCTTTACTTACTTACACAGCAGATATTTTGGATGTTGCATTCAGGTCAGTTGGGTCAAAATGTGATCCAGGTTTCAACTCAATCATTCATTTCATAGTTGTGTGTTTTCTGTGAACTCTCTCTGTTGCAAATCAGCCTCATCAGACACGATTGAACGTGCATTCCTTTGGTGTTGATACGTTTGACTCTTGATTAGGCATAGGGATTTCTGGCACAACTTCAGCTCCTCCTTACTGCATGGAGAAAGTCTGAAAACACTTGTATTATAAAGAACAATGGTCTGACAGTAAATTTGTTCTTTATACTGCTCCTCAGAATCTGATTTTAGGAACACAAAAAAATTGGGGCACATCAAGAATGTTGAAGCTTTGTTTACATACTCGCACGAGACACCGTGGTGCGGGCCTTCGTGGATGGTGCGCGCACTACAAGCATGCACTGAGGCTTTTATGCTCAGCGCGTTGTTCGCTGCAATATGCTCCGAAAAGCCAGGAGGCGGACAAACAAAATATTCTGTGGATAAGCAAGAAGTCTACGAGCGGTACCGGAAAGGAAAGTAGGCTGCCTGGCAACAGTAGTAAACACTAAACACTATTACTGTCGCTTAACCTCCAAGTCAAAATTACTCTCTGTCTCTCGGTGCTTCGCCTCGGGTTGCCACTCTTTCCGTGAGACCTTTTTTTTTTTTAGCTTTTTCAAAACGATCCCTCATATTTATTTAATGTAATTTGACTGTCAATGAACAGTCGTAGAGCTTAACAGTGCTTTAAATTAAAGGGTGGGTCCATTATTATTTTTTTTTTTAGGTTTTTATATCATTCTGTAGCTTCCTAGTGGTGTCCCTTATGAATTCAAATCCAAACATTTTTGTGTGAATTTGAATTTTGGTGAATGTATGTGTGCTTTAGTGTCAAAATGCTATTTCCTCAAGCCCTTCTAAAAACGTTTTCCCACGTGACCCGACGTAGGTTTCTGCATGATGATGCTGCTACATATACAGTATATTTACATCCTTATAGTCAGTGTACTAACGTTACATACAGTAACTTAGATGGCGGTCGGTATGCACCCAGTTTGGAAAAGCAGACAGGAGTACCAGCACAGAAGCTAAGCAATGTACTGCTGTGGACGCCACGTTAGTTCAGATCCAAAAGTCACACAATGAATAAAACAAAACTAACCGACCGACCGAGGCAGCGGTAGAGCAGGTACTTCCATGTTCTGAGAGGTAAAAAGCTGCTATATTGCTGTTTTCAAAGCCACCAGACTACATTTACAAAAACAGTAATTTTACCTTGCAGAACATGGGAGTATACATACAACCCCACTTAAAAAAAAAAATCCAAACTAACCCTTTCAGTTATTTCCAAACTTAGCACATGATGACATATTCCTGTCTGGTTATGTTATCTATAAACAGTTTCTCAATAGTTTTTTCCAACAGAAACCAGAAGATACAAACACTAGAAGTATCCTCCTCAATGATATTTTACCCAAGAATTGTTAGTGACTGGCCTTTTATGCTGCATTATTTGGATACCAGCTTTAAATTTGAAATTTAACGGTAATATCTTAAGGCTGAGTTGAACCAATTTTCTGGTCAGAAACTTTTGTTAAGCAGCCAGACATGTTGAAAGCCACGTGTGTCGATGATCTACTAACCTTAAAAAAAACGTGTGTGCTGAGTTGGCCCAGTTTCCTGCATGCTGCGGGGAAATTGTTTGATAGGATGTGACTGACACTTGATAATTGATATTTTGGCCACATAGGGTGTAACCGCAGCCCAGGGCCATGTGGCCGTCCACACTATTAGCTTCCTGTGGAGGAACTGTCAAATTCTCCCCCCAAAATAATGGCAAGCACACACGATAGGCTTGGCTGTATTTTCAGTGCCACCACTCAGTGTTTTGACACGTCTCATTAAAATCAGTCTCATTTTCTAGGTGTTTATTTTATTCCTAGACGGTGCAGAATTATTTCTATTAAATTTAGGCCACCTAGAAATCCTCACATCTCAAAAGAGCCTCCTGGTTTTATTGAGTTTCACTGTTGTTGTTCTGTCATAGTCCACAGTGTGAAGTAGAGATCTTGTTAAAGGGCTTTTCGTGGAGAAAATTGCCTCTCGCTGTCATCTATCTTCTCTCCATTTCTCTTCCTCCCACAAGACAAGCAAAACCCTGTCAGCAGTGACAGGCATATCCAATGAATTTGCCTTGCATTGCTTTGTGTTCATGTGAGTGTATAAGTAAATAACTGTGTTTTGCATGAGAGCCCAGATGGAATTTTGTGGAAATACATGTACACACATGCTCAATCCCTTGAATGAAAACATGTTATGTATGTACATTTTTGTCTGTCACAGTGCACACTCCAGCGGTTTTTGCCTTTTGACAACTTTCCAACCCTTTTTTTTTTTGTCTCTTCTGTCTGGCTTGTTTTCTTGCCCCCAGTGGAGAAATGTATGAGCTCCATGCAGATGGGGACCCAGATGGTGAAGCTCCGCGGCGGCTCCAAGGGACTGGTGCGGTTCTTCTATCTGGACGAACACAAGTCCTGCATCCGCTGGAGGCCCTCGCGCAAGAATGAAAAGGCCAAGAGTGAGTGTCTTCTTCCCTTCTTCCAGTCACAAGAGAACAGCTTTTCAAATCTGTCTTGCTCCTGTTAATTGCAATGTATTCATGGTTCAAGGTGGCAAGGAATGTTTCTAGGCATCCCATAAGCATATTCTCACTCTGATGTTCCATGTCATCCTACCAAGAGTCTCAACCTAGTGGACCTTTGACAATTCAATTTGTCACAGAGACAATGGCAACATCCTTTTTTGTAAACAGATACTGAGGGATTGCACCAGCTACTGTAAACCAGACTAGTGCTAGTATTATAATTTTCTTAATTCAATCTATTAAATAAATAAATATCATGTCTTGGTTAAAGGAAAGAAATCAAACATTTTAGATAATGTTTTATTTATTGAGAAGAAATGCCCCATAATATGCAAATAATAGTTACTTGGTGGTACAAGGCGATGTCCAAGACTTTGTTCATTGTGTCATGACCGACTCAGCATACTTAAGATGTATTAAAGGGACTGTTTGTAACTTTCAGAAATGCTTGTTAACAACGACACCTGTCGCCGTTAAGTCAGCGTCGAGATCGCGCTCGCTCGCTCTCGCTCGCTCTAAATAGACATGAACGAGCTTCGCTCAAAACAGTGAGGCGACACACGTCAGCTAAAACCACAATATCACTCTATATTTCACCTGCTTGGTAGTAATGTTAGCTGACCAGACGAAGGTCTCTCCATGAATCAATGCGGATCCTAGTGTTGGCTTTTCCTGCCTCAGCGCAGGCTGAGGCAGCGGGGCTCCGCAGCGAGTAACGTTGTCGTCTCCACCCGCAGCCGGAGTGAACAGGGAGACACCGGCACCCGGTCGGTAACGAGACGATAACGTTTCTCGCTGCGGAGCCGCGTCACTTCACAAGACACGGAAAACCTCTGTTGGTCCGGAGGAGCTGCAGCATTTATATCTGCACAAACGTCCACTGTACATTCACTAGATATTTTCAGAGCTACTAACTCTTCTGCAGTGTGGAGTGAGCGCGCGTTCACGTCTAGAGGTGGAGCGAGTACGCGAGAATGCGCGCTCTGTCTGTGAAGGCAAGCAGGCAGCAGAGCAGTGGCTCCGGCCACACGCGAGTCTTGGACAACGCGCATGGGATCCCGACCCGGTACATTTATACGATTTAAAAAGTTACAAACAGTCCCTTTTAATAGTTTGAGTTTATACAGTGTACTTTATATATGATAGTGTTTTGGAAAATCAATACAGTATCGCAAAGCATAATATCGTGATACTCATGTATATCAATATTTTCTTACACCCCTATTTATGACTCTTGTGTACTTGTACACTAAGATTTTAGCATGTCACAGGTGAATATTTCCATCAATTATTCACAAAAGTAAAACGAGAAGTAAAAACACATTCTATCACCCGGGGCCTGTATACCACGAAGCCAGTCCAACTGAGTCTGGCTGTCTTTTACCAGGCTTCACTGAGCCCAACATTGGTGATCCTTGATAAGTGGTGTCATGAAGCGGGTTGGCAGTTGGCTCATTCAGTTCTTGCTCTTAGACATTCCCTCAGGGCTGGTTTGAAGTGTTTTGAATGTATTTTCCCTGCACAGTATGTGCAACAAGCAAACAAAACCATTTCCTGCAGTGTTTTAGAGTAAAAGAAGGAAGGTAAAGGTAATTGTTAGCATCGACCCCCAGTGTGGCTGGGTGTCTCATGGGGACTTAAGGGCTCAGTTTCCTGTTGCTCTCCCTCCTCTGTAGCCCTGGATTTAATAAGCTTCTTAAGTCAACTTAATTATTCATCAGCTTTAATCTGCCCAAACAGTGTCTTTAACACACTTGCCACTAAATACAAAGGGGGGGTGGGGGCTTTCTTTAAAGACATTGGAAACTAAATCCCAGAATTTATCTTAAATCTTAAACCTTTTACGGTTGGATGAGTAAAACGTGAACAAAAATGCTACTACCCAAACTTTCCTCAGCTGATTACTTCTGAGAAACACCTTCAGTTTTAGTGTGAAGGTACTGTAAACAGACCTTCCTGCCTTCATTTCTCTTGATGAGCCGATACCCAAAGCCCAGGGAACACTATCGGTATCGGGACTGAAAAAGTGTGATTGGTGCATCCTTTAGCCTTTACACTGAATAATAACAATTTTTAACATTTTAACATTTCAGTAAACTAAACTGTTACTCATAGCCTACGTACGTCTACGGCCCGTAGCTTATCCTCTAATTTTGGCAATCCTCAACAGTGTTGGCTAATCTTGAGTTTCCCTAGCTACAGTAGGTTTCCAAATCCCAAAAAAAAGAAAATTCTTCGAGGAAAATGGAGTATTTAATAGTGCGTGGACAGATTTGTTTGCTTTCTGCGGCGAAAAATTTGCAAACAACAACAAAAGTAATTGAAAGACATTTCCGGAACAAACACACTGGAAGCTCCTGCTGAAAAGAGCTTCCACACAAATCTCCTCAAGACAATTCTTCAATATCCTGCCTCTCATTTGCACTCACTGCATTAGACTTAATAGGATGTGTTACCTTCATTATAAGGCTTAAATACGTTTCACGGCTCCAGACAGATTTTTTAAAATTATTTTTGGCCAAAAATTGCTCTTTTGATAGTAAAGGTTGCTGACCCCTGCACTAGACAAATGCATGTTCCCAGATTTTAATCACGCTCCAACTGACACAGCCTCACCCTGTGTGTGTCCCTGCATCCCCTCATTTGATACCTTGACAGGTCTCAGTCACTGTAGAAGAAAACAATGGTCTGGCCACTGTAGCCTTTTCTGCCAGCATATTCCCTGGCACACGTGTGTTGTTCTCTATCCTCTATAGAGGCTTATCTCAGAGCGCCCACTGGGACAGACTGACAGACAGACAAGAAGAACTGCAGGCTTCCGGTCTGCTCTCACACTGACCGGGTGTCCTGTGTGTCTGGCAGCACATTTGTCCTTTCTGGCCCAAACAAATAACCAACAATCCAGATTTCCAGTGAAATTAGCCAATGACAACCCCCCAAAAAAAAAAATTACAGCTAGTGATAGTTTGTCAGCTATTTTCAAATTTAGTCTTAGAGAACAGAACTCGTTTGTAAGTCAGCTTCTTATTTCAGTCAAGTTTTGGTTGACGGAAACTGGACATTTTGAGTGAATGTCTTAATTTAATCATAGTCATAGACACAGTTGACAAAAACTTTGTGAACAAATGAGTTTCCAAGCCTTTTTAGTCAAACTTTATCAATCAGCTTCAAGGTCAGACTCCACCTGACTGGCTTTGGTCTATAAAAACTAATGTAAATTGGCCTCAAAATACGAGTGTGTGTGTGTGTGTGTGTATTGTCAAAGAATTCTGGTTTGCATATTTATGAAATGAAACCAATTATCAAATAAATAAATAAATAAGTAAATAAATAGTTAAAATAAAAAGAAAAGTGTTACTAATCAAAAAAAAAAGGTCATCAAGAAGGGTTACCCCATGTTTCTATGTAGTAACTAAAGCTGTCAAATAAATATAGTGGAGTAAAAAGGATAATATTTCCACTGAAATGTAGTGGAGGAGAAGAATGAAGTAGCATGAAATGGTAAAGTATGGTGCAAGTACTTAAAATGTGTACTTGTATTTGAGTAAAGGTACTCAACTGTAAGTCTCTTACTTGCTGACCACCTGACATCATCATCCTCAAGCCCTGCGGCTGGCAGCTCATCAAATATTCAGCCAGTAGTAGTAATAGTAGTAGTAGTAGTGGTTGTCCTTATCTACCAGATACCTGGTGTATACTCTTGCATAATTTATAAAAGTGCTGCAGTCAGGAAAAGCATGTTTACATGTGCATTTTCCCCTCTGCAGGGGTTTATGGAGAACACTTACAGCCCCATGGGAGCCAACACACAGAACGGCAGCAGCATGTCGAGTGACATGTTGATGGCAACTTTGACATCCAGTAGTATATATTCATACAACTGCCACAAAAAGTTCTATACCGTACAGCCCAGGGGATGGGGTGTATGTGTGTGTGTGTGTGTGTGTGGCTGCATTATGGATGAGCGCGTATGTAAATAATGTTTCATCCATGCAGTATATTGTATGACTGAGATAGAGCAGTGTTGTGGTTATCTCCTGTGGATGTGGAAGGGGTTTTGGGGAATGATCACGGTCTGCACAATTTCCAAAATAGCATGCAGGCTGAACAAGAAGCAGAAGTACTAATCATGTGCTTGCTGTCATGGGGAAAACTAATGAATGACTTGAGGCAGTGTCTTCCGGTAAAATGTCATTACCATCTCATAAATGTTGCATCTTAATAAACAGAGCTCTCTGGGCGATGCTCGTTGAGTTGACTATTTTTAATCCTCCGTATCATAAAGCCCCATTAAACTACCCCTTATGCCCACAACAATTAATTCACTATCTTGCCTTGAGGTGGAAATTCTCAAAACCAGTAGAATACTAAAGACTGCAGAAGGATATGTTGGGTTTAATAAACTGAGTTTTGCGCTATTATTTCTTTTTTTAAAATAGGTTTTATTATATATCAGCTGTTGATAGTCCACAAAGCTCGAATCCTGGAGGTCTACTTACTCCATGGGAGGAAGAAGTATTGAGAAATTTTGCTGAAGTAAAAGTAGCAACACCAGCATTTAAAAATACTGCATTGCAATTAAAAGTCCTGTGTTCAATTTATGTACTTACAAAGTACAAAAGTATTAGCAGCAAATATGTACTTAAAGTATCAACAGTAAAAGTACTTGTTAGGTGGCAGAATGGCCCCTGTTAGAGAGTTATAATATTGCAGTACTGTTGTGGCTGGTCTAGATGCAGCTGGTATTAACTACTTTATACTGTTGGGTAATTTAATCTAGAGCAGAGCATCATATTTCATATCCGTATGTTTTGTGTCTGCAGAGTTACCAGTAACTGGATCTGTCAGCTAAATGTATCGCAGCAAAATGTACAATATTACACTCTGAAATATTGTGCAGTAGAGGCATAAAGTACATTGAAGTAATCACGTAGTAAAAGTACCTCCAAATTGTACAGTACAATACTTAAGTAAAAGTACTTTGTTACATTCCGCTGACTTTCTGTTTTTCCTCCAACAGTCTCCATTGACTCCGTCCGGGAGGTGCGTGAGGGTAAGCAGTCTGAGATCTTCCAGCGCTACTCAGATGGCAGCTTCGACCCCAACTGCTGCTTCAGCCTATACTACGGAGAGCACATGGAGTCCCTGGACCTGGTGTCCGGCACCGGAGAGGAGGCGCGGACCTGGATCACAGGCCTCAAGTATCTGTTGGCAGGCATCAGTGATGAGGACAGCCTGGCCAAGAGGCAGCGCACCAGAGACCAATATCCTTCATCCTATTACAGTTTATATCTACGGGTGTAAATAATGGTCTGTTTTATAATCTAGAGCTTCATGATGAAGATTATACAGGGCTGAAATCTATGGAGAGTTTGAGTTTCATTTTTAAAGCACGACAGGCTGGGTTGTCCTGAATCTTTATGCTCCTTTTCCTTAACCCACCGTGCCATCACGTGGCTGAAGCAGACGTTCACCGAGGCCGATAAGAACGGCGACGGCAGCTTAAGCATCAGCGAGGTGCTGCAGCTCCTGCACAAACTCAACGTCAACCTGCCCCGACAGAAGGTCAAACAGATGTTCAAGGTACATAAAACAGCGAGGGCAGAGCCACATCAGGGGGCCTCCAGAGTGGGTAGTCAGCGACGTGAAAGCATATAAAAGCCTTGGCTATCGTCATGTGCAGTGTTCCAGGGGGTGGTCCGGGGGAAGAAAAAGTCCACTTTGCTCTGTGGTTGCTGAAGCAAATGTAAAGATTGTCTCACAATCAAACCGACCAAATGTCACGAATGGTTCCTTCAACTACACCAGGGTGTCGGTGCATCAGTGTAAACTTCCACATTCCAATGAATCTGCACAGCTGATGTTTACTTGCAGCTGATGAAACTGGATTCTTATATTTACATGTGAAATTGAAATGTGTCTAGAGGCAACATATTACTCTTTTTTTATTGTTCAAATTATTAAGCAGGTTGTTTCATCTCAGAACATTTGCAGTACATTCTTTAAATCAACAGTTAATACCTTAGAATCCACAGAAGTTGTTACTTCTTAAGCTGCTGATTGCACTATATTGTCGATACACTGAGAGGACAAAATAATGCTGATTCTTACTGATTAAACTCTTAGGAAAGAGTCTGAAGAAACACTGCTACAAAGGTCATGCTAGACTGAATGGCAGCTAGCGACATTTATCAGCTACGAAATAGGTCAAGTCAGTTTTATTCATGTATCCCCTAATCAGAATCAGAGCCCTTCAGTCTGCACTTTGAGTTTTGGTTTGAGAGTTTTGCTACCCAACACCCAACGGATACCAACAAAGACTCGGCTCCGTCGGTTACTTTCAAATGTAAAATACACAGTCGTGCTGCTGTCTCTCTCTGACTGAGCCAGTTGTCTGCATCCATGTGTTTCATTTGTTGTAGAAGTAGATAAAAAGATGATGCGTTACGTTAACACGACAAGCTAATGGTCAGTAATGTCCGTTCGAGTTTGGCAGTACCTGTTGGGTTCAGTCAGGTCAGGTCTAGTTCGGGTCTCAGTCTTAAGTAACAACCAGACTCAGAGAAGACCGGACTCCGGCGCGACGGGGGCCGTTACCGGCTGAGCCTCGATCAGAGGGACTCAGGCCCTCGATCTACACCGGGCAAGCGGTGTTCCGTACGCCACATTTCGCCAATCCGCCCGTCGGACGGGGATTCGGCGCTGGGCTCTTCCCTCTTCGCTCGCCGCTACCGAGGGAATGCACCTTCCCCACTTGTGGGCGTGGTTTCAGCGCCTCCAGCGCCTTCAGCGTACACACCCTCAGCGTTTCAGAGCAGAGAATACTGCAGATTTTTTTTAATCATTAAAATTTGGCTGGGTTGTTAGTAACACATTTTTCTGTGGTGTGACAAACCCAGAATGCATATTTATTATTGCTTTACAAGGCCTTTAAACTTTAAACATTAATAAGAAATTATGTGAAAATGTCACAAAACTGTGCAGCTAATGAGCCCACTGTGCAGTCCAGCTCAGTAGGGCAGTAAATGGGCTGATCAGGTCACTTGAGACTGCAGTGTGCACTTCCTTCCTGGCAGATTGCGAGTGGGCAGTAAAGACACTTTGAATGATTGCTACCGCTGCAGATGTTGGCAAACACACGGCTCAGCCACTAACTCTCTTCCTCAGCAGAGGGATTATTAGCATGCTGCCGTGTTGAGCGTGTTGTTTTAGCCGTCCTCCAACAGAGAAGCTGGCCATCACTAAGTCCAGCGGCCTGCTGACGGTCACCCATATGGTGCTGCTGGGACACAGATGGCCTCTGGTGTAATGCAGGGTAAACACACCAGGGACCTGACCCTGTACTTGTCTGCGGACATTCATGAAGATTTGTGTGTTGACAATCTCTTGGCTACGTCCTTTGGCTTAATCTACTTACAGTTGAGAGGGAAGAATCTGTGCACTGGACGTCTTTCCCATTTTGAAGACGTTAACTGATGAGTCTGTACCAGTACCATAATGAATCTGATCACATGTTGGAGCACATTGCAGAATATGTTTGCATATTAATGAGGATAAATAACTTCTTATTCCTGTGAAAAGCAGAGTTCTGTCAAACTGGCAGATGTTTCCAATATTTTGTCCAAGGCATTTATGTCAATGAGGGTAGAAAAAAATATCAGAAAACCTCCATCAGCCTCCCATATGACCATTAACAGTCAACACGTCTTTAAAACAGCAAAAGGTGAATATTATAACCGTTATGAATGTAGGATTTATTGTAGTGCTGTTGTATTAGACTGCTTTAGTTTTAGCAAGGTGGGCCTAATGAACTAGCAACTGATTATATGTGAAGATACAGTAAGTAAGTATGTATTAATGAATGACATATAATTATGGTGTAAAATATATACAAATTAACACTAATTTCATGAATAACTGCCACACGCATTTGAACATTTAGAAAGGTGCTGAAGGTGAATGATAAAGTAGTTTGAAAGGGAAGAACATTGTTTCGAAAAACTGTACTTTAAATTACATTTTCATTAAACCTTTTACAGTGTAAACATTTTTTATCATAGAAAACAAATTTTGAATACATGACTTCATGAAGAACAAGGCACTCAACAACAGAGACTCATGAACAACTCAGCCTGTGAGGCAATGTGAATGAAAATGTTTTTATTACTACATTGTTTTGGGGGTCCAGCAGATCAGTTACCTGATATACTGTAGAAGATGAACAAATCAATTTTAGTTAAGTTAAAGCTGCAGTAGGCGGTATATTTTTGGCATCATTGGGCAAAAATTCCATAATAACCTTTCAGCATATTGTAATTCAAGTGTTCTGAGAGATAACTAGACTTCTGCACCTCCTCATGGCTCTGTTTTCAGGCTTTAATAAATCTAGCCAAGGACGAGAGACTTTGGCCAATCACAGGTCATTTCAGAGAGAAAGCGTTCCTATTGGCTGTGCTCCGGTCATGTGACCGGAACTTGTCGTTCCTTCAACAGATTTCACAATGGCTGCCGCGTCACAAACTTTCTCATTTTACAGCTAAACAGTACACTACAAGATGATTCTGAAAACATTTGAGGAGAGAAATAGGCATTAAAGTAACATAATATTGATTCATTTTTGATCAGCGCTGCCTAGTTTGACCGTTTGGTCGGAGTTCGCGAGTGATTGACAGCCGACTCTCACAGACAGCAGCTGGACAGCGGACTCCAGATCAGTTCTGACTGCTTGTTTTCCTCCGGTCTGTGAAATCTTGCAGATGCCGTTAGGAGCACAAGAGGAAACAGAGGCACATGATATTTTTCAGGTTACCTGTTTCATGTACTACTGTAACGATATAGCGACCGTTTTATAAAAATAACTTTTTTTAGTAACTACTGTAGCCACACTCACAAAGGCTGCAACAAGATTTTGGGGAAGCTTTTCCACAAGAGAAGAAAAATAATTGGAAAAACTTGTCAAAACATAGATAAACAGAAAGACAGAGTAGTTTATTGATCCCAAAGGGAAATTGCAGTGTCACAGCAGCCACATCACATAAATCACAAGCAAATGAGGAAAATAGAAAAATGGAATGAAAAAAGACAAATGATGTAAAAACAAACAAAGAAACAAAAGCTGAGAAGAGAAAAAAAGTAGGACCGTAACCTTTTAACTCTAATATGTATTGAACATACATGATGAGTTCCCAGTAATGTCCTGTACATAGTGTATCATACTGTTGATAATGCTATATGTTGTAGAGTAAGGTGGAGGATTGTTCTTGCATACTGAGATAGAATTAACTGGAATAGAATCTATAAATCATCACAATCCTCATCTCAAATGAAATGATAGAAATAACTGAGTTCACCAAAGTTCAAATTTACTGTCAACTCTCCTGGTCATTAGTTGGGTTCCTCCAAAAATATCATGGATAGGTCAAACACGGGACTTTCACCCAGGACACCGCTGTTCATGTCCTATGTGAAACCAAAAGTCAACGTTGACTTATTTAAATTCATGTTTGTAACCTGTATAATGTAACAAATTTACTTATTTTAAGTTAAAGGGTGATGTTTTTATTAAATTTAACCAGGTAGTTTTGTTGCTATCTTGTTTCGTTTCAAAATGCTAACCACGTGTTTTAAAACAGCGACCGCAATCCGAGAGAAAATATGTTTCTCTCAAAATGTAATTGAAAAAGCAGTTTAGTTGTCTGGGAATGTAATTTTGTAGAAGACAGGGTTGGACTAAAGGTTGAAAATAGTTAAACCTGCAGGGAGAAATGAGTCACCAATGAGCAGCCTAAGGGAATAACCTGCATTGACATGACTGTTGAGGCGGTTAACCTCAATTACTTGCTTTGATCGTTTGCGGTTTGATACAAAGTGAGCACTCTATGATTAAGCATAACCACTTCACCTTGTGCTTTGTCAAATTGTCCTATTATAAAAATGTAAACGGTAAATGAACTTGCATTTATATAGTCACCTTTCTAGTCTTCCAACCACTCAAAACACTTTACACTACATGTCAGCATTCACCCATTCACACACACATTCATAGACTGATGGCTAAATACTCATTCACATACCGATGGCACAGCCTTGCCCAAGGACACTTCGACATGTGGACTGAAGGAAGGGGATCGAACCGCCAATCGTCCCATTAGTGGGCGGCCACAGTTTAGTTCGTCTCACTAGTGCTATTGTCTTGCATGTGATTTGGTCCAAATTATCTGTAGTTGTTTTTATCCTCTACGTCTAGGGCACATTTACAGGATTTTATGATGTTCCTGTATGTGCACCAGGAGGCCTTCCCTCTCAATTGTTCATTTAAGACATTAACTCCTGATAAAAGGGGAAACTTATAAACAGAAGCAGAGTGGAAAAACTGAACCTCTCAGCTGCTGGAAAGCGTATAAAGTATACACGCACTAGCCTGTACACGCCAATGTGACGGGATTTACTGTGGGAGAAGCCACACACTTTTCTAGGACTGTGTTCAAAAGTGAAGCAAAGTGGGTGGAGTATCGATCCAAAATTGTTCCCAAAACGTAAATAGGTTTAAACTGCTGAGTTATTCACAATTTTTCCAAATCTGGGTTGGATCACCCAAATGATAGAAAGAAAGAAAAAAACAACGGAATGGGGATGGAATTTCATTTGTGGTCCCTTCAGAATTTATCAATTACATTTCTATTAGCCCGATGAAGACCTTGAGATGCAGTAGAAAGCTCCAAAAAGCTAGAAAGTGGACCTTGTATTAAGATAAAATTAAGATAATTTAACATTTGCTAATTGTCACTAAACTACTATAAACTATACTATACTAGGATTCACTATACTGAAGTATTTGGTCATAAACCAAAATATTGGACAAATTGAAACATTGACCTGATGATACAAGTTCAGAGGATCACCAAAGTGATTACAATTCGTCTTTCTGGGGAACATGAATGTGTGTACTCAAATTTTAGGAAAATCTGTCCAATAGTCATTGCGGTATTTCACGCAAAACCACACATGTCAAACTACTTAGGGTCCATCCTCTGAGAACTATGACTATCTCTACAAAATGTAGTGCCAGTCTATCAAGAGGTCGAGTTGATAAGTGAAAACTCTGACCTGCTGGTAGTGTTAAAGGAAAGGTTAAGGGATTACCAAAGTCATGCAGATACATCCTCTGGAGAGCATGAATGTTGCTGGTAGCATTGTTAAAAAAAAAAACATGAAACATTATCGAGAGAAGTAGAGACTTTTTTTTTTACTTTTAGCTGCCATTATGTTGGGATACAATGATATCATCACTGATTCAACCAGAAGAGTATTATGCTCCAGACCTTTCCTTGTTTTGTGTCGACAGAGCGGTGTGTGTTGTCGGAGCACGCGAGTCACAAGAAGTTTGTTGGATGTGATAGCCGGAGTTGTAAATGACAACAAAGAAGTATCCCTCTCTAGTCGAGGCTTCGCTTAATGATTTATCACAGCGGAGACTTGCAGATGTGGAGGAAAAAGCTTGGTAGGGAGAGCGAGCTGCAATTCTAACTGATGATTTAATCCATAATAGCTGTCGAGCTAAGACACGGGGCACAGGTCTGCTAACAACTTAAGTGGCTGGGTTCATGCATAATGAACGGGCATGAATAAGGCTAGATTGATGTTTTCTGTCCAATAAAAAGAGTCTGTTCTGCAGCTTTGCTTCCGCTACTTTGCTATCCTCTGCGGGCTTTGATGTGTCCTCCTGAATGTAAGAGGATGTGCCTCTGAAAAGAATTCCTTCACTTCAGATAGAATAGAATAGAAAGCTTTATTGTCATTGTATTAAATACAGATAAGGAATAATGGGAATGTGATTTGACCTCATGTTTATCAGTGTTGGTCACCACTGATTCTTCTAGATGTAAATGATAACAGCAAGATTAATCTGTATCACTGCAGCTTTCTCCACAACAGTATTGAGTTCTGGAACATGACTAATACTTTCTGTATGCATCTGTGCCTGTCACTCGTGTGTCACTCAGTCACAACTTGGTGACAACTAAGTGACATGTATGCAAAAACCAACAGCCGAGTGTGGCGACGGGAAGTGTTTGTCTTGTGTCTCTGAGTCATTTGGCTTCCTGTGTATCGGCAGAGAACACGGCGGTGACAGTTGGGAGGCTAAATGTGTTAGTTAATTAAGTTTTGACCTAGGATTCAGTAGGACTGACACCGCTACTTTAGCCTGGTTAGTGGATGGGACTAATGACCTCAGTGTGGTCTGACTGTGCGCCGGACTGCACGTCGTCTTCTCTGCCCACAACTATTAATGCGTGCATTGTGCTACAACTTCATCCTTACAGGAGTTGCCATTGGACTCTGCCACTGAAGTTTGCTCCTCTGGACAAATCTATGGCCAATGTAATATTGCATAAACCCGTGGATTCCTTTCTAGAGATGTACTGATCCAATCCAATCCAATGGATTCATATTGGTGCCGATACTCACCTTATTAAGTGTATGGGGTATCGTCCAGATGCCACCAATCCACATCCAATGTAGTTTATTCATTTGTCTTTACAAAATTCAGTATTTTCACTTCCATTTAAATTCATTCAATCGTTTCAGGCAACCAACTCAATTTCAAGTGCCAGGGTAGGATCTGGTACATACATTTTTATTGTAAAACTAAATTTTCTCTGCTGTGTTTATGACTTAAGAACAAGTGTGAAAAAAGGTTTGCCAGGATAATCTTTCTAAGCTCCTTACATTTTTTTTTCATCTGTGAAAAGAGATGAACAAAATAAAAGTTTTGACAGGTGATTTTCTTTTTTTTTTGTCAGGATTATTTTTAATGTTTGTTGTTGTAATACTTATTTCAGCCACAACAGACTGAAGTGCACCACTATATTATAAATAGGACTAAAAGCATTCATGTTTTCCCTAATGGCAGATAACACAGATTAAAATATATTTCTAGCCAAAACAAAAGACCTGACAGTAATGTTACATAAAGCTTGCTTGTGTTTAGAGTGCATAGATGATTAAAAACCAACCTGGAAGAATACATGAATGGATGAAAACATAATAGATGAAAAAAAATGATCCTGGCAAAAACAAAAAACAAAATCACCAGGCAAATTTCTTTTATTTTTCACCTTCCACTTAGATTATCCTGGAAAAAAACTTTTTTTTACCTGTTCTTAAGCCATAAACACAGATTTAGAAAATGGATCACCTGACACTTGCCTGTTAGGGCTCTAGGATTTAGTAGTTACACTCTGATCTCTACATTTAAACCTATAATAATGAAATTCTTTAGCTGTGGGAAGATCTTCAAGCAGGGGATCCGGTGCAACACTTCATTTGTTGGGGAACTCTGGGATACGTCTCCCCCTAAAAGCGTGACAGATTTTATAGATGAAGCTCTTTATTAAAATATTCCCACACCACATTGAAATAATTTAATGTGACAGTCAAATAATACAAATCCTGTAAAATCATATTCCCTCGCTGTGGAAGGAGAAAGTCATCTTAGATCTATGTATCACTCTCTCATATAGTGTTCTGATCCCTGTGTGTCCTGAGCTGCTCAGAGGCCAAAGCTCCAACTAGCATAGACGTCATTGCCCGACAGTTGAGTGGCTGCCTCCGGTGCTACTTGGCATATGGAGCCGGTCACAGACTGCTTCAGTAAAAAAAAAAAAAGGCAAGGATTACACGGGTCATGGTGTGACCCCCTGCAGTGCTCTCGTAAGGCTCGTTCAAGCCTTTTGTAGGCTGACTCAGTATCTTTCCAGCTCGTTACAACTAGAAATCCAAACCCATCATTGTGAAATGAGCTGAAAACAGTTGGTGAAGTACGTACACAAAGATGATAATGAGTTAAAATTTTATCAAACTACAGTTATGTTGGTTAATGAAACATTTGACAAAATTAATCCATTAACAACCTTCATTTTTCATCAAAACAATGAGATGTTCATGAGACAATTTTTTTAAATGTTTTTTTCATTTATTTAATACATGCAAAATAGTACCCATAACAAACACGACAATATGACGACATGACAATATAACCTCACAAAAAAATTGGACAAAAAGAAAAAAAGAAAAAGATAAGAGAAATAATATCATTTTGTTTAATTTATTTATGTTTTGTTCCTACTGAATAATAATATATTATAATCATATCTTTAATTTTTTTTCTTAGCATTCAGTACCATTTCCTTTAGACTAAAATCAGGTGGATTTTAACCGTACCTAATTTCTGATGTCTTGGTCTTGACACAAACTAATTAGCTCACAAAGTTTTTGTCAGCTAATTCATCTAGAACTAAAGCAAGACTAATATGTCCAGTGTTTTGTCATCGACAACTGCAAATGTTTCTGGTTTTCTTTGACTAGTTTGAGACTAAAATATCTGGAGTTTTAGTCAACTTAAAATTGACTTAAAACAAGAAGGTTGAAATTGACTATGACTAAAACTCACACGGATTAAAAATAAATAATAATAGATAATGTTGTCTATATACCGTATGTTTGTCAGGGAATTTGACGATTAATAGTAAAGTAATTAAATTTTACAGGTGGCACATATCAAAGGAAATACAGTCATTTCCAACTTTGTTACGGCATCTATTGCTGTGGATGGTAGGGTGTCTAAGTGCATGTGTAGTTAAAAACAACAACAGACTGTCCTCCCTTAAAGACTGAATTGCATTTATGTAGATCAGTAAAAATTGTTAGAATCTGTAAAGAAATATGTGAATTTTAAATTAAGGCTATGTTGGGAAAACAAAGCAAACTAAAATGTGTTCCTTGTACCCCGTTGTGTAGGAGGCAGACACAGATGACAACCAGGGGACGTTGGGCTTTGAGGAGTTCTGCTCCTTCTACAAGATGATGTCGACCCGCAGGGATCTGTACCTCCTCATGCTCACCTACAGCAACCACAAAGACCACCTCGACACAGACGACCTGGCCCGCTTCCTGGAGACTGAGCAAAAGGTACGTGCTGCGTCTGCATTTTAGCTAATCAATTTCTGCTTAAAGGTTGACATTGAAAAAGTCACTCCACTGGTTTTATCATTGCACTCCTGTAAAAATCTTGGATTCAGGATGGACAGTTTTTTTTTTTTTTAAAACAAAGCAGAGATATAGCCTTTTTTTATTGCACACATTCTTCTTCCTTCTCAAAACCTGGGGCCTACATTGCCCACAATGCAACTTGACTGCCAAGTGTAGCTAATGTTGCCTGGAGCAGAGTTGAGGAGTGGGCTACAGAGGTCTCTAAACTCACTTCTTTTTAACTCTGAACACAAGCCAGGCTAACTGTTTCCCCCTGCTTCAAGTCTCTTTTGTGAATGATTAAATAAAGTTTGTTCAGTTGCTCCATGGAGACGGTTACTCTCTTTAGGAAATAAAACGACATTATCCTCCCAAACATGGATATTTCTGTTACCATCATCCCAATTTACTCGAGCAGTATTAGCCAATAAGTGGCCAATTAATGCTCAAGGCTTTCTGAATACTGAACCAATCAAATTTATAAGCCCCTCAAAGGCTGCTTCAGAAACTTAGGTGGTCTTTTGTGTTAATTCTGCTCTTTTATAGTTTTGACTAAATACCCATAAGCCTCCTTTTTTTTGATCTTCTGTGAGGTGGGAGGTCAAAAAGCTTAACGGAGTAGCCATTGGGCCCCTGAAGTGGTGCTTAAAGTAGGCAAATGGAGACCGTGAGGGCCCAGCAGGGATATTAGCATTAATACTGTACCATCACAGCACTTTTTGGGATGAAGTACATCTCCTCGCTAATGATGCCATCGCCTGAAAAAGAAAAAGCAGCAAATGAGCGTAAAAGCTTGTTTTTTTTCTCTTTTTTTTTAAACACCCAGTGTGTGCTCCTGCAGCTAATTTGCCCTCTGGCAGGCTGTTTTAATGTGAAGAAACAGTCACTTTTTAAAAGGAGAAGGCTCTGTTTTGATAGCTAGACGTCAGCTCCGCTCAGGTGGGCTGTATCTTTCTCCAATTATACTCGGCGTTTAGTTCTGGCGCTGTGAGTGAGATGGCTTTCCCTCTCCTGTTATTGGTGAGTGGTGGAGGCAGTTTTTGTGAAGTGATTTGTTTGAACTGATGCCACGATGCTGCAGAGTCGTCTCTGCTGGTATCATTAACTGCAGACGTTTTTTTTTTGGTTATCTGTTTCTTTGGGCCTCAAATAAGAAATAAGACAACATGAAACACTCCAGGTTGTGTGTTTAAGTGTCCGTTAGAGCGTCGCTGTTAACTGTGTGTCTTACCATTTTTCTCTGGAATTGACTGAAATGTGTTAATGGAAAACAATAGTAGCCCAATATCTGTTCCCACACAGTTACAAAGTAAACTGTGTTCCCAAGGCGGAAGGTTTGGTTTCAGAAGTAGAGAGAACACAATGAAGAGAGTTGCCAACCTTGCAACTAACACATGATTAGATTAGTCATTATGCTTGATCATTTTTCCATATTAGTGAATATATCAAATAATAGTCTAGAAGCCTATTAAAGGCCCGTCTAAAAACATTGGTAGGGTGGTGGTGTTGAAAATAACTGCTTTAATGGCTCATACACACCACGGCACCAATTCCATCAGTACAACAACAGAGTCGTGTCATACTCAACAGCACTGACTTGTGTCAGCAGCAATGTCTTTGAGGGTTTAAACATTTGTTTCTGCTCAATTTGAGCATTTTCAGCACTAAATTATGATTGGAGAATCTTATCTGCAATTAAATTAAAAATATACTAAAAATGGAAATTATTCTTCATGTTTCAACGCCAAATAGGTATAGGTTGTACAGAAGTCTGATCTAAACTGTTTGCTCTCCTGTGTACCCTCACGACAATGTAGTCGTTCTTCCGTCCGTCCGTCCGTCCTTCCGTCAGTTTGTGTGTCATACTTTCATTTCCGGAGCAGAACTCGAAAACTATTTTAGGAACTTCAAATTTGGTGTGATGGTTGACAGTGTGCTCTAGTGGTGCCTTTCGGTGGTTAGAAGTCCATGGTGCCCAACATTTTTTGAATTTTGGCCAGAAATTTTTTTTCCACTTCTATTTTGTTTCCGGAGTAGAACTCGAAAACTATTTCACTTAGGAACTTCAAATTTGGTATGATGGTTGACAGTGTGGTCTAGTCCTGAGGAAGGTGAACTAATAACAAGCTACATTTTGCTCAATAGACTAATTCCATTAGTTCCAAAAGGGCAAAACCTTTGGTCCTACTTTAGTAGGGGTCAAGTACTGAGCGGGGGTTTGTGAGCCATGCTCACTTTTGCCTTGTTCTTCTTTCACCTGTTTTGAGATGAAAAAATTAAATATGGAACTTAGAAAGATGATCCTTTTTCACCTGTTCTTAAGTCATAAATACAGGAGAGAAAACTGTTTTGATCAAACTAACAAAATGGATCACCAGATTTGTTTTGCCAAGTAAAGCCAAGTAATATGATGTCAATGCTTTCTCTCACATTTCTTCAAATTCAGCTCTTAGAGCACTGTGTGCACAAGCGTGTCGGTGTTGAGAGCGCTGGCAGCAGCCCGTGAGCTCTCTGCTGCTCAGCGAGCTTTTTGGTGCCAGTCCACACTCTGCAACAATGGATATGGGCTAACATCTGCTGAGTGTCTGGATTTACCCTCCACATGGCATTCTCTTATCCAGATTATGATGAGATGGGCATAGACATCCATTTAACACACTTTTAGACACTCACCCCACTTTAGAGGTGGGTTGGAAAAAACATTTAGTAAACTAGAAATAACCCTGTAGAAAACAGGGTTTACCTCGCTAAAGCCTTGTGCCCTCACATTGTTTAAACGGTCACAAACACACTGACACAGTATGAGTGAGTCCCGGCTGAGGGGAGAGACCTGGTACTGCCCCCACCCCCCTTTAAATGAATAACAGAGATGGGATCTGATTGATTAATCCGGTGGCTTTAAAGAGCAGCTACCGGACAAACAGTTGGATGCTGCAACCAGGATGGACAAAAAAATGACATGAAGGGAGCTCTCATAACTGGATAATACTTCAGTTATCCTCATAAATTCTCCCCAAGGAATACATGTATTATTATTATTATTATTCTCTTTTTAACATATACATAGTGTAGTATTGATGTTTGACATGCATTTACATTCTCTGTAGATGACCAAGGTGGCCAAGGACCATTGCCTGGAGATTATCAACAAATTTGAGCCGTGCTCTGAGAACCAGAAGCAAGGAGTTTTGGGGATTGATGGTAAGTCCGCTTTAATTTCAATTCTTTACCATCAACAGAACACTGTTGGTTTTATTTAGTATAATGGAAGTTTTCCATTTTGGCTGTCTACATATTAACCCTTTTGTGTTCCTTTAAAAAAAGTTGCTCTGACAAAAAACTGACGTAAAATGATATGCTATTATTATTTTTTACACTTTCACTGAATTAAATTGTTTAACCAATATCAGTTCTAATCATCACTAACACAAATTCACTCATTTTCAAAATGTTAACTCTTTAAATGCCAGTTTGTTTAAGTTATATATGCTGTATATATATGCAACACAGCCAAAATGATAAGAAAAAAAATGTCCCTATTGATGTATACAAGGGTTAAATACTCTGTTAATGTGTACAGCTATTCAAAGAATTCCCTTTCAGTACTGAATCACAGTGTGGGTTTTGTTGTGAAAATGTTTCCCAGCAAGGTCAGACTTTTGCAAATGGAAGTTGTTGCAGCCCTCTGGTCTGCTGTGTGTCGGTCCAAGGTACCAATTGGCTTTCATCAAGTCTGCTTTGAAGAGTCTTCTTTTTTGTCATTCATGGCAGATGCTTTTATACTCACAATTAGAGCATGTTGCTCTACAGTGCTTCAGTGCGAGTGTCAAGTAATATGAATTTTTCTTCTTTTCAAGAAATGTGAAACATCCGTGTCATTGAAAACACTACAGACTTAAATATGTAGTAGAGGTCAAAGTCGAGACAAATCAAATGCCAAAGCCAATTGGACCCACATTCCCAGTGTGAATCCTCTCTCTAATAGACTGAAATTTGAAAGAAGAATATGAAAGGTTATTGTAAAGCTTGTTTTGACTGACCAAATTTAGAAACGTTTCATGTCTTGACAGAATATTCAAGGCACTTTGAGCGGAAAAAGATTCTGAGTACTAAATCAGAATGTTTTGAGGAATGAGTTGCAATTCATATTTTTAGGGGAAACATGTAATTTCAAGAATAAAGTCATGATTTTATGAGAGAAAAGTCCTTTTATTTTTTAAAGTAAAATGTAAAAAAAATACACGTGCAATATTATCTAACCATCTTATCATAACATATTACATAAAATGTTATTATGTTGTCTATATTTCTTATACAATTCTGCCTTTGTTCTTGTAATATTAGGACTTCTTTCTCAAACATATGACAGTATTCTTAAATTCTCAAATATAGGATTTGATTCTTTGATGAAAGACTGAAAATTGTTGGGTTTAGATTGTTATTTTCTTACTTGATACTAAACATTTTTTCCAAAAATTAGAGCCATTCTATATGAATTTAACACACATTCAGTCTGACCCACAGTAGACCACTCGTCAAGCTCCACTTCAGAATGGATTTAAGAGTAAAATAAAAATTAAAAAAGTATTTGTTTAACTTTCTTCCAGGTATTACGAATTACATGCGTAGCCCGGCGGGGGACATCTTCAACCCTGAACACTACAACGTGATCCAGGACATGAACCAGCCGCTGTGCAACTACTTCATCGCCTCCTCACACAACACCTACCTGATGGGTGACCAGCTGATGTCACAGTCCAGGGTGGACATGTACGCCTGGGTGCTGCAGGCCGGCTGTCGCTGTGTAGAAGGTCAGCATGGACATGTAGACATATACACGCACATACACTTGTAACATAATGTTAAAAAAAATATTTTTTTTTAAAAGCAAGTAGCAGTGCTGATTTTGGATTGAAGCAATTTTCATTCAAATGCCTTTAGCTCGCTTTTCACAAAAGTATTGGGACCACTAAGGAATTCTACCTGATAAGGTAAATAATCAACTTTGCCTCTGTGTTTGGGTTCAGCAGCATTTTATTGAATCTGAATCCTCTTATTGAAGACAAATTCTTTGACTTAGTTTAAAAAAAAGTACTGTTTCTATTTCACTCATTATCATACTATCCCTAAACCATGGAGGTTCTACTGTGTGAAGCTGCATAAGCTGCTGCTAAAGTGAAAATAATATTAACTGTACTTAATCATTCAGCCAATATCAACTCAATAAATTTCAGATTTACTAATAACTAACACAAGTTCTTACTATACATTAATTTTTGGTTTGTCGTTTCATGGGATTTGTTTTAGGTCAGGACAGTTAGACTCCCTATTGACCCTTCTTTGTCTTTCCTGTCCACAGTGGACTGTTGGGACGGTCAGGACGGTGAGCCCATCGTCCACCACGGCTACACACTCACCTCCAAGATCCTCTTCAAAGACGTCATCGAGACCATCAACAAGTACGCCTTCGTCAAGAATGAGTATGTTTATACACACGCACACACACACACACACACACACACACACACACACACCATTTATTTATTGGCCCACATGCTCACACATTCAGGTGGTCGGTCAGAACACTCCAATAGATCACTTTCATGTTTCATCGTATTTCCATTAATGGCAAATGACAAACCATAGAGCCTGTGTGTATGTGTGTTTACGGCTTTAATAAGTATGTGGGAAATAACCCCAGCAGTACATTGACATGTATTCTGTCAGTACACATCACGGCGTTGCATTACACAGGCTGCTGGATTGTAAAACCATGGAGAAAAATGGGGGGAAATGAGGCTTGGAATACAATTGCACGGTTGGATGGGTTTAATACGTCTGGAAGCTTCTTTACATCTGAAACATGATGCGCTGTGTCTGCTGCTGTAAAGGCTTTCCCTGATAGGTTGCGATATGTGGGTGTTTAGTCACTACTGGGGATGAGTGAAATCTTTTCATGTGATCAGAGACTAATTAGGATAAAATTCCACATAACCAGAGACAGGGTTGATCCTAGAATGTATCTGATTGCAGTGTACTGAGAACATAGTGAAAGTGTGACAGTGAGAGCTAGATGCTCATGTTTCTGGTCATATCATTGACTCATATTATTTACTAGATTTTCTGTCTCATTAGTGCAGTTAGTTACTTACTTTTACATATTTATGATTCAAACCTTTCGTTTTTAATATTATTTTTGACCTTTCATTTGATAGAGACAGAAGATGCAGGGAGAGAGAACCTGGGATGCTGCGAGTATACGGAATGAGTCTTAAAGCTGCAGTTGGTAGCTTTTATGAGTATAACGTTTTATTATATTTGCTTTGACTGTCACTTTATCCTTACTGTAGTGCATGAGACTGGAAAAAAATCATGTTCCTTGCCACCTTTTAGTTCTCCTAAAGCATCGCACCGCACCGGTAGGAAAAAAAAACAATCAGAGCTGAGGAGTCTCTACAGCAGCTGTCAATCACTGCTCGGGAAGTTTATGAACTCTGACCAAATGGTCAAACTAGGCAGCACTGATGAAATATAAATCAAAATTCTGTTACTGTAATGACTAATTCTCACCTCCAGTGTTTTCAGAAACATTTTAGTGTACTGTTTAGCTGTAAAATGAGAAAGTTTGCGACCCAGCCGCCATGTTGAAAACAGTAGAGCCAAAACCAAGCACCGCCCACTGGCTTTATTCTGCCTCCACCTGCGCTTTGCCCATAAGAATACGTCATCATGTTTACCAACAGAAACTTAAACCACGCTCTCTGCCACGACTCCTGAAACATTTCTGGGAGACACTCGTAGAAAACTGCATTTTAAAATGAGTCATTCTTTTTTTTGATTGGTGCTTTTTGTGTTCAGTTCAATGTTTTATTAAAGAATGTTGGAAATAATTACTTTTCACTTTTTTTTAATCCAATAAGCAATTTATTGTATTATATCAGTATACTGAGCTGAGGGCAGCAGAAAGGCAGAACTGAGTACACTTTAACATCTGTGTATTTATCGCAAGTAACATCGTTATTGCGATATTCAACGATGTTATTGCATATTTTCCTCACATCGTGCAGTCCTATTTCAGGGACACGTCAGTTTTCCATTCCAGCTTTGTGGGTATTTTGCATTGAGCACGTAATTTACATTGTTCTGCTCGAACTGAACAGTTGTTTTCTGTCGTAGCTGTGGTACCACACACTACAAAGTTTTGTTTGCAGCCTTTTTTTAGTTTTTTTTTTGGTACATATTGTTGAAACTGTTGTAATACAGAAATGAAGCCCCGGGCTGGCGAGACTGTGCTGGAAGAGACTCACACCCCTGCTTGCGGAGCTGACAACAACTCTGACTGGTTGGTTGTCCCTCGCATTGCGTTAGAAGATATTTGCAGGTTGAGCTGTTTTTCAGCAGGCAGCACCGGGATGCAACGCCCCGTCCCAGTCACAATAAATACCAACCTATCATCCGTGTGTGTGAGTGGTGCGAAACACGTCACAGGTGATAAACTGGGTTGAGACCTGGTGACTGTGAAGGCCATAGCTTACGATTCACATCATTGTCATCCTCATCAAACCACTCAGTGAGCTCTCATGTCCTGTATGAAAGCTGCACTTGTTGTTTTACTCTTGACACAGTTGTTTTGTGATTCATTTCTTCATGTTTTCCTTTTATTTGTCACTCATCTGTACCCTGTAAACCGATATAAAATCCTACTCACACCTGTGCAAATACAGAGACATAAAACCACACACACAGAGAGAAATGAAAGCATACACACAGACACCCTCCTCCTCTTCCTCCTCACGGAATCTGCATCAGAAGGTGATAATCTCATCGACATGCAGAGTCTGGAGGATGCAGAGAAAAAAATCTCTATTTTTAGATCCTGTCTCCTCGAGTAAAATGAAGGAGCAACACTCGCTTTGTGTGCATGCTCACCCACGCTGTGTGTTTTTGAAAAACATAATTGTGGACACTATATTCCACGGATAATTGGCTAAAAGGGAACCGGGTGAAAGGCTGCATTCAACATCAAAGAGCGATCAAATTTTCCAGGACGCCATATGAAAGCAGGCTCCGCAGAGGGCTGACAAGAGACAAAACTGGGACAAGGAGCTTCCGTCTGACTTAGACTGGCAATAGTTACAGCCAAAATGTTGTGGATAAGGAGTCTGGTTGAATTGTTTTACATGCTAGACCACAGATGCTTCACACTAACAGAAAATATTGATTCTCCAGACGTGCACATTTGTTAAATTACAGATAAAAGAGCATTCATATTGATGATACCAACACTTCATATGTCTTTCAGAACACTGAACTGTCCTCTTAAAGAGGACATTTAAGATGTCCTCTGTACACTGTACAGTGTATGTTGTGTGTTCTCATGGTTGAATCAACAGAAATCTGAATCTTTAATGATGCCTTACATACACTCTAAACTCTGCTGCAGATTCGCAGACAAATAAACAGTGTCCTCTTGTCCTCCTTGATCTTTCAGCCCTGTAACTCCAATCTGTTGTGTGATTATCTCTCAGCTACCCAGTCATCCTCTCCATAGAGAACCACTGCAGCGTTCCTCAGCAGAAGAAGATGGCCCAGTACCTGACTGAGATCCTGGGGGACAAACTGGACCTGTCCAACATCAAAGTCGACGAGTCCGGTTGGCTGCCGTCACCAGCAACGCTCAAGGGAAAGATCCTCGTCAAGGTGAAGTCAGAGCGTGGGTGGAGCGGAAAGCCTCAGAAGTACAGTTTGGATGTTTTAAAAAAAGTGACTTACTCTCAGGAGTCGGTCCTCGGGCGATGATTTCAGCTCACCGTTTCATTATCTGGAGTTTGAACCTCACAGAGCAGACTTCAAAGGCAGGAGATAGCGGGCTGATTGGAATGATGTGATTAGAAACTGTTTGAATATGACATGTTTTTGGGGAAAAGAATTAAAAACAAAAGTTGACTGTAGGAAGGAATAAAAAGTGTGCAGACTGCAGGCTGGCTCATTATATCTGGGCACACTGGTTCGGTGTTGTTATAGAAACAATATCCAGCTGTCCACAGATCACGTTGATGGCTGCGGGTCAGGAGCAGTTCTGGATAGTTGGTAAAAACGTTGCTATGCTCATCTGTGTCGCCCTCAGTTGATATCATATGTTTACTGCCAGCTGTGTGAGCTCTGGCAAGTGCTCTGGGTTTTGTCTTTCAGGCCACAGAGAGAGTTATGCTAAGCAATGAAGCTCCCCAACCGGAATTGAACCTGTGGACATTAGGCCGCCGGGATGCACGTGATTCTTAATTCTTTATGCTTCCGTGGCGGCGACAGCCGTGGGCGGAGGCATTATGTTTTGGGTTGTCTGTCCGTACAAACGTACGCCAGTCCATTCTCGTGAATGCTACTGTATATCTCATGAACGCCTTGAGGGAATTTCTTCAAATTTGGCACAAACACCCACTTGGACTCAAGGATGAACTGATTAGAATTTTGTGGTCAAAGGTCAAAGTTACTGTGACCTCACAAAACACATTTTTGGCCATAACTCAAGAATTCATATGCTAATTATGACAATTTTACACAATGTGTAACAGGATAAAAATGATGAAGTGATGACATTTTGGACAGACATGGATGTAAACTGCAACCTGACTGGTCGGCGGAGGCATACAACCATGAGGCAGTAATTCTAGTTTTTCCATCTTGTTTAGTGTTTTAATGATTCTCCCGGACTGTTTGGCTTTGAAATACTGAGAAATCTTTTAGTCCAACACTTCTGGTTTTCTAACCGCTGACTCCGACTCTCTGAATAGCTTCATCTTAAATAATTTTAATGAGGGGTGCCTGGACCTTTTTGTTTGTCCAGCAAGCGTTTCTATTGTTGGTCCTTTTTTTCAAGTATTGATTGTCCCGTTCTTACAGACACAATAGCAACATGGTGGTTACTGTTGATGTTTTTTTAGTCGACATCTTGTCCAGTCCCAGTTAACAACATTGTCAGAAACACCAGAAAGACCTACAACTTGAATTTAGTATCGCCTCCTGAACACCGCCTACATTTAGTTCCAGGAGCTTGTCCGCAAACATGGCGGAAGACGCATGAAGTTCCTGCTGTGGTAAATGACTATTAGAGGCTAATAACAAGCCACTACAGTTGAACATCAATCCAAGATAATGCAGCACAGGACAGTTTACCTGAGTTGTTGAAACGGCAGCTTGAATTTGGTGGCACGATGCACCTGAAGTCCACCGTAAATTCTTCTACACGCTTGGAAAGTTCATTCAATCCGCACCACACTGTACCTTTTAAAGCTTTTTACAGAACTATACAGAAGAACCCTCAACATCATTGGATGCCCCACTACTAAAACAAAAACAGTTGTATAGTTGTAGTGGTCATAAACAGCACAGCGTCACATTTCCCTTCATTTCCCTGCCAAATGTACCTTAATATTCACCCAGAAGTCTGATGTGCTCATTGTGAAAGCTCATAGCTGATGTAAACCATCTGTCCAGGGTTGGCACTGTGGTGGAGTTTGTAATGTAAAACCATTAAAGCAAAGTTGGTTTCACACACAGCTTTAACCAACAAAGACATGTTGATGAGCAGCGGCAGCCCTCTGTGAGCTGGGGAGGGAACGGTACTGAGGTTAATGAGGCTTCATTGATGCCAGATGCCTTTGCTAAAGAGAAGGCACCCTGCCAATACCTTGCACGGTAAGGACTGCTCTGCCAGCTGTTGAGCCAGCACTACTACCTGTGTGTACACTCGGCAGAGGGAAACCAATATGTAAAGCTCTGTGAGGGAACACTGATGTGCAGGACACTGTGATTGAGAATGATTGCTAGCCACGGGACAAACTACCTCACCTGCTGGCTGAGGCGGCGAGCGGGCCCATCTTTTACCAAAATATTGACGGCCTGCTGACCTGAAAAGCACAAAGAAGATCCCAGTGAGAGCCTTCTCCAGATTTATTGCTCTATTCAGTCTCAGGCTATTGTCTGTTGACGTCCATTGTTCCTGCGTAGACAAACTTCAAATCTTACCTCATTTTTTTGGTAGTACATTTTGTCTTGATTACATGTAGTGCAGTAGAGAGGTGACTGAGAGGAAGGTCCCTGGCCGGACTTAAACTGGGGATGTTGTGGTTGCGGTACATGGTCGGTGTCTTCAGCCTCCCTGACTCCAGGAATGGCCCCATTTAACCTCATTTATTTCATGTTGCAGCTGTTTGTTATCATAATGCGAAGCTCTGCTGACTCGTTCTTTTCTCCACCAGGGGAAGAAACTGCCTTCCAACATCGACGAGGACGCAGAAGAGGGAGACGTGTCGGACGAGGACAGTGCCGATGAGATGGAGGACGACTGCAAGCTGATGAACGGAGATGTATGTACATACATTGTTTGGTCTTTTTTTTTCTCCACATCGCCACATTTATCTCATCATTTATCTACCGGAGTTACAGACAGCTGTTGTGTCCTCTTGTCCAGCAGATGAAGTGTGAATTGTGCGTGTTTTTCCGCTGTTCTTGATGGTTCATGTTTAAACTAAGCACTGGTGATTTGTGTGAGTGTTCTTCCTCTCCTGTCTTTTAGTGTATCTGCGATATTGCCATGTCTGCTGTTTGCTTCGGTCTCCTTCTCTCCGTGTGGCTATCTGTTCTCATTTCCTGCTCTTCTCTCTTCCTGTTTGTCCCTTCTTCTTCTTCTCTTCAACTGTTGCTTGCTTCTTTCAAAGTGGAAGGTACTGTATACAAAGCTCATTCTCAACCACCTCAGAAAATCCTCACCCATTCATCTTGCCATACTTTCTCATCCTGCCTGGGAATGCTTAAGGTGGTAGGCCCCAAATACATTTAGCAATATTGCATCTTTAAGATGCTCCCATCAAATATGTTGTGTAAAGATGCTTTATCTGGAACCAAACCATCTGAGCCGTAGCTCTTTGTAAACTTAGGTAGGCAGCTACAGGATGGACAATGTTTCAAGTGGGTTACATATACTATCGGGGAATAATTATATTGATTTTACAGGAATTAACTGATGAATGATGAAGATTAATAACTTATTTTTGTGTCTAATAGCATCTAATTTTTTTAAAAACGGCCATGGAAGGTGAGCAGCTGGTAGAAGTTTGAGTTAAAGGGATAGTTTGGGTGTTTTGAAGTGGGGTTGTATGAGGTATATAGTCAGCGTATTACCTACAGTAGATAACGGTTGGTACGCCCACAGTTTGGAAAAGCAGACAGGAGTATAAGCACGGGAGTAAAGCAATGTACTACTGTGGACGTGGGCAGCAGCAAAACATATTTTAGACACCTAAAAAAAAAAGCGAGAGAACATTTTAAGCCTAACCAATATGACCAGTGGTTAACACATCAGCACCAGAATTTCTATGGCAGGTTAATATTGTTAATCATTGCATAAAGTATTGTAAGTATTCAGCATCTTCCTCCCAAGGTAATATTTATCTAATTCTACACAAAATATGTAATCCCCCTGCATCATATCCATCATATCAGAATGGCAGCACTGACTTAATAAAAGTTCAATATTGGTCCTATATGTTCAGTTTTGACACATCTGCACTGAGCACGTAGAAATACAAGTCTTCATGGAGCATGTTGATGTTGCTTGCGGTCCGACTACAGACTTAAGTGGTTGATGGATACACTCTGCCACCATGTGGCTGAACTGAGCATGTGCATATTATTCTCAGCGAGGACCTCTTTTCATTTATTCCACTTCATCCTTATAATGTGTGTGTCCCACTATCATTCTCTGTCATGCTCTCACATGTCCGTAATGCATACATTACTAAAAGGTCCATTCCTCAACCGGTCTTGAACGTTCTGCATTATGTAACATAATGCATTGCTTCATCTTTGCTCCCTATAAAATGTGAATTCTGGTAGGATCCTGCATCTTCTTAGTCTGGTCAGATCCACAGTGATTATCATAAAGTGGGCTTGTCTGTAAAGGGGAGACTTGTGGGTACCCATAGAACCCATTTTCATTCACATATCTTGAGGTCAGAGGTGAAGGGACCCCTTTGAAAATGGCCACGCCAGTTTTTCCTCGTCAAAATTTAGTGCAAGTTTGGAGCATTATTTAACCTCCTTCGCGACAAGCTAGTATGACACGGTTGGTTCCTTAGATTTTGTAGTTTTGTATGATATATCAAGATATCACCTATATGATATCTTCACCCTAACTTTAAAACTGAGCCCACTACAACATCCGAAAGATGGATTGCGTTATTATCTCGTTAAGTTTGACAGCCCTAATAAAAACCTTTAGTGACGTGCACCATGCAAATGATTTTGGTTTTATTTGCCCACGTTTTGAGATATGTCTCTAAGATTTCTGCACCATAAATAATACCCTATCATATGCACCACACATACTATCATTTACTGTCCTACCGGAATCTGGAATTCCATTCATTTAATGGTGCGGGAGGTTCTGCATTATGTAGCGTAATGTATTGCTTCATTTTTGCTCCTCATTAAACTTGCATGATGTGTGTTCTTTCTTCTTTATCTTGTCAGACCAGCATCAGACAGAATATTACAGCATGACCTCAGACAAACCCTCAATATATTTTAAGATTGTACAGAACAGCAATTGACCTAATGCATGAGCATGTGAATCTTACTAAAAAATGTATTTTATATTGTTCTTTGATGACTTTGTTGTTTCTGACAAGTAGTGCTGCTCCCTGAAAGTCGTTCAGTCGAATCATCGTCAGTGACCCCTCAGTTGACTTAAAATTCATGAAATACACTGAGATATTCTGTCCAGCTTCAACTAACAATTGGTTTCATAATTGATTAATATTTAGATTTGTTTTCAGTTAATAATACACCTATTAAACATCAGAACATGGTAAAAAAAAATTCCAAAAAGTCCAAGAAAAAAATCTTAAAATGACTTTTTTTGTCCAACCAACAATCCAAATTAGAGAAAAGTAGCAAATTCTCACATTTGAGAAATTAAAACTGAGAGAATTCTTGGCATTTTTGCATGATGACTTAATGACTTAAATTATTAATAGATTATCAAAATTGTCATGTCAAGTAAGCTAACATACAGTACTGTATGTGCAGAAATAAAAAAAAGATTCTAGAAAGGAAAGAGAGAAGTCCGAGATCCAGAAAGCTGACATTAGAGGCCTCCTTCCTCCCTCGTCTCTTTATTTTTCACCTGGCAAAACTTTTTTTTCCACCTGTTTCACAGATGAGAAAATTTTAGGAACTTAGAAAGGTTATCCTTGCAAAACAATTTTTCCCCTCTTCTTAAAACACAGGAGAGAAAATAATTTATATCAGACTAAATGGATTATTATTTTCTCATTTGTCTCTCAGGTCCTTCGTACAAATGTGTCACATTTCCGACATGGAAAATGTATAAAACTGAGCAATAACTCCCAGCAGACAGGAACTGTCCAAAGTTACTCTCACCTCTTGTGTCATGTATGAACATGTATCGTCATCGTCATCATTCTCTGTGTAACTGTTCCTTCCTCCTCCAGACGTCTGCCAACAGGAAGCAGGTGGAGAACATGGCCAAGAAAAAGCTGGACAACCTGATGAAGGAGTCCAAGATCCGAGACCGAGAAGACCCGGACAGCTTCACCATCGCAGCCCTCCCTCCTGCCGGGAAGCCCACGGACAAAACTGGTTCTAAGGTAAACACAGACGGGGAGTCCCGATGCTACCTGTTAACCGACATGCTAAAAAAGAAGTTGTTGTCATCAAAAAGTAAGGAACTTAGAAAGATTATCCTGGCAAAATGTATTTTTTTCTCCTGTTCTAAAGTCATAAACACAGGAGAGAAAAAAAATTACATCAGACATAGGAAATGGATCACAAGATTTCTTTCTCACTTGCCTCTCAGTGTATGTGTCCTAGAAAAACAGTGAAGGTGAAGTGATTTATTTTGTAAGAGTTATCAGTTTGAATTGAATTGTTTAAATCATCCAAAAATACTTCAGTCCAATACGTGAACTGCAGCACGAACATAAGATGTCAGAGTGATTGACAGGGGAAGAACTAATCAGTATTTCTGATTTAATTTCAGTTAAAAATCTCTAAAATGTTTCCTAACAAAAACATGCTACGTTTCTTCTCTGCTGTCAGAGCAAAAGTGATGACGGGACAGACACAGCGGACGAGTCTAATCCCAGCAGCAACAAGCGGACAGGGCGCTCCTTCATGGGGAGCTTCTCTAAGCGCAAGGTTTGGCCTTTTTTATTTCTCCTCTCTTTGCTTCTCAGTCTTTCAAATTCTGTAAACCTACCCAATCTCCCATCTCTGATGAGAACGTAGACAGGAAAAATGGTTTCCAGTGTTGATATTTAATCAAAAGGTGTTTCTCGTTAATTTGGTTTGAAGAGAGCAAAACAGATTCCTTGGCTGTGGATGATGTGTTATTATGTGACATAGTGGGTTGCTGCAATTTAAATGGGTTGACAGGAAAAAAAATAAATAATCAACAAGTTTAATAAAGAGTATTTCATGACCTGTTTGATCAAATGCAGTGCTGAAATCGAGTAGGACAGAACCAGTCACTCTGATCCTCAGATAATCAACCATGGATCAGTCTGCTGCATTAAAACTTTAAAACCTCATATGCATGCTGGAATTGTGAGTTTAGTTTGTTCACAGACAAATAGTGTGAAACACGATCAATCCCCACTATTTCCATTAACTCATTAAGTACAGGAAGAATACTGTTAGACCGCAGTGTTCAAGGATGCAGCCACAGCAGAGAATGAAGCATCCGACAAAATATGTCAAAATTCAGATAAAGCTCAGATTACCATGAACAACAAAGTATTTACATGGTGATTGTACATGTAGGTTTTTTATTATTATTTAGAACTACAAATAGATGGTTTAGAAAAGCATCAAATTAATACTACTACTACTACTAATGATAATAATAATAGTAATTATTATTATTTTGAAAATAAGCAATCTTAGGACATCACTTTGGACCCCTGTAAATTAGGATGAGTGATGGATGATTTATTAAATTTACATTTTTTTTCATTTTGTAGACTTAATGATTAATGAAAAATAATCAGAAAATTAGAAAACATCTTCACCAACACATGAGCAGCATTTCGAAAAAGCGATGCACGAAGCCGTTTCCAGAGGACACTAAAAAGTGATGCACACGGCTGGGACACGCAGGTGTTGTTGTTGTTGCCGTTTGTGGATTATGAATTTATTTTTAATTTAAGTTCATTATCTGTCGTGGTGTTGGAAAATGAGCTGACATGTAAACGTTTTTGGCATGATTCAGATATTATTGCAGGTATCTGCTGTTAGCCTAGTGTTAGCCTTTAACTAACTCTTATTCTCATTACTTTCCACAGAAGATGACCGAACAGACTTTTTGTTTTATTTTGAATCTTGGTCAATTATACAGCTATTCTTTTTTTTTTTTTTTTAAACTCTGTCCAATATTCTTTGGTCCCTCACTTGTTAATGACTCTGTCTTCTGCAGAAAAAGACAACTAAGCTGAAGAAGACTTTGAGCTTTGAAGACACAGATACAGACCAAGAGAGTACAAGTAGCGCCTCCCGTGCCCCCTTGCACCACAGCAAGTATGCTATTCAAACACACACAGACACACATACACACACACCCCTCTAATACTGTATGTTATATGAGTGTGTTGTCGTCCCTCTGATGTAAATTATTGCACTTATACATATTATCATAATGAATATGATGGATAGATGTTCATACCTATATTTCAGGATTAAAATTCAACAAAACCAAATATGACATAGTTAATCTGTCGCAGATTTTGTCTTAAAGGGGACATATTATGAAAAACTCACCTTCTCAGTGCTTGTGCACACATATCTGGGTATCTGGAGTACGTACCAACCCACAAACTGTGTAATAAGACAACCCAGTCAGTTGTGGGCTGTCTAGATCAGAAAACATGTGACTCAACAAGACATTCAGATTTGGCTCCCCTTAATATGTCACATGCAGGCTCATTAGAATATACACCCCCCCCCTCCCCCCATCCCCCCCTCCCCCCCCCTTCTCTCCCCATCTGAGTATCTCCACCCACGCCTTGAGAACTACCTTTGCAAATGTGCATCATATTTTTAGACTGGACTTTTTTGGAAGGGGGGCTTAAAGAGACAGGCGCTAAAACGGAGTGTTTCAGACAGAGGGTGAATACAGGTATATTCATAGAGACGGTATGAGCTTAAAAATGTGTTTTTTTTTTAACATTACAGTATGTAAACATGTTCTAGTAGAAACACAAAATACAAGTATGAACCTGAAAAAGAGCATGATGTGTCCCCTTTACATTATGTCATGATGTTTTGTGTATTTAAGCACTTGTCGTACGTTATTATGTTATCTGCTGATTCAATTTACATATATGTGTTTACTTCTGTAACCTTTGACCTTTGACTGTACAGAAAGAAGAAGACCATGAAGTTATCCAGAGCTCTGTCTGATCTGGTCAAATACACGCGGTCTGTGGGTCTCTATGATGTCGAGGCACAAGGTGAGAAGTTCTGTTTCTGCTTCCCCACAGTTATTAGTTATACTCACTACTTACTACTCACTCACAATGCTGAACCTGATGCTAACTGCATATTAGGGACAGTGGTTTTGCTACTGGTAACTTTTAATTGAGATTGATTCCTTGATTAAGGTATAAACTGTCTGAAAGGGAAGTTCTTTATCTGGATTCCAATGAAGATGAGTTCAATCAGTCGATTGGCTCTCATAAGAACTCCATACAGTATAGGAAGCTGTTTGCTATCTTATTGGCGCTGAGTCCATAGTATCTTAAAGTAACACAAACTTATTAAAATATATACAGTATGGAAAATTTAAAAGTTAACATGGAGTTATTATACAAATATAAAAACATATTAAATATAATATTATTATGTAAAAAATCATCTTATCACTGTCCTGAATACTCAAAATAAAGAGGTTTTGAAGTCAGCAGTTTAAATCTTTCTAACTGCCTGCCAGCTGAACCTCATTGATAACATTAGAACTGAGTTGTAGTTCATGAGTTCATGATGAAGGAAACAAAGATGTGTGTTTGTGTTGCCCCCGGCAGCCAGCTGCAGCTGGCAGGTGTCGTCGCTCAGCGAGACCAAAGCCCACCAGGTGATGCAGCAGAAAGCCACGTCCTTCATCCACTTCAACCAGCGGCAGCTCTCCCGCATCTACCCTTCCTCTTACCGCGTGGACTCCTCCAACTTCAACCCCCAGCCCTTCTGGAGTGCCGGCTGCCAGCTTGGTATGAGCTTAACTCCAACCCACCCGTGCGCTTCATGATCATCGTATTCAAAGACATGATCCATGCTGCTGCAATTGCTAATCATTACTTCTGCCAGTTTGTCAATACTGAACAGTCTTTTTCTGTCAATCAGCTGCAGTGTTTTCTCCTCCAGCACATTAAAGTAAGACATCCAGCCCACCGACAATAATGAGGTGAACTTTTTTGATTTCAGTCGCACTCAACTACCAGTCAGAGGGCCGGGTCCTGCAGCTCAACAGAGCCAAATTCTACAGCAACGGCAACTGTGGCTACAATCTCAAGCCTGCCTGCATGTGTGAAGGTCAGCATATAAAAACAGGTTCATTCATCATTTTAGTTGGAAATATGGAGTTGATTTTTCAACATACACCTCAGGAATACTTTAATGTTGTAATTTCAGTTTGGCGCTGTCAGGCATGAAATCCAGTATGTCCTGCTTATTTTGGTTATGTGTGAGCATTACATTAATGTGCTAATATATGGAGAGGATATTTACCTCTTTTTAATAAGATATTAATGTTTTCTTACTAGAAGCAGAGTGATCGGAGGTCACAGATATTTCCTTTCTTCCCATTGCAGGTGCCTTTAACCCTAACCTGGAGGACCCACTGCCAGGTCAGATGAAGAAGCAGCTGGTGTTGAAGATCATCAGCGGCCAACAGCTGCCCAAACCCAAAGACTCTATGCTAGGAGACAGAGGAGAGGTAGGAGACATACTGTACAACTGTAGTGTTTTTTTTTTTTTAAGGTAATTAAACATACTATAAAAAACATGTACATGCCAAAAATATAACGGGATTAATATTGCAATATGTTGTGCTTGTAAGTAGTTGTAGTATGTGTCTGTGAAACATTTGCTCTTTCTCAAATCTTTTAAAAGTCCAGTGTGGATTATAGCATTTCGGGGATCTATCAGAAGAAATGGAATACAGCCTAATATTCATAGCCAAGGGGGGCTGTGTGAAGTCTGATACATGTCCTCAAGTGATGTCACTTGAGTCAGCATCAACTGGGGCTGAAGACTACAAGTTTGAAAATGAAAGAGATCTGGAGGTTTGGAGTTAGAAAGAAGAGAGCATACCAGACCTCTGTAGACCTCTGCTCATCTCTTGGCTAGAAGCTCGCTCTAGGCTACGTTAGCCTCTACTAGCATAAACTCATCTGAAAATTCTGAAAAATGAAGTCGAGTTGCGTTGTGGGTAATGTAAGCGCCAGGTTTTGACAAGAAAGAAGAATGTGCAATGATAAATCAGTGGAATAGTCTTTTAATATATTCTCTAGGGAAAGCAACACCAGGGAGTTTTACAAACGTAGATCAGATTAGTCCACAGTTTGAAAAACTGCCGAACAAAGAAATAATGTAATGTGATCATCGAAAGGTCTTGGCCCTTTACATCAGAGCAAGTGGTTAGTATGAAGCAATAACTTAATACTGTGTAACATCTCTCTGTCAGATCATTGATCCCTTTGTGGAGGTGGAGATCATCGGCCTCGCGGTGGACTGCTGCAAGGAGCAGACCAGAGTGGTGGATGATAATGGTGAGTTGATGGAGAGGTGAATTACTCAGGTTCATCTGTTTTCATAAACTTCAGATACTTTGTGATCAAGTCTGCCTTTTTGGGAGGAATGTGGGAGGAAATTGCATTAAAAAAAATCAATTCAAGAAATACCTTGTCTATTACTGGACAGGAAAGATCCCATAGCATAAAACCGTATAGAGCAATCATTAATTGCAAAGGGGCTTTGAAGAGCACAGCTGCGGAAAGTCGAGTGATCCACCTCTAGACTGTCGGACAAATGATGAATTGACTGCCGGTCAAATCTATAGTGTAAAATCAATCAGCTCCATGGTTGGTTGATCTCCTGGTCGCGGAACACTCTTCTCGGGATGCATTCATTTTATTAATTTATAGCCAT
Source organism: Sebastes umbrosus (assembly GCF_015220745.1). Lineage (NCBI taxonomy): Eukaryota > Metazoa > Chordata > Actinopteri > Perciformes > Sebastidae > Sebastes > Sebastes umbrosus. The sequence continues at coordinate 8,320,416 of NC_051274.1, forward strand.
AAACTTAGCCACGTTGTGGTTAAAGGTGCGCTAAACGATATTTAGAGCATTAATATAGCAGCAAGCAACCATTTGCTATGCAAAGATATAGAGGAGTAATGTGTACCTGAGCAGAGAAGGAAGTCGCTCACCCTCTCTGTGTTCTGAGCTTCTCCGTGCTTTGTTGACATAGCTGGGCCGCCAGCGCGTGCCTTTTATTGCATGTTCATGCATGTGAGCGTGTCCCACTGGCTAGCTCACGGCTCCCGCTCCACACTGTGCTCATATGGCGGTTGCACCTGATAGCGCTGTCCCGACCGATGGCGCTGTTGCTAATAACAGAGATGAATACAGAGATGAACAATGAATGAATGACTGAGGAGCACTGTATCACCAGATCAAGCAGTGAATGATATATTGGTGAGATGTATTAACTTGTGGAAACGCAGGTGGCCACTAAGCAGATGATAACCAAGACTTTAAAGGTGCCAAATTTGAAATTCAGAGCATATCTGTGATAGAGAGATTGCCTCCACACCGCTCTCAACGAGCGAGAGTGACGGCTGAGCCGGCAGCTAGCAGCTAACGGTGCAAACAACGTCAACGGTGCTGACGGAGCAAACCGTATTTACCTAAGGGGAAACCAGAGAGTGGGCGCTACGCTTCCACGATGACACCGTTGGTCGGGATGGCAGTATCAGAGGTAACCGCCGTACGATAGCAGCGCAGAGCAGCGGCATTAGCTAGTGTGGCACACACACAGGACTCACATGCACTAACATGCATGCACAGCCAGAACGGCTATGTAAACAAAGCATAGAGAAGCTCTGATTACAACACGCGCGCACTACCGATCGGGAACTCGCGAGAAAATGGCAGCGGGGTAGAAAAAAAGTTTATGAGCTGAATCCCAAGTAAGCATTTCAATTCTGGAAATTCAATCCCTGGAAACAGGAGTTTAGTTGGGTGGCGTTAGAGGATGTGGGTGAAATTCCAGTTTAATTTACTTAAATAAAGATTAAATGTTGAGCCCTGCTGGTGTCAAGTTACTCTTTACAACTGTGGAATCTTAGCGCAAAATCAATTAATTTATTTGCAATCACTGGCCAGTTTGCTGTGAACACACTACTGACTGCTCTTCAGGGCTGATTTCTGTAAATTGAGCCACACATTGTGTCCTGGTGTTTGCACGAGGAGAGCTGCGGTTTGTTGTGGTTTGCCTTTAACATGTGATTAAGGTATGTACTGTATGTGCTGATTAGAGCAATGCATTGGTTGAATGTGACTCTTACTTGTGAATGTGCGTGTTTGAGCTGTCTGCACGGGTTCTGATCTATAATTGATGAGCTCAGCACGAGGAGACGTGCACAGGCAGCACCTCTCAGTCTGCTCAGTCTGCTCACACACACACACACAACCTGAATAATTGATGAGTGCTGAGCTTGCTCTCTGACTCTCCTGGAGCGTCCACTCTCTCTGTCCTCTGTCTATTTACCTCTCTTTCGCTCCCTCTCCATTTATCTGCCTAACTTCTCCTCTCTTTTTATCATTTGTCACACTGTCTTTTCCCTCTTTCTCTGTCCTCCCCCTGCTCTCTCCTCTCCTGCCCCCCCCTCCCCCTCCACCTCCTCTTCCACCCCTGCCTATCTTGGGACGGTCCCGTAGGGTTCAACCCGATGTGGGAGGAGACTCTGGTGTTCACGGTCCACATGCCGGAGCTCGCCCTGGTGCGTTTCCTTGTGTGGGATCATGACCCCATCGGCCAGGACTTCATCGGCCAGCGCACCATCGCCTTCAACAGCATGATTCCAGGTAAGATATGGTAAAGCACCTGCTTTTAGATGGAACTGATGGGTACCTCACCAACCTCACCCGCATCTTCCACGGATCTTGATCACCTCTAAAATCCTTCTTTTTTGCGTTTTGTTTTTCATGTTTCGTGATATCATTTCAATGGACGTGGAAATTCTATTTGCTGAGAGTAAGATAATTAACAGTGTAAGGTGTCAGTTAAATAAAAATACTGCATGGAGCATTGTTGCCATTCTCTTCAATATGATTTATATGTTGCACCTTAATCGGATATATTTATTTTAAAATTGATTAGTGTTACAGTGTTTAAATATCAGAAACCCTTTTGGAATGATTCTGAGACTATGATTCTGAGTACTATTATGACTGACTTAAGGCCTTTACACACATTAATTTGCATGTCAATATGTTCGTGACAACTGTTGTTTTTTTGTCACGAGTCCTTTCACACAGAACACGAATATTAGGTGGCGAAAAGGTGACGTCATTTTTTTTCCGGAGCAGGGGTTCATTTTTTCTGTGCTTTCGCACTGCGAATAAAGGCATCAACCAATCCCTTTGTGCTGAATAAACGTAATCAATATGTTCTTCACAGTTATTTAAAAGCTTTTATTATGAAGCAGCAAAACCAGGAAATGTTGGGTTTTCATCAGCAGCGACTCAACAAGACTTCTATACAACTGAACGCGAAACAGTAAAATAAAGCAGATATCTGAAAGTACAAGCGGACGCAGGAGAGAAACTAAACTTCAAACCAAAGAGATTCAGTTAGAAGCTACAAAATGTCCTGAGAGCCGAACATGCAACGTATTTCTCTCTCGTCTCCTGCACAAACCATAGTTGAGTCTCGCAACACACGCTTGTTTGAGGGGAAGAAGGAAGGTTGTCACTGGTTGGCTGCGGCCGGCGAGACGTTGGAGGCGGGGTCAGGCACACTTTGGACCAACTCTAGAGATGGTCCATCTCTGGCGCAACTAGGCGCGCTAAAACCGTTAATGGAAACGCAAATCACAGCGGCACGGGTTTGACGTGGCGCGGCCAAAAGTGCTGATTGAAAAGCCCCACGTTTGGTTTGTTTGTTAGATAGGATCTATACCACGAGAGTGTTGCATTATGGACTTTCTAAATAGTTTTGATGTAAAATGATCTGATAGATGGTGCTGGTGAAAAGCTTGAGTTGGAGTCAGTGCTTAGAAGTAGAACATCAACCATAGAAGAAGTTTATTTCACACTGCTGATTGATACAGTATGTATTTCTCTACAGCCATTTCTTTTTCTCTTTTTATCGTGCAAAACAGTGGAAACGAAACAAGTGTGAGATGATACAAAACGTGGTGTTGAAAGACAGAAGAGGTGGTAGAGTCGCAAAATAATCAGACATAATCAAAACTGAACAAAACAAAAGAGAAAACAAACAAACAACCAGAGAATCTATTTCCATTTCTATCTGTCCTGTTGTGTTTAACTCACTGTGGCGTGTGTGTGTGTGTGTGTGTGTGTGTGCAGGTTATCGCCACGTGTACTTGGAAGGTATGGAGGAGGCTTCCATCTTTGTTCATGTAGCTGTGAATGACATCACTGGTAAGGTAGGTACTACAGAGGAAGGTAGCTGAAAACGTGGAAAAAAATGTGTCATCTTTGCTCTATAATTGAAATTAAATTAATAATAGTACAGTAATAGTCTGTCTTAATAAGTACCCAACTGATATGGGATTTTTTAAACTGACTTTTGAATATCCAATGATATTTCAGCTGATAATATTTTTTTAACAAATATTTTTGATAAGAAACTTGTTTTAGTTTTTTGTTGTCAAATGTGTTTATTGAGTTTTTCAGTTTTCCATTTAGCAAAAGACAGACCGTTTAAAACGTAACACTGTTCAGCTCAGAAAAAGAGACGGAAAACAAAATACATCATTCTCTACAGGCACATCTGTCAAACATCATTTTGAGTCAGTTATCACCCTATCACAACAACACCACCATAGTTGGGCCTTAGTATCTCATATACTTGATATTAATTTTAGTGGTCTTGGAGTGTATTACTGTAAACAAGTCAGGAGATCTAGCGGGATATTCTCCATCATTATCCTATTCCAACCAGAGCTTGTGAGAGAATTATAGGAAATCCATGTATTTTTCCTTGCACAGAATGTCAAGATGATAAACTATTTTTTTATGACGTACATTAGTAATGTGCATACTTGGTACATCCAAAGAGAGGAGATGCTTTTCTGAGAGAAGCGTAAAAGGTAGTGTCTGGATATATCATATTTTTGTACGATATGATTAAAGGCCCAAAGGACCCCATTCCTCAAAGAGGTCCCTGAAGAAAGAAATACCTTTCAAGTCCCAATGTTTGAAACCTAGATCTAAGACACCTGGTAGAAAATAAGGGCTATCAACTATTGGAGTAAGAGTGGATGTTAACCCGGATCTTCCTTAAACGCGTGCCGTTCTCCAAACCTTAACTGTATTAATTGTTATTGGGTTATTGAAACAATATTTGACTGATGTCAGGTTTTCTAGAAAAGTAGATTTGAAAGAGGACATTTAGACAGTGAGGCTTCAATATCTTGCCACGTTGAGGAGATGGTGTTATGGACCCAGTCAGTTACGTGTTACAAAAGGGCACTGAATTGATATTTGAGAAAACTCGAGGTCCGGTTTGATTTGATCAAATAATGGACTGAAGTTGGTTTTGAACAACTGGTGGAACTTGGGCGTAATGAATATTCCCAAACACACAAAATCTGTGTGGGACCATCTAAAAGGAGAGGGAAAGGGGGAACGACATAACTGAAGGCGATCACCTAAAGTGTTAGCTTAAAGCTGCAGTCGGTAGAAATGGAGCAAATATGATTTTTAAAAAATATATATTTTTATAAAACGGTCACTATATCCTGACAGTAGTGTATGAGACAGGTAATCTGCAAAAAATAATGTGCCTCTGTGTCCTGAAATGACCTGTAATTGGCCAAAGTCTCCCGTCACAGGCTAGATTTTTTTTAAAGCCTGAAAACAGAGCCATGAGGAGGTGCAGAAGTCAAGTGATCTCTCAGAACACTTGAATTACAATATGCTGAAAGGTTATTATGGAATTGTTGCCCAATGATGCCAAAAATATACTGCTTACCCCCACTTTCAGATTTAGAATAAACATTAGAAATGTATTTTATATCCAGAGAAAGTACTAAATTGAGTGATATTTTTTATTAAGTGGTGAACTGATACAGTAGGGTTAGACATACATATTAAAACATCATCAGCATACAAAGAAATTGGCCAACAACCAGACCGGATATTTCAAGCTCATACAGCGGGCACCCCTGCCTTCTCCCTCTGAGAACCTCAAAGTTTCCCGATCTAACCACATTAGCATTAGTATTTTTTAATAATTACTGTGCTAAGTAGCACATTTTACTGTGTAAAGATAAACATATCAGTACTTTCTGGGGGCCAACCTATGTAATGGAGACTCTGTTTCTAAATGACCTCAAACATATCTTTGGCATTACAATATATCTGCAAGTATTCTAAAATTGTCCGATATATCGTCCCGTCTGAATTATTGATTGGGCTCAAGTGTCAATAAATGTTAAAGCACAAAATGATCAGCACTGTGTGCAGGTATCCTCAATCAAAGGAAAGCTTGGAAACAACATGGACTGAATGAAATTATCTAAAAGTAATTCAGAGTTGTTCAGGAACGAACAATAGATGACCAGTTATGTGATTTGTTTGATTTGTTGACTGATGGCTGCGGGGCTTTCTATTAATGGACCAGCAGGACTAATGGTGATCAATTTTTTCAAATAATTCCTCTAATACTGCTTAGGGCTTGTTATTATTTCATATATATAGAATATAGAAACTAATCAAGGAATCTTAGCAATCATTCGATGCCAGCGTTCGGTACTTGACAGTTTGGTACTGTGGGCATATTTCAGTCAGTACCCAAAAAATGTAGGTTTGATACCCAGCTCTTTGTCGGCTTTTTATGGCAACAAAGAAATGAAAGGGGAAATATTAAGGTCAGACATTTTCGCTGGCTGAAAATGTATTAATTGATTAACTTTAAACCCAAAGGGAAATTGGTGTGCAGTGTGGGCACAAAATTAAAACACAATCCAAGACATAACTCACACATGGTAACACCCGACACCAGTGACAGCACATGGTATAATAGAGTTATATGAAATGTAGGTTAACTTATAATGTGCTTCACTTATGGCCAAAAATATGTACATAAATGAATATCTCAATGGTCCAGCATATAATGATATTTTAGGGATTTATCTCAGTTTCAACTTTGTGTCAATAGTTTTGGTTTGTCCCTTTCGTGTGTCCATATGACAATGTCCCTGTGCACAAAGCCAGCTCCAAACAGAAATGGTTTTCCCACTTTGGTGTAGAAGAACTTGACTGGCCTTGCCCAGAGCCTTGACCAACACCTTTGGGATGAACTGGAACGCTGACTGAGCATACATTTCAGCAGAAACAATTGCTCAGCGAAAATGAAAATGTTGCTGTAGCAGATGTATTATTGCTGTTATTTCTGTTTCAAAATGATATTCATGAATAATGCAGTCGTTGCTATGAACACACTAAGCTGTGATTTTATTTCCCTTTGACTCTTTAGTTTCAGCTGTCTCCGACCGCGTTGTAAATGACCGTTCTGTTGTTCACATTGTCCTTACTTTGAACTTCCTCTTTCTCAGCTGTTGCTCTGAGCCTCATGTTGTGATTTCTCTCTTGCCTCCCACCCCCACCCATTTTTTCTCTCTTCCATCCTCTCCCCTTCTCTGATTTTTCGCTCTCTCTTCCTGTGTCTGTTTGTGATTTCAGTGGACCCCTCTATTTCCAAACGCTCCATTTAGAGGCAGGAAATTTTTAGGAGCCCTGAAGCTGCCGCTCAAAACTCAGGTGTAGTGAGACCCAGTCGGCATCTTGCATGAGCCACATGCCCACTCCCCCACCCCACAAACACACACACAGCCCCCTCCTGTCAGCCAACTGCAAGCATTAATAACTATAAGGCCAACTCATGCCTCACATGAGTTATGAAGGCTTGACTTGCCTGCATCTTCATTGACCCCCTCCCCCCCTCAAGTAGATCCAAAGTCATCAACCTACACAGAGTTTGATAGAAGAGAGACAGATGTGAGCCAGGAAATCTGCCAGGCTGCAGGGACTCTTTGTAACTCTCTGGTGTTTTTTTTGCTGATAGCATTTTTTCCTCTGAACTCAGGAGTTTTTTTCAGTGTGCTGCACTGCAGGGGTATTAAGTTCAAGTGCCTTTAAGGACATTTATTAATCGTTACAGTATCGCTACCCTTGTTTTTTATTCAGTGTGTCTGCTATTTATTTTTTCTGCCCTAGAAAAACACTGTGTAGATACATTTTACTTGACAGTGGTTTATTGTCAGATAATCTCCCTGTAGGCAACGGCACCAGATTTTGGCATCTGAAGCCTTCTGGTTTGTAGTCCGTTTGTAGTCCGAGTAGTATTGACCAATCACGTTCGAGCGGGCTTCTGTTGCATGCAGGTAAACAGTCCGTGTGGAGAGCAAAAGAATCGGAACGCATCGGCCGAAATGTAGTCTCGGAACCAAGCGACTATTTACTGGATTGTTTCACAAGTTGTCTTTAAACTAATAAAAAAAATATTTTATAGATAGCTTGTAAACTGGTTACAACTTCTGAAACAATCCAGTCGTAGATGTCGTCTCTCAACTCCAAATCCATCCTCACATTTTAAGTTGCTAATCGGACTATAAACTATGACCAGCGCACAGAAGAGGAAGTCTTGGCCCGGCTATCTGTTGGCTACACCGGAACCCTGGAAATATTGGCCGTTGCCCCCAGAGGCTAAATTGTCGTCCGACTGATAGCTTGTCTTGAGATTTTGGATTTGGATCGTCGCTGTCGAAGCTTTCAGTCCAGTTCTTTTGTAGTTTTTACATGAAGTCATTACATAATGTTGTGTACGGTATCTAACATTTGCTGTATTTAATAGAATCAAATTCTTGTTCTCAAAGCATACTACTGCACTGTAAGTTTTTCAGCTACACCCCTAGAGTATACCTGGCAACATCCACTGTAGCTGGAGGTGTAGGACTGGTTCGATGATGGATATTTTTTTAGGAACCAGCTCAAAATCCACAATGTCTTGTTTTTCCCTCTTTTTTTTTTATCTCAAGCAGAGTGGCTCTACATATAGTGACCTGTCAGTCTGTCAGTCCAACACATAAATCCACAATCAAATATTTTTGACAACCATTGGAGCCCGTGGAACACCCCTGCTTCCAGTTCTTGACCCTTTAAGCTAAACTAAACATGCCTGGACTTATCTCAGTTCTAGTTCTCCCATAATGTCGAACTTCTGCTTTAAGGTGAAAGGTTTTTTTGCAGGCCAAAGGCACCTCAGGCAGCAGCACATACTCTATTGAGTCTCCTGGTAGTTTAATAATTGTCATGTTCAGTTCAGCCTACATTTCCCTTTTTTTTTTCCACAAATACTTCTTTTCTTTGTAATCTTGTCTTTACTATTGCTTTCATGTCGATAGATGTCCAGTAAGCATCTCACCACAGTGGTCAGACTATTTGGATCTACTTCTTTCACATTGTTTGAAACTTAACAATACCATTTAATGGCAAGGGTTTTAGGTAATCTAATATCATGCCTTGTCCCACTAAAGCTCCATTTGGTGGGGCATTTCTTTGGACTGGTCCAGTGATATTTTACAAGATTGTCTGTCAACGTGAGTTTCACAATCACTGATGTCATTGTCTGAATGTCCTCATCACCGTCATCATTTTTGCCCCCGTCTTTGTGATGTTTGACCATTACCATGCAGCACCTAAAGGCACAGCAAACGTCCACGCATTGTTATTGATTTTTAAGTCTGTGTAATCTGAATATTAAACAAGTGAAACAAATAGTTAAACAGTTTGAAGGCCAGCTTTATAGAGTGCTGCAGGGATGACGTATTTTTGTAAGCCAACCAGGAAGTTAGCATCAAACTGTTTCCCTCGACAAAAGCCAATGGCATACTTGGATGTTTTTTTGTTTGTTTGGTTTTTTTTTGATAATTTTTGAAGATAATCACACAAATGAAGAGCACTTTTATGATTTTTGAAGTGTGAATACAATCGCCAGAAGTAAAATTCGATCGTCAGGCAACAAACGAACTACACCACGGTCACATGAACACGAGTATACACAACTGTAAAAGCTTAAAAATTCACGAGTGTGATATTTACTGACGTATTTCATACCGGAGAACAAAACGTTAAAATCTTTAAAAGCTTGTGTTAACCACAGACCTTATTTCAAGCATCTAACTCATTCATTGACTTCGAGACGAGGGAACCGGAAGCGCTAAAATGCAAAATAATTTTCAGTTTTAGGACTCATTCCTGCATCATTCACTGATCATTTATAAGTCACCTCTTAAGAATCTGGATTTTTCCATTCATCTTAAAGCCACTATTTTCAGAGAGATGTGATAATGGAATTTTCATTATTCTGATGCATTAAGTTTTTGTATGTAGAAAAATAAGCCAACCCACTTGAAAATTGGTTACTTTTAAACAGTAAATCCAGTGTTGTAGTTGTCAAAACCATTGCGGTTCTACCACTAGGGAGCACCAAATTTTCAATTCCTACTACAATTCCTTATTGAGTTGTAGAGCTGCTCTTTGTGTGTCTAAGTTTGACAGGTAGCTTCAAGCATGTTTGCTTAACAAATAATTTACTACTGGGACTATAGTTGCTGTATACAGATGTGAAGATGTGAATTCTAACACTTTGAATCCAAGTGGAATTCAAAGCTAGGCCGCATGGATTACAGCTGAATGATCACTTTAAAGACTGAAGGATCATTCACACGTGTCATTACAGGGATTTTCTTGGGGAAATGGATATTGATGGAATTTGTTAAGCATGCTCACTTTACAAAACCTGGCCATGTATGATTGCAATAATACAGTGCGGACCAGTGCCACCTGCATTATGGCAAATATTGTTCTTGTATGACCTCTCTGTAACTAATTCATTTTGGTTTCTTAAGATTCATTGTGTTTGACAATGATGTTTTGTTGTGTTTTTGTCAGGCCAGAGCAGCCAGCGGCATAAAAGGGCTGTTTCACAGAAACCCAAAGCAGGCTTCCCTGGACAGCCATGCTGCTGGGCAGCGCGGCCGTAAGCACCCGTTCGGTGCCCACCTCCTGCGCCGCACTGCCAGTGCACCCACCAAAGGCCAGCCCAAAGTCAAGAAGGGCTTCCCAGAGATTGCCATCGACACCAAAGACTACAGCTCAGAGGGCGCTAGTGAAGAACGAGAGTCTGAGGATAGGGACAAGGCCTCTGCTGCCACCTCTCACCAGCCCACACCACCACAAAACCGCAACAGGGAATCGCTGGCATCCCACCAAGCCAAGGGCCCCTGGGACTGTCCTGACACCAATGGGGCTTTTCACCCTGAGGAGGGTAAAGGTAAGAGCCCACTTTTTGCTCGGCGAAGACCCGTGAGTGAGCCTCTGAAACGGGCCGGTCGGCTTCGCTTCCATGACCCGCTTGACACGAAGCCAGGGGTGTTCGCCCGCGTCGCACTTAATAGCTCAGGCAGGGTGGGGATGTCCTCCAACTGTATCACATGTGTGATTGGCTCCAAGGAGAGTCCGGAGGCCGAAAGAAAGGGTCAGATTAAGGAAAGGCAGGGATGCGAGTCCAAAACGGTAGATGATGAGAGACAGGAGAGAAGTAATCTCACCTCCTCGACCAAGAGACAAGTTCAGCCAGAGCCTGCAGCCAAGCCCCAGTCCCTTGCTGCCCAGACAGAGTCACAGCCATCTCCTTCCCTCCCCAAGTCATGCTCAGAGGCTCAGTTACAGGACTCCCCCAAGGCTCTCCGGCCTATCCCCTTCCCTAGATCCAAAGCCAGGCAAACTCTGGGTGCAGAGCACATCCGACATGAGCCTGACGCATCACAGAAGAACACCCGATCCTGCAGCGTTCCCCGAAGATGCTCCCCCAACACTGTAACACCAGAGCGCAGCCTCACACCAGACTGCAGGACCAACCTCCGTTGGCAGCAGGCGACACCCCCCAACTATGGCACCGTTTGCGGCTCAACGCTCGCCCCGTTCACAAACAGCAATGCAAAAAATGAAGGTTTCTCGCTCAGTGACAGCAGCAGCTGTGAGAGCTTTGGCAGTCTGAGCAGCTTTGAATCGCCTCCTATGCTGCCTCCACGTTCTGTCCTCGACAGCCGCAAGAGGGCCGCGGGCACCCTGCAGCGCGAGATGAACGCCCTGTTTACCCAGAAAATGGAAGAGTTGCGCCATAAGTCCCCCATGTTCTTCGCCGGTAAGATGTATGTGAGGCAGCATTAGCGATAACCCCGTATAGCTGCTGCGTAGTGGCCGTAGAGGGCCTTTCATGTCCTGTAGGCTGTAGACTTCCAGTTAGCCTCCGTACATGCCAAGACCATGAATGTTTGGTAGTAATAAGACGGAGTCTCAGAGTCATCCCTCTGCTGTGTCATCCCATGTGTCCCTGATAGTTTGAGGACAAAATCTAAACTCCCAGCTATTTCTTCCCATCGTGAGAGTTCAGTTCTAGCGTCTGTAGCTTTACCCTAAACCTCATCAATGATTCAATTCAATGCAGTTGATTCCAATTTTGGAATATTTGCAATTGTTTTTCTCTGTGCATTAAAATCCTGTATCTGATACGAACCCCATGCTTTACAGATGAGAGAAATGGTAAGTTTTTAAATTAAAATGAATAGAAGTAGTTTCAACTTAACCTAGTTATTTTGATGCATATAAGCAACATAATTAGAGAAAACTCAAAGCACAGCCTTATATGACATGTTTCCCCCCAGCAGGCGATTGCTACAAGCGGTTTGATCTAGGCTGTTTAATTCAGTTCTACCTGTGAACTGAATAATGACGCATAATAATAACTTCTAGCAAAAGCTTCACGGGGGGGTCACAAGGTCTTTTGGGATTTTAAGGGGTGTAAGACGACCTGGAAACACTTCATTTTACAGGTCCACAACTTTCATTTTTATTTAGGTGATAATCAGCAAGTAACATATTTGATAATACACATTATTTTAATAATTATGTGCTAAAAATAGCATATAATGGTTAAAATTGGGCCCTTAGGCTTGAGAAGTTGCTGCTCTTTATCGGAGGTGGAAAGCCAAAACTAATAGGACACTTCTGATCAGGCACAAATCTCACCATTGTGTGACTTATTGTCAACACAAATGTAACCTGGTAGCTGATGTCATGATTCAGGTAGTTTTTTTTTTAAGAAAGAAGTTATTTGCTAATTATTATTTATTTATCAGCAGACATGGAAATAAAGCATATCAATTAACATTATATTCTTTTCCTGAAAGTGTATTAAATAAATGACCAGCTATTAGGAAATAGCGGAATATAATTATGAAATATTGTTTACAATAAAGTATTTTTTTATAAATATTGAGGTAAATATTGGGGTAATTTGGCAGTATTCCAAAGAAATTTCAAATAGGTTACTTGCTAATTATCACCTAATTACCATGAAATTTGCTGACGTGTAAAATTAAGTGTTACCGACAACATTTTTTCATAAATTATACATGACATGTACTGTATCTCAGCATTTCATTAATTTCTGTGAAGAAAACTAAATTCAATTTTAATTTTTAATTGAAATTAAAACAATATTTAAGATATAAACAGGATAATAGCACTGTGAAGACCTGAACACAAGCTATATTCACAGAGCCTTCCCACTCTGCTAAACAGCCTCATCCTGCATTAGAAAAGTACACAGTTAAGACAACCTAAAAACTAACGGAACAATGGCCGTCAGGGAGAAGAAAACCCTGAATTTGTCAAAAAAGAAGCCTATTAATGTGCCTTTCACATAGAAGGGAATACAATACAGGGAAATCTATTAAAAGTTCCTAAAAGTAATGGGAAAACTCATCTCTGATGCAATATTCACAGGAAATAATCTGCTCAAAATTCATCCAAACAGCTCGTTTTACACAAACTTCCTGTCGTTTATTGTAATTGGGTTAATTGTACAGTTTAGCAGTTGTTCTGTACGGTTATTGTTATGCATTGAATAGAATATGAAATATTAATAAAATATGTCACTTAGTCAGGGGTCGCCAGTTCACTCAATGATAGAAAAGAAGTCCCATAAGAAGAAAACTTTGGGGAACCACTGGGTTAGGGTGCTTTATTGGGCTGACTTGTACTGAAAATGGATCGTAATGTTTTATTATTATCAATATTATAGATATCCACCATCACAAGCCTCTAACAAGCTCAAATATAGTGATGTCTTTAAGTAGTTTACATTCTATTCAAGTCTTGAAATGGACAGTTTTTCAAAAACATGACCTCCAACAACTGGCTGAGCACTGGAAGTCACAGGCCACTGACATCTGTGCTGCGTAAACTCCCTCTATCGGCTTCACATGACATATTTCAGGGGAGTCCAGTTCCTGCCGAACACCAGCTGCTCTACCTAAACCCAATCTCTTCAGCCTCTCAGTTTGTCATGTGATGGCCATCAGAGTTTTACTATCAGAATGATGTCGATTTTGGAGGATCAATTTGCGATAACTTCTCTTGTTAAGATGCTTTCTCTGTCCCGTTAGCTGTTTCCTTGCCACTATTCTCCCTCTTCTTTCCAGTTTTGCTAAACTCCTTTTTTCCTCTCTGTCCCTTTTGCACGCTCTCTCTGTTACTAGTGCAGAATTGAGGGGATGACCAGAGCCAGGTAAACCGCTGAATGCATGCAACCTTTAAATACATCCTCTACACCTTCACCTTCACCTTCACCTTCACCCATCAGTCTCTCTGCCTCACCAGCCTGCTTCTCTCAGGACCCACATGTCACACCTTTTGGAGGGGTTTAGCTGACGTTTGAAATCCATATTCTTCTCCGCTGTCACATATTCTTGAAATTGCACTAACTCAAACTGACATTAGTGGAAGTAATGAGAGCACCATGCCAGCTTTGTCTGTTCACATCATTGAATAGGGGTGCAGGTCCAGACAGGGACACATGCTGTGGGCAAGAGGAAAACAGAATTTATATTATGCACAGAATCTATCACGTTTCACTGTGTTGTGGCCTGTACAATGTTTTGCGTCTTAAGGGTGATTCTGGATTACTACAACTTAAGTCTTATTTCCACGATGATACCATTGTACTCTCCTTGTTCATTGCTGATATCTGAAAACACAGTGTCCACATCACTAAAAAAAGAAGTCTGATAGGTCACGTTGGGACAGGTTTAAACTGACACTTTGAAGAGAAAATGAATGCGAATTGTAATTTCCTCTAAACGGTCCGTCGTAAACATCCATCAGAGTTTACAGACCCACTTCCTGATGGTCAAAGTTGTTAGTTAAGCTTTAATTATTCAGGAAGTTTCATTAAGATCGACATCCCTTTTACAAAAGAGGCCTGAGAACATCGCAGTTGAACAATAGAACAAGACATTGCAGTCACACAAAGCTGCAAAAATAAGCTTTAAATTGTAATAAAGTGGAATATCATTCAATTATCTCGACCTAAGGGACAGTAGGTTGATAAAATATATGAGCTTTATCAAAGACCTATCACAGCCTTCACCACCAAATGGAGTCAAACAGACAACTGAGCCATATAGAGGTCAACTGAGCCAACTTCATTCGTTGATGAAGGCCATGAGGGGCAGTTGAAAGCTCATGTAATGGCCAGTAATTGGACCTTGAATTAAGGTTATTTTGTCAAGTTTTGGGCACTGGAAGTGGCTTCATCAATATAACGCCAAATTCTCCATTCATAACTGATTCTTCCGTGTCAAAGGTAACGACAAGGCTGTACCTTCACATCTATTCTTAACTTCAAGTGGAGATCCATTATTCACATCACCGAAACACTCCACTTGTGCGTGTCTGTCTTTTTCCTCATGAACCAATACTAACCCGTTAAACGAAGCCCTCCGCAGTGTTTTGTTTTTTTTAACTCCTAAAATTAGCTAAAAGTTCAGTCCTCATTTTCTGAGCCTTTCTCCATCATCAGGTTTTGTTCAACATGTAATAAAATCTATTTTGTCCATGCAATGTTTCAAACCCACATCCTGACAAAAAGTGCGAAACATGACACTGTCAACACTTCATACTTACGGCACAGTTTCATAGTAGCAGGACCTCCACTGTCTTCACATTACATTACAATGCATTTATTGTAAGTAGCAGTAGCCTTTCAAAATGAGCTCACCACAGAACAGCAAACTGTATGAAGCCTAATGTTAATTGCTCACATCTAGCAGATATCTGCTTAATAAGGTCAGCATCCAAGCTGATACCGAACCAAATGGATTGGATCAGTGTGTCCATAGTTTTCAAGCACAGTTATCACTTTAACAGCTTAAAGGCTTTCAGTGACCATGAAGGACATTGATGACAGATTTGTTGCCTTGTCTTTCTACAGATTGTTCCACAGTGCAGAGACCAGCTCCTCTTACACTTAACTCTGACGACGCCAGAAACACTCGTGTCATCCGTTCTGTCTCCGCTCCAGAAGACAGCCTGTCTTCACATCACTCCTCATCTACACCACTGAACTCACCATCCACAGCAATAAATGCAGACTCCCCACTGACCGTTCCTTCAAATGGGGTGGTACACAGTCCTATCAAGGTGAGCGGAGACCCTATGAAACCTCCTGCCCCTTCCAGAACCATGTCACTCCCTCCGACGAACCCTGCTGAGAAAACGGTACCATCGCAGTGTAGTCGAGACATCCAGACCAACAGAAGCACTCGTTCATTCATGGAGCACACACCAAACAAGAGGGAAAACCAAAAAACTCTGACAGAAAAGAAAAATGATACAGCAGAGTTAAAGTCTGACCGCAGAGTGAAGCCTACTGCTGCAGCAGCAGCGTCCACTGGATCCCCTGCAGTCCCTGCAGCTGAGACAGCCCAGGCCAGGAGAGCACTCTTTAGCAATCTGCCATCACACGCGCCAGTGAGAAGAGCAAAAAGCGAGGGCCATGTTCGGGTGGCTGTAGCCTCAGCTGGGCAGGCCCAGTCGGCAGTACCGGAGGTCTGCACGGATGCTACCATGAACGACCGCCTTTGGAGCAAGCTGGAGCCAAGCAACCACCGAGGCAGCATGTCCTCCTCCTCTAGCATCTCTTCCAGCGACACTGTCATCGACCTGTCCCTGCCTAACCTGGCCAGGAAGAGCCTCACCAGCCTGCCAGCAGCCAGCAGCACCTGCGATCCTCACCCGGTCAACTGCCGCCACTCAGCATTTGTCTCCTACGATGCCCTGCGAGTCAGCAAGAGCAAGTCCAACCCCAATCTTCAGCAAAGCGAGTGCCCCAAAGATGAGCTTAAGCCCCGTCCCCTGCAGCAACCCCAGGAGGATTCTGTGGACTCACCCAGCAGACTGACTCAAAGGAGGCACACCTGGAGCCGACTCTACATGGAGGGGCTCAAGCAGTCATCAGCCAGTAGGCCATCCCCTGCAGCTACAACCCCAACGGCTACAGCTTCCATGTCCAAAAGCCTCGGGGATCTGACCTCCGATGACATTTCCTGTAACTTTGACAGCAAGTACCACAGCATCAGCCGAAGCTTCATCGTTAGGCCAACCAGGGACCAGCTCCGCAAGGGCAGCCTGCAGAAGTCCCGGCAGCCGAGCAACCTCACAGAGCAACTGCGGAAGCTGACCGACGTGGAGCCCCTGACTGCTAGCGACTTCGCCCCAGAAATCAAGCCCAGAGAGTCACAGGAGGAGTTTGTGGATGAGACCCTGGTGCGAAGGACCTCCTCGAGGAGCCAAAGCAGGGTGCGCTACATCGCAAACAGGGCCAAGAAGGCCCAGGAAAGGCAGAAGCTCCAGGGCCTGGTCCAGGGCAGAAGTGCAAGCTTTAGCCTTACTGGTAGCATTGGCAGTGGAAGTAGTGCCAGTAGCCCCATCGAGGAGCGGGGGAACCCCGAAGGCGCGTGTTGCGTGGCCCAGAGTCCCTGCTCCAGCCTGGACCTGCTGAGTCAGCTCATCCCCCTTGGAACCCCCTCCCCTAGACAGTCCCAGTCCTCTCCAGACTCTGAAAACAGTGAAGTCTTTTTCATGCTCAAACTCTAAGGACTGGCTGACTTGGAACTGAGCGTGAGAGACACAGCTAGAAATATGTTTGGAATACAGTCACGTTTTTTTTTTTTCTCAAGTAGAAATCTTTTTTTTAGTAAAAGGTGCATATCTTGCAGAATATCTCACAGATAATTTCAACGTCTCACAGAAAAACTTCTCTGCTGAATTAGTGATCCATGAACAATCAATTCTACATCTTGAGGTTGTGCAAGATCCATTTATTTTTTTTTAACCTTGTGCATTCAGAAAACATTGTCTTGAAGCTGCTGGACAGCAGTTCTTCTAAAAGCAGCTCTGCCATCTGTTTGCACCAAATGTTAGATAATTGCCAGAATGTATTTAGTGAGAGATACCTGGAGTTTTTATATAGCTGTTTATGTTGACTGTGATCTACTCTCATGTTTGTTTGTTTTTTGGGGGAACTTTACATGAGCATATAGTAGCAATACTGTAGATCACAGCTAGGGGACAGAATATTAAATAAATCTCATTCTGTTTATCCACTTGAACTATAACGGTATACTTTAACTGAGCTGAAAATGAGATACTTCATGTCAAGGCGTTATTATCAGCCCATCCATCCATTAGCAATATTTAGAAAATGATGGCATGGTGTCATATTGAAGCTTGTTTGACAGTTTGACGCTAAAAGCCGAGGCTTGTCTCATGTCATTGCTGAAAAAAATGGAATTATTATTACAATGCAGGATAAAATGTCTCAATTTTTTAGTATTCTTCGTGTAGTGATTACATTTGTTATTCAACCAAACTGCCAATATTTTTGCTAGCCTTCCCGATTCGTGGCATGTGACAGCACTGAGATCATGTACTTTAAAGCAGTGGTAGACTACTCTATACCAAATTTAGCCCTTTTTTTTAAGTTGACTGCATGTCTTTTATGCACTGTAATGTTTATCCTAAGGCTGTGCTTTATTTTACAAAGACTTTTTATATGAAGATTTGTTAATATTTAATTTTTTTTCAGATTGTCTGATGGCAGTCACAAGGGCATCGTGTTCTGAAAGCCTGTGTTCTCATTGGTCCGTGATACTAATACAAGATGAAAATGATCTGTATCAAAGCACGTTTTATTTGTCAACCTGCTGTATCGTTTTGCACTTCCGTGCCAGTTGTTTGTGCAAAATTTTAGGAACAAATATTTAATTCAAACTAATGTGTAATTATGACCTGAATAAATCTCAAATTAATATTACCGAATGTTTCACAGCTCATTTGTTTCATTTGCACTTAATCTACCTACAGCTGTCTTAGCTCAGAGACAAAGACAAGTCGTTAACAAACCAATGAAGCTGAGTCTTATGCAAGCTGACATGCAAAAGCTTTGGCCTTTATTTTGGCAGGGTCTGCTCGCTGCTCTAATTTGGACTCTGCTTGGGTCTGTGTTTACCAGCCATCACCTCTTTCAACCTCTCTGGTGAAAAAAAAAAAAAAAGCAGACCCCCTGCAGGAAGGAAGAATGTTCCAGAACAAAGACGTGAGGCTGCACAAGAGACGACAAGCACAACCGGTCATTAAAGGAGGAAAAAAAACATCTTTTCAGTGTCGCTTGCCACCCACGATCAGATTTTTTTTTACTACAAAACTATTTACTTAGACTTTTTTAGACCCCAGAATGTGGTATGTGGAATAAAAATCCAGTCAGGTTTTGTGTTCTGTTTCCTTTGGAATTGAATTCTTGGTAAAATTGAAACCCATTTGAAATGGCATGTACGCTCTGGGACACAAACTATTCACTGAAACCTAACATAATGATAACAATAATAATGGATTCATGCATAGCTTTGGAGGAAGCTATAATGACAAAGTGTTGGTATCAGCTTCCTTTGACAACCCATGTAACCCATGACAGCCTGGTCTCCTAAAAATTGCATTCCCATACAACAAAACTGCGTTGTGAATTACATTTCAAGGTAAACATATTTTGCCGTGGATTACGTTTGATTATGACGCGTCACAAATACGTTTCTAATGATAGTCTGCAGAAGTCCACGTATAGGGAGGAAGTCAGGGTGGTGTTGGGTCAAAGAAACAGGACTTTCATCCAGGAGATTGCGGTTTGTGTCCGTGTGAAACTAAAAGTCAACATTCACTTGCTTTATTTCACATCTGTAGTTTAATAACGTAACAACTTTATTCATTTTAAGCCAAACCATTTTCTTTTTTACCAAACCTAACAAAGTTTTGTTGCATTTTTTGTTTTGTCTTGTTTCAATTTACAATGTTAACCACGTGTTTAAAACTACAACCATAATCCGTGAGAAAATATGTTTCCCTCGAAACGTAATTGAGAATGCAGTTTAGTTGTATGGGAACGTAATGTTGTAGGAGACGGGGTTGCCCACGCAGTCCTTGAAACCCTCTCAGGACAGTGTTTCTCAGGACACTTGATTTGTCAGTCAAAGGTTTGTCCATTTTCAAGTCTGTGTTTTTTTAATAAATAAAAAAAAAGAAGCTGATGGCCACCTCTGGTGAGCTGTCAGACACTGCCAAGCCTCTTCCTCAGCTCTGTGAGACTTTGTGAAGCACGACATGCTCATTTTAGCGCCACAGACTCTGCTCCAGCCAGCACACAAACACAAAGGACAGCTTCATTAGGATTCCAAGAAAACCACAGAGTCCCTCTTAAAGCCATATTTATCTAGACAATTTGGCACGGCTTGGCCTCTCAACTGAAACCTCCAAGCCCTTTTCAACACTTCAGGCCTGAGAGAATGTTTTTTCTCTCAAAGAGTGAATGAGGCCCCTCCCTTCAAGATGAAGTCACTGCCTGTTTTCGAAGGAGTTTTTTTTGTAAATAAATCAATTTAGTTCGTGAGCTTCTACTAAAAACAATAGGATTTTTTTCTAAGAGAAAGACACAAGGCATGTTTTTTTTTGTGGATAATACTTTAATATGAATTACTGTAGATTATGTAATTTATGAGTTTGGAGGGTTAGAGGAGTCTTAAAGCTGGAGTAGGCAGGTTGGAGTAAATATGATTAAAATATGAATTTTATAAAACAGTCACTATATCCTGACAGTAGTGCATGAGACAGGTAATCTGAAAAAAAATATTTTCCTCCAGCCAAAAATATACTGCCTACTGCCGCTTTAACAGATGTGGTGTGAATGCTAAGGTTGTTTTTCTTTTTAATTTACCACCCTGAGTTCAAACTATAAAACAAGCTGATGTTTTTTCTTAGTTACTTTATCAGATGTTCTCACAGTTACTGTATTACAGGAAATAATGATAATCCCTCAGGGTTATCAGGAGGGAAAGAAAATGTGCTCCAAAACAACTTCCTCTGACTCCCTGGGACCTCCGACCCATCCACCTGTAAGCTCCATGTTAACCGTAGTAGTGGGCTAAAAACAGAACCCCAAAACGTCAAGGATAATATCTAAAACAGTAAAACAAATTGTAAATCATTCAGATCGTTTAATTTCTTTGTATCAGTTGGAATGGTGAGAGGAAGAAAAACACGGTTTGCCTCAAAATCTACATCATTCATACAGGCCTGAACATGTAGATGTAGAATACATCCTGCTCCAATAATTTGATATCACCTCTCTTCAGACATTATTCTGCCAAAACCTCTGAGTTTATTCTCCCCTTTGCGGTTCTATCTCCTCCCCTCCCTGTGCTCCCCCATATAAAGCCCCACTACAGTCCTGTGCAACACAACCCTCCCCATTGACCACTTGCAAGACTTGTGATTTTCTTACACATTTTCCTGGAGTCATCCTTCACACAAAGGTCAAGGTTTTAATTCACACCGCACCTGACGTAACTGAGGTAAGGGAACTTTTGTTTTCTAGCAAAGTGTCACAATTTGCACCAACATTTTATTGAAGTATTTTTCATCATTGAGTAAAAAGTAACATAATCAAACATATCATCCCTGAAATGATTGTGTGAGTGTTAGATGTTCTTGGTTAGACGACATTGCAAATTGAGACGTTTTTAAAGACTCTGTGTCATTTTCAGGGTCGTGGCAACATGACAGGCTGCTTGGCTTTGGTCTTCTGTGTGGCAGCCCTGACTGCATGGAGAGGCACTGCAGGTAATACAAATAACCTGACTCTTGTGAGTCATGTTTTTGTTGCAGAACATGATAGTCCTTATTTACTAGCCACTTCCTGTTGAACTGGGTGTGATGGATAGAAACCCAACCAGTTGCACATGATGCTCTACATGTCCCAACAGGATCTCTCCTCTTTCGGGGCTCTTTAACTACAATATTCAGTGTTGTCTTTGCTAAAGAGCTATCAAAAAAATGTGAAAGAATAATTTTAACTGTCTGCCTTGGACTTCATAAAGGCATATAAGAAATGAACTGGGTTGCTATGTGGTGCCTTTGTTCCCTCTAGGCTATACAAACTGCACACCTTCTGCAGCAGCAAGCAGAAGGACTTTGTTTTCAGAAATTTATTCGGCCACTTGCAGTTGTGCAATCATTAGTCACTGAACTTGGGGGGGGATTTTTCTTTTTACTTGGAAGTAGAACTTGGCTGAAATAATCTCAGCGGGTTCAACCTCAGTGATTGGAGCCAAAGAACATATATTTATTGGTTTACTTTTTTTTAAACTGTCCAAAATGTAACTTTTTTTTCCCCTCACACTCAAAAACTTTAGACTTTAGTCTGCATGTTGACATTTTTAACACGTTGGTGCCAGCCTTGTACTTGTGGTTATTAGATCAGGAGGTGGGGTTTATTAATTCAGCCCAGTATCTCTTGGAATTCCATTCATATTGGAGAAATCAGACATACAGTATGTACATAGATGAGTTTCTGTGCACTGTCACCACAGAGATGCACGTGCAGCTCTGAGATGACAAGGAGTTGTTGTTCAGTAAACTGAACCAACAACAGAAAAGATGGATTAAACATGTTTAATATTTGAGGGGATCACATGCCTTTACTAAAAAACAGGAGATTATGGATCCAGGCCTGATGGGCAAAAGCATTCTAGTCACAGAGCGCTAGCAAAGCAGTGGGTGGTCATGGCGAGCTGCCATGCTCCACAGAACGATAAAAATGAACTGATCAACAACGGGCTGATCGACCCACACTCTAAGGAAATACTTAGATTTAGCAACTATGCCTTAAAACTTAAAAGTGATGCAAGACTTTGTCATGGTTCTAACTTGCTGTAATGTTACGCGACTATGACGGGGAAAAGTCACAACAACAAGCAGCCGTGAATGCTAACGTTAGATAACGTTCGTTTAGATTTGAATAAGACATATCAGCAATATTGTATTGACTTTTGCCATTACGTTTCTGACAGAGGGCTAACCGCTAACGTTAGCCAGCAACCAGCAACACACTTTTTAATAGAGAGCCGTCAGAGGTCTAATGTTAATGTTCACCTGCCCGACATGCTGTGCAAAGAGCTGCTGTGTGACTGGTTGTTCTGTACTAATAACAAGACCAAAATCCAAGTCTCCAGTTTTATATTAACGCTCTGTTAAGGAATCGTTGGATTCCTTAAAAGGAAAAGTGTCTGGCGGCGTACTGTACCAGGGACTCACGTAACTTGAACGCCAACGCCAGTGTCATCCAAACAGACCCTGGTCCCCCAAGTCAAATCACATGTCTGATCTAACGCATTACCCATTTCATAACGGGTGATAATAAAAAACAAATCTCATACTAATACATAGTATGATAATGGTATCTGGTGGTTGGACTCTGCAGGGCTCTAGTATAATTAACAAGAATGTGCAAACAATGTGAAATCTACATTGATAACAACGGCTGCCAAAGCGGTTTTGCCCCCTGAATGCACACTTGTGATACGTCAACGTGGGCGCCATATTGGACCAGGCAAGACTGGCCTGTGAACAAATACAAGTGAATGGGGGAGCTGCTCTTTTTCTGGATAAAAGCACTGTAACATCTACATTTCTCAACCAATTTCAATGAGATGTTATTATATTCAAGAGTTTATGATCTGCGTAGAGTAGGAAAAAAAAAAGTTTTGTCTCCAGTTACTTAAAATCTTGATAGTTAAGCTATAATCGGTGCTCGACGCTCAGGAGAGGAGTGTGTTCCGTATGCTTACGGACTGAATTACTTAAGTGGTGGAAAATAATTAATTCATCATAAGGAATTGTAAAAACTCACGTTTGTCAAGTATATGATTTTGGCTTATTTTCCTTGATGCACTGTTAATGTTTTATAGTTTATATTCAGGTTTTCTTTTCTCACTAGTATTTTGTTTGCAAGTAAAGCACTTTATAGTTTAATTTTAATTTATACTAGACCGAATTTTTTTGCCAGTTAGTCAGTTTATATTCTGGAAAGCTACTTTGTGCTGCAAGATGGGTTTTATTCAGCCAATGAAATAATCTGCTCCTCCAGAGCAGCCCTGCCTCTGTAATCGGTCTGCAGAGTTAAAACCCTGGCTGACCTATGAGACTGGGTCATGCTCCTAAATAATTCCTCACATTGAACTCTCTGCCCGCCGGCCCTGCTGGACTGCTGGAGTCCTATCAAAGCACAGAGGGGGCAGCATCATCCACTGTGGCATCCCATTTCTCACCAGTGGAGGGGCTACCGCCTTGCTGTGGTCCAGAAAGCACTGTGATAAATCAATTAACCATGTGGGGAGGGGAAGACTCTGCAGGCAGGCGGTGAACTGACAGGCATCTCCGCAGATCGTACGTCCTGCCATCTTCTCAAGAGGAGGCTGATGGGGTGTCATCGGCTTTATGTGACCCAACCATGCCCGCTTTTGTTCTCACATGCAATTATGAGGAACTTGCACCCCTGGCACCTCCGCTTATCCCTCCTCCCTTCTCGGACCGACCCTGGCAGGGCATGTTAGGGCCTGCTGGACACGCTGTGAATAAAATTGGTCACAGTTACAGCAAAAAGAAAACAACTCTGAGTGTCATGGGTAATGTCAGGGGATGGGGTGGGGGTTCATCCCCTGCTCGGATTACATGGGGGGGTTTGAAGAACAATGGTGATACACAACCTTACGGACGGGTCCCCACTTTGAACCTCCCTTAGAGGCCCAGTCACCCCCCCTTGTTGTCCCCTGCAACGGTCCCCTCAGTATGCAGCTCTTTTCTCCAGGTTCTCCTGAAAAACAACCGACAACAAGACTGTCATTGTCCTCAAGTGGCTGTTTGGCTTATTTACTACTGTGGCTTAGAGAAAAACACATGAAGGAGACTCAAAGCAACAATATGCTTCATTAGGATTTCAGAGGCTGTTCTGCACATACGCTTGTAGACATGAAACCAAACCCTTAATCAGCCAAAGAACTGGCTTAGAATAAATCCTCTTATCTTTGTGCTACTACTTATGCTTGATTACAATGACTTGTTTCATTACAGGAATCCAAAATTTATCGTGGTGCTTTTTTTTTTTCCATTCTAGATGCCAAGGAGTTATCCATCACCACTATAAAGGTATTCTTTCTTTGTTCCTTGCTCAACACTAGAATGCCAAGTTGGCAGTTATGCAGCTGTGAACACACATTAATTTAGCTCAACTACACTGTGAAAAAGCAGTTCTGGGTCATTACAAGAAGAGTCGTATTTTGAAGTTTGGCCATCATTTCTATCAGTGATAATAAAATTGTACTGGCCGTGTTTGAGCAGGCTTTGGGTGCATGCAGGTAAACAGTCCGTGTGGAGAGCAAAAGAGGCTGAACGCATTGGCCGAAACCCATCGGCTATCATTTGACGACGGTTTTGTCAACTGGTTACTTGTGAAACAATCTGGTCTTACACGTCGCCTCTCAACTCCAACTCCATCCTCGCGTCTCAAGTTCCAAATCGGTCTGTAAACAATATCCGGTGCACGGAAGAGAAAGTCTTGGCCCGGATATCCGATGGCTACACCGGAACCCCAGAAATGTAGCCCCTTGCCCCCAGAGGCTAAGACGTCATCAGACCGATAGCCGTTGGGTACTGAGATTGACAGAAAAGTGACATCACCGAAGATCCAAAAGGTCCAGAAACACGAGCAGTCAGACAATCAGACAGGATGTAAACAGCCCCCCTGGTCAGCCACCCTTCAGGATTTGAAGAGAATTGGAAGATCAACCTAAACCTAAATTCTCTTTTGTAAACAATCATTACAGTTTAAGCATCTGAATAGTCCTGTTTTTAACTACTTGCTCTTGTGCATGATGGCTGTCCCATGTGAATAATGCAATCTTTCAGAATGTTGGTTGTGCATGTCAGAAATTTATATTACGGGCGTTTGTTCTGTTCTCCTCAGCAAGAACCGTACACCATGAGCAGAGGCTCTGGGTTCGAGGGCTACTGCATTGATCTGCTCTCTGAGCTCTCCAAGAAGCTGGGCTTCAAGTACAAAGTGCACCTGGTGAAGGACAACCGCTACGGAGCCATGGACTCCAGCGGCAAATGGAGCGGCATGATTGGTGAAATAATCAGAGGGGTAAATCACAGACCTTGCAACTGTCCTGGCTCTCCTTGAATTATGATAGAGTCACTAAGCAGTACAAATGCGTTAGAGTATGTACATGTATGTATTGTGATATACTGTTGGCTATGTCATTTGTTTTTTCGCCTTTTCTTAAACACAAGCCCCAAATATTTATGACCGAACCGAATATATATACAGTATATCTCTATAAGCATTACAGCAGCTTCACCGTTAAATGCAATTTATAAACAAACCAATTCATTTAAAATATTTTTTGATGAATTATTAAAATTAAGGTAATTATTGTGAGCCATTATTCAAAGCATATTTTTTTTTTTAAATAAAACTTTTGGAATAATATAAGATTTCATAATAATGAGTTGAGGTTTAATAATTTCTTACATTATTTTTCTAATTTATTGTTTTTATTATAAATTACACTTTATTTATTATTTTATTATTGAATTGTTTAAAGGTGTTGTTTTTGTATGTTTGTGGCAATAATGTATCCCAGAGTTTCCCTTACCTCTGGATACAATTTCATCACGTGCCATCATGAGTTTTAATCTCATGATGGTGTAAATGCTTTTTTAGAAACATTAGTCCTGAAAAAAAAACATACTGTATACAGTATTTGGCATTTGGTAAAGAGAGTGAAATGGCATCACATCAGTTTCAAACAAATTCGGTCTAACATAAGTGATATGGATGTTCAATACTGTGTCGCCACGTTACCTATTGTACATGTGAATGTGTCTATGTCTTATGCATGATATGACTCTCTATCTATACCCTGCATCAGGAGGCTGACCTGGCAGTGGCTCCGCTGACCCTCACCGCCGTCAGAGAGCAGTTTGTGGATATGTCCACCCCCTTCATGCAAACAGGAATCAGCTTCCTCATGCGCAAAGACATGGCCTCTGAAGAGAGCAGCTTCAGCCTGCTGTCACCTTTCTCCACCGACATGTGGGTTGGCATCCTCATTGCGTTCCTGCTAACAGGTCTCTGCATATTCCTGATAGGCAGGTAAGTGCAAGCTTCGAAATGTCCCCACTAAACTGCTGGCTGATATTACATGCATTGTTTTAATTTGTGTATGGTAGAAACAGAGCTGTATACCAGGACATGTCTTCAGTATCATGAGAAGTTTAGGGGTAATTTTGATATTTGTCATTATTTTTAATTATGACAAATATCAACAAAGTAAAATCTGAATTTTTTTTTATTTAATGTGAAAAAAAAAACGGTTTGGGTTGTCTAGTCGAATACAACAGCCCCAAGAATGTTTGGCCACCTGATGAATGTAAGTCAGGTTAAAGGGACAGTTCACCCCAGAATTTAAAAAGACATATTTTTCCTATTACCTGTAGTGCTATATATCAATCTAGATTGTTTCGGTGGGAGTTGCCTCGTGATGGAGATATCAGCCGTCAAGATGTCTGCCTACTTTTGAATATACTCAACAGCAATGTCTCTTTACAGAAATCATGACATGGTTACTCAAGATAATCCACTCTCCTTGTTGTGAGCAGTTTCATGTAGGAACTATTTTCTGTCTACTGAACTACCCTCGCCAACCATATCACCGCGCAGAAGAAAACATGCATCTACACCCGATACTGCTAGCTCATTGAGCACTAAGCTAGCTAACGTTGTTGTTTACATCTCGTGCTGTCACAAGCACGAGCCTCTCGTCCACGAGTAGATGAAAGCCTCCTGGCGTTTTGAGCAACACAAGCCAAGGGGTGCCGTTATATTGGAGAGAAGGCAGACGTCTCTACGAGTGATATCTCCAATACTCGGCAACTCACACCAAAACAATCTAGATTGATAAATAGCACTACAGGTAAGAGGGGAAATATGTATTTTTGATTTGAAGGTGAACTATCCCTTTAAAGTTGACTTCACTGAGTTGAAAGTCACCACAGTTTCTAAAAGTTGACCAATGAACAGGTTTGTTTTTACCAGAGACAGCACCACCATGTGGCCAATTATTTGAAAGCACTTTATTTTTCAGCTCATGAAAAAATATTTACCAACAATTTCATAATATTTATGAAATATTTATATTCAATCAATCAAAGCCACAAATTGCGTGAACTTGCAAAAATAACTCTCTCGAGACTCGCTGCCTGACGACCTATCCTAACCTTAACTATTCAAGGTCAATGCCTAACCTTAACCATCTTGCGAGAGTTTCCCAAATTGTGGGCTACCTTCTATGTAGGAGGGGTTGGGGGCCTTTCACATGTTTGTGTACCAGGGCACACAGCCACGTTTCCACATCCTGTATATTACAAAATTCTAAATGATTGTATTATTATTATACCTTATAGTAACAAATGTAGATTGTGTGGCCTTGGCAGAGACTCCTAATTTATTAAATGGTAAATGGATTGCATTTATATAGCGTTTTTCTAGTCTTAGCGACCACTCAAAGCCCTTTACAACACAGGCCAGCATTCACCCATTCACACACACATTCATACACTGGTGGCACCATACAAGATGCCACCTGTTCCTCAAGAGTATACATTCACACGCGCACTCACAAGCAATTTCGGGTTCAGTATCTTGCCCAAGGACTCTTCGACATGTAGACTGCAGGGGGCTAGGAATCAAACCACTGACCTTCAGCCTTTAAACTTCCTGCCATTAACTCCACCGACATTTCAGCAAACCGACGTATACATATGAATCGTGCTTCTGGAAGTGAAGCTTTAACCTTGCTGTTTCTGAGGCCTTCCTTTTTTTCTGCAGGATCAGTCCCACTGAATGGGCTGAGCCAGACACAGAGGAGCACAGCTTCACGTTGGTGCACAGCTTCTGGTACATCACAGGAGCTCTGACCCTGCAAGGTAACGCAGCAGTCTGCTAAACTGAACCACAGGCACAGAAACACACACACACTGCTGCCGGCTGTCTCTTTCTTTATGCTCTCTCAGAATAAATACGCTGCGCTGCAACCTTCTTATTGTGTGCAGTATGTTAGAATGGCTTTAGACAAAATATTTCACAACACAACTTCAATGTGCAGAACTCTGAAAAGCCAAAAGGTGTTTTGAATAAACACTCAAAGTTTGTGGTAGATACAGAACAGAAAAAGTAAATCAATGATACGAAGTATACAGTCACAGTCTACACTCCGTCCTCTATATTTACAGTACTGTAGTGTAAGGTTATCCTCTAGAATACATTATCTATATTTACAGTCACACAGTATTTTGTGTGAGGGGTTTTGCAATGTAAACTGTGAAAACTGAGTCAGAGCAAACAGACAATAATGTGATACAACATTAGGTGGTGATCATCATCAATAAACCCTGTCTGCATTGTTTTAAACTTTTAAACTGAGAGTGAATTAATATCATGAGTTTTTAAGGCGACATATCATGAAAAACCCAGTGCTTGTGTGCACTATGCACATACGTTTGGGTATCTGGAGTTCCTACCAACCCACAAACTGTGAAATAAGACAACCCAGTCAGTTTTTTGTGGGCTGTTTAGATCGGAAAACATGTGATTCAACAAGCCATTCAGATTTGGCTCCCCTTCATATGTCACATGCAGGCTCATTAGAAGAAATCGGCCATAGTTTGAGAACTACCTTTGCAAAGGTGCATCATATTTTTTCTTGTAAGCCAATCAGAGACTGGGCTTTTTTTCAGGAGGGGGTCTTAAAGTGACAGACGCTAAATCGGAGCTTTTCAGTCAGAGGATGAATACAGGTATATTCAGACAGACAGGATGAGAACAATAATGTGTTTTTCTGAACATTTTTCTGCAATTATAAAATGGTCATTATATCCTGACAGTAGTGATTGAGACAGGTAATCTGAAAAAAATCATGTCCCTCTGTGTCCTCCGGTGTCCTCCGGTGTCCTCCGGTGTCCTCCGGTGCTCCTAATGGCATCTGCAAGATTTCACAGACCGGAGGAAAACAACCAATCAGAGCCGAGCTTGAGCCTGCCGTCTCTGAGCAGCTGTCAATCACTCACAAAGTAGCTGTAAAATGAGACAGTTGAGGAAATACCAAGCACCGAAGACCAGCTGGAACAAACGTTCTCATTTTACAGCTAAACAGTACACTACAAGATGTTTCTGAAAACATTTCAGGCAAGAAATAGGCATTACAGTAACATAATATTGATTCATATTTGATCACTGTGCCTAGTTTGACTGTTTGATCAGAGTTTGCGAGTGATTGACAGCTGCCTCCGTTGAATGAACAGCCAATAGGAACTCTCTCTCTCTCTCTGAAATGACCTGTGATTGACCAAAGTCTTCCGTCACAGGCTAGATTTTTTTAAAGCCTGAAAACAGAGCCATGAGGAGGTGCAGAAGTCTAGTTTTCTCTCAGAACATTTGAATTACAATATGCTGAAAGGTTATTATGGAATTTTTGCCCGATGATGCCAAAAGATTCTGCCTACTGCTGCTTTAAAGCATGTAAACATGTACTAGGGGAAACCCAAATTACAAGTACGAACCTGAAAATGAGCATGACATGTCCCCTTTAAAGGAACGGGTTTACTGCCAAACTGCAGGCCTGTGCAGGCACTTGACTGCTATCTCTGTCCTCTCAGGTGCTGGTCCTCATCCCAAAGCCCTGTCTGGACGTGTAGTCAGCGCCATCTGGTGGCTGTTCGCTGTACTGCTTCTGGCCAGCTACTTTGGCAACTTCAACTTCATCATGTCACACTCCAACAGCAAACACGCATCCGTCAAGAGTTTCGAAGACCTCGCTAACCAGGATGTGATCGATTATGGAACAGTCGACGCTGGATCCACCATGTTTTTCTTTAAGGCACATTCTGCAGCTCCTAAATTGAGTTTATAGTCCTTACAGCTGATTTGTGCACAGTGATTAAAATGTCTTATTTTTGCATTGATTTCTTTCCCAGAATTCCAACAACCCCATTTACCGGCGTATCTACGAGCACATGGAGCGTAAGAAGAGCTACGTGTCCAGCCAAGAGGAGGGTGTTCGCCGTGCCAAGGAGGGAAACTTTGCCTTCATCGGTGAAGCCGTGTCCTTGGACTTGGCAGTGGCTCGCGACTGTAAATTGTGCCGTTCAGATGAATCCATCTCTATGAGAGCCTACAGCATCGCAGCCCCTCTGGGTGAGTCGTCTGGACCTGTCAGGATGGTTTTTGCTTCTGGTTTTGTAGCTTGTCAAAACAGGCTTTAAACTTCTCTCTCTCTCTTTCTTTCGAGCTCTCTCTTTTCATTCAACAACTTGGGTCACTTTTTGAGTGTGAGCAGAGTGCAATGCCATAAATGCCTTCAAGGAGCAACTGTCTGAAAGTTCATTTCATTTGCACATTTCATCACATCGAGACAACAAAGACACGCAAAAGACACAGGCCTCTAGTAAAAACACAAGACAAAATGTCATATTGATTATGCCTGTATTCATCAATGAATTTTTTAATTTATGAATCAAACTGAAACTGTAAAAGTGAGGGGGACAAACTTGGATTTTGAAAATTGAGATGGACTCCCCATCCCCAGTGTAAATTACGCCACCCCATGTCAAGCTTCTAATATTCCTATGATATTCATGCCAGGACTTTCAGAACATATGTGATAGGGTTTAGTGATTCTGTGTTAGTGTAGTCCTCCATTACTGGAGTGTGGACAGTCAGAACAGCTAGAAACACTTTTTGCCTTTAGACGTGAAGAGACAACACATTTCATAAACTAAGCATACTTTAAGGTGTAGCATTTTGGGGGATCTATTAGCAGAAATAGATTATAATAACTATGTTTTCATTAGTGTATAAGCCGCTGTCTGACTTCCATTGCTCCTAAAGTAGTGCACGGTGTTACCACGGTTTGGCACTCGGCGGCTCACGTTACCAAGGCCTTGGAAAGGGAGGAGTGAGGGGAGGGGTACTCAGTTGGTTGCAATCTGCAACCACACCGCTAGATGCTGCCAAATCCTACACACTGTCCCTTTAAGCCTTTATTGCCACAGTTTTCTTTTAAAACATGTTACCAATGCAGTGGCCTCCTCCTTTAAAGTCTGATTCTTGAGATTAAATATGTTTATTCTGGGGCTGTTTGTCATGGTTTGGGCACCAAAGATTAATCCAACACCTTTGGGATGAACTAGAACGCCGACCGTGAGCAAAGACCTTATCACCCAACATCAGTGTTGGATCTCACAAATGCTCTCTTAGCTGAATGGGAGCAAATCTCTGCAGCCAGGTTGCAACATCTGCTTGAAAGCCTGAAACCAAAACGATGGAGGATGTTACAGCGGGAGGTTAATGCTCATGGTTTTGGAGTGAGACCTTCATCATCAGCCTCTTTCTTCTATCACACCACCCCCTCTTTGCTCCACCAGATTCCCCACTGGTCAAAAACCTAACCATGGCCATCCTCCAGCTCAGTGAGTCCGGTGAGCTGACTTATCTGCGGAACAAGTGGTGGGCCAGCAGCTGCGTGGACGCTGACAGGGACCATGCCTCCGAGGGCCTGCAGCCCCACGACTTGCGGGGCCTCTTCCTCCTCCTGGGCCTGGGACTGGGTGTCGGGCTCCTCCTGGCCCTGCTGGAGCTCGTATCCAGGGCCCGCAGCCAAGCTAAGGATTGCAAGGTAAGGAAGAGTGCAGTATGACTTTTGGTGAGCCTCTCTAGCGCCACCAACAGGCTGACATTTATGGCTTTTAATGAAATGTCTCAACAACTATTGGATGGATTCTGGTCAAATTTGGTACAAATATCCACAGTCCCCAGAGGATGAATGCTCCTGACTTTGGTGATCCCCTGACCTTCTAGCGACACCATGAAGTCAAAATTTTAATTTGTCCAATTCTGTGGATTATGACCAAATACCTGCTAAAACTCATGACATTCCATCATCCTCCGCTGCACTTAATGTTAGCATGCAAACCAAGCGGCAACCTCCAGGGATGAAAAATGAAGCCAACGGGGAGGTGCCAAAAACTGCAGTTCTTCACATGGCCACTTGAGGCCGGCTCCAAAAGCGAGTCAATCCCCATAGACCCCCATGTTACAATGCCGAAGTTTACAGCAGAAATAAACATTTTCACAGTCTGGTACAAAAAAAGGTCCACCCACTTTGAACTTCACAACGCCTCTTAAGAAACCTATGGGTAAAGTCATAGAGACTACGTCCATATTTTATACAGTCTATGATGCTGTCGTTAGTATTTTGCTCAAAGCACTGCTGTGTCCATGTGGCACAACCACTTAGAGCTGCTAGCACGGCTGTATAGACTTTCAGTCGTGTCTTCTTTATCACTTCTTCTTCTTTTCTTTCACAGAAATCATGCTGCTCGGTGTTGACATCAGAGCTAAGCCGGCGATTCGGCAGCAAAGCGGAGAGTGCAGAGCAAGACGACTCAGACAAAAGCAAAGCCTAAAAGAAAAGTTATCGTGTCAGTCAGATTACAAAAAGCTGAGCGCCTCAGTCCTGTTCCATCAAACCCACTATAGCTTCCTGTGTTTCCGTAGTAACGGCTATGTGTTGTGTGGTCGGTCAGCGTGTTTCGTACTCTTCCAGAAAAGCTCGACTAGCAGATACTGTACAGCATATTAACACAAACCAAGGATCTTAGAGCTTGAAACTGCAAATACTAATCACTCTGATTTGTTGACTGTACAATGTTGTTGCATGTTATCAGATATCCATATCCCACTCACCTACTAACTTGTGTATATTCCTTGTTGAACTAGAATAGTTTTATAAAAGTTTTGCTTAGATATTCCAAATAAATCCCCAATATCCCAAATTTCAAAATCAACAATGCAACTTTATTGTTCATGGTGGAAGTTTGTTTTTGAATACATAGCAGACCAAAACTTTATCAAAACATGTAACATTAGAGACAACAATATAAAAGACAACAAACAAGCTCTACTGATAAGCAAACTATGAAGTGTATTCCAGAAAAGTAGTAAAAGCCCTCAGATTACTGCCCTTATCAATATGTTTATATTTATAATGGATTAAATAACTGTGTAACGTAAAAGGTGTCACAGAAGGATCACCAATACTACTGTTCACCGCACCTCTACAAAGCTTTTTAGCATCTTTTAGCTCATTGTTTTGCTTTTGCTGCCACAAAATACACTTCATCGACCAGCTCTGATAAACACACTGTACACTAACTGTGTTGGGTGTTTGGTGCTGGGCAGGTAGAGACTAGCTGGTAGGGGTATAACGCAAAGCTGTCTGTGTCTGTTAATGTTGCAACAATATCTGTATTCGTATGATAGCTGAAGTGGGCGTCTAGTGTCAACAAAATAGTGTAATGACAATTAATGTAATAGATTTTTTTTAACCATGTACCTGAATTCACAAATAATAACACACACACATGCAAGGTTAGTTGAGAAATATGAGTGAGAATTGTATTGGGCAATAGGCCTATAGTATGATTATCTTTAAAAACTGGATAGGAGGAGGCCCAGATGAATGTAAAAGTTGGTCTGAAGTGTCTATGATTAAAAAAGAATATTGACAAAAATAATGTGGCCCTATTGTATTTTTTTGAAGGGGTTACAATTTTTTAAATGAATCCAGTATTGAGGGAGAGAGCTGTAACCAGCAGCCACGTAACAAGCTGCAAGGGCAATTGTTCAGCGTCAATATACAGTAATGTTACGTCCACTGAAATGCTTGTTTTTGCCACTGACGGGCTCAGATTATTATTATAAGTGTCTGACAACATTGTGGAAAGGACCCTGCATAGAAAACGTTTTTCTTCCCTTTCACTTGATCCCATCTGTTTGTTATTGTGTCCAAGTCCCGCTCAAGGAGAAGTCTCGTTGTGAAATCTGATTATCCGTATACTCTGGCTCAAATAAATACGGGCATATATCGAGTTCAAAGACCACATTGTCAAAATCTTATAAATATTCAGCCATAACATTGTAAATCTTTTAGATAACACTAAGCTACGCTTTCTGTACTCCAACACAACAAACTTTG
This sequence comes from Sebastes umbrosus, assembly GCF_015220745.1. Lineage (NCBI taxonomy): Eukaryota > Metazoa > Chordata > Actinopteri > Perciformes > Sebastidae > Sebastes > Sebastes umbrosus. Next base: position 8,354,759 of record NC_051274.1, read on the forward strand.
CCCAGCTGGTGTTTCCACCATCAATGTATTCCACCATTGTCTTCCGGCCAAACGTCACCTTGCGAGATTTCAGAATGGTAAATGGACTTGCATTTATATAGCGCTTTTCCAGTACTTCCGGCCCCTCAAAGCTCTTTACACTACATGTCAGCATTCACCCATTCACACACACATTCATACACTGATGGCAGAGGCTGCCATGCAAGGTGCCTTCAGGAGCAATTTGGGGTTAAGTGTCTTGCTCAAGGACATTTCAGCATGTGACCAGAGCAGCCGGGGATCGACCTTCCACCGACCTTCTGATTGATGGACGACCTCCTCTACCCTCTGAGCCACAGTCGCACAAGCCTTCTCCTTGAGCTCCTTGAGCTCCTCTTTCTATAATTCCAACCACTTCTAATAACAAACAGAGCCTGCCATGGCAAAAACAAGCACCAGTTTTCCCCAATAGCACCATATTGCAGAGTAGCTGCCGTCTACAGCGATCTCCCTCAATACTGGACCAATTTCAGAAATTGTTGTCATTCAAAAACATGGGAAAATAGGGACCAGGCTGAAAAATACCAAAGCTAAAGAGTCAAATATTTATCCAGGTTATGTTTTCGGTCTGTTTGTCAGCAGGATTCCGCAAAAAAAAACACTGGCCCGATTTTCATCAAACTTGGTCTAAGAGTGTAGCATGGGCCAAGGAAGAAACCGTTACATTTTGGAGTAGATTCGAATCACAGGGCAGCTACAGAAATAATTTTTCACTTATGGGAACGGCCTTGGCGGAGGTCTGCACTCTCCGAGTGCCCTTCAAGTTCTCCCAGGAGATGGTAGAGACTAAATCAGAGCTAAAAGAGAGTGAATATTGGATTTAAAGTACATTACATTCATCAGGTACACAAGACTGTTGGCCCCAAGTGTAAAAAAAAAGAGAAAAATCAATGAATGCTGCTTTAAATTTAAAGCCAAGCAAATAGCCATATTTGAAGTGTTTGCAGCATACTGAGTATACAGATTGACTGAAGTGATGTGCTACAGGAGTTATACAAGCTTGCACGGCCATTTTGATGTCTTGTCACTATTGGTGTCCTTTATAACCGACGTGAATATGAGCAGACCACAGCCTCCATTGTGTGTTAGATACTCAAAAGACAGTTTCACATTAAACATAAGTGGTGAGGCTTCAGCAGTATACTGGGTTTGGAAAACTGCGGGGTAGAGCGGGTTGTTCCCTAATCAGAAGGTCAGTGGTTCGATCCTCGGCTCCTCCAATCCACATGTCGAAGTGTCCTTGGGCAAGATACTGAAACCCAAATTGCTCCCGAATGCTGTGCCATCGGTGTGCGAGTGATCATTTAGATTAGATCCTGATGGGCAGGTTGGCACCTTACATGGCAGCCTCTGCCATCAGTGTATGAATGTGTGTGTGAATGCTGACATGTAGTGTGAAGCGCTTTGGATGGTTGGAAGACTGGAAAAGCTCTATATATATAAATGCAAGACCATTTACCAAGTTCATTACTGGATGTCATGGCGGAACGGTGGTGCATTGGTTAGCACTGCAAAAGGGTCGCAGGTTCAAACCCGGCTTGTGTGGACTTTGCAAGTTCTCCCCCTGTTAGCGTGGGTTTTCTCCGGGGTTTTCCGCCTTCCTCCCACAGTCCAAAGACATGCAGGTTCATTGTTGACTCTAAATTGCCCGTAGGTGTGAATGTGAGTGTGAATGGTTGTCTGTCCTTGTGTGTCAGCCCTGTGATAGTCTGGCGACCTGTCCAGAATGCACCCTGCCTTCGCCCAATGTCAGCTGGGATCAGCTCCAGCCTCCTCCCCCCGGATAGGCCAAGTGGTTACAGATAATGGATTGGATTATTGGATGTCTGCCAGTTTAATTGACTCCAGTGCATACATGTGACTGTATTGATCATGTCACTTACTGTACAGACCAGCATTAATGACAGACAACATTAAAGTGGCAGTAAGCAGTTTATTTTATGGCATCATTGGGCAGAAATTCCATAATAACCTTTCAGCATATTGTAATTCAAGTGTTCTGAGAGATAACTAGACTTCTGCACCTCATCATGGCTCTGTTTTCAGGCCCGTGACGGGAGACTTTGACCAATCACAGGTAATTTCATTGAGAGAGCGTTCCTATTGGCTGTGCTCCGGTCATGTGACTGGAACTTGGTGTTCCTTCACCATATTTCACAATGGCGGCGGCGTCACAAACTTTCTCATTTTACAGCTAAACCATGCACTACAAGATGATTCTGAAAACATTTGAGGAGAGAAATAGGCATTAACTTAACATAATATTGATTCATATTTGATCAGTCCGGCCTAGTTTGGCCGTTTGGTCAGAGTTCGTGAGTGATTGACAGCCGGCTCTCATAGACGGCAGCTGGACAGTGGACCTCAGATCAGCTCTGACTGCTTGTTTTCCTCCGGTCTGTGAAATCTTGCAGATGCCGATAGGAGCACCGGAGGACACAGAAGAACAGGATTTCTTTCAGGTTACCTGATATAGCGTTTTATAAAAATAACTTTTTTTAATCATATTTGCTCCAAACTCGCCTACTTCAGCTTTAATGTTGATGAAAGCTTTCTTTAATTTCTCTTTAAGACACACTGGTTCTCCTGTAAGTATGGACAGACACATGGGGATGCTTTTATCAAAGCAGTAGCTTCGGGACAAATGTATTACAGGTACAACATAGTTGTTGGTTCTTATCCTAAGTGTGACTTGAACACTGTAGGATGTTTTCTTCCTCTGCATCGTCCAGTGAGAAGATGTATGTGTGAAGAAGATTGAAAGCAAAAGCAGGGCCTTGGAGTAAATCCCATTTATTACAGGCTTACTACTGGAACACAGTAAATAATCATCATAAAGAGTTCCTGATGGACATAGCTTCCCTACAGTCAATATAGACACTGACTCACTCCTCACCGTTCAATGAACAGCTTGTTATGCACCCGTTTGTCCACTTGGAGGTGCTATTGGATTTCCATTGGTATGAAACTCAGTGGTTTCCCTCATGATAAATTCAATGATCATTTACTGTAGCGCCATAACACACAGCCCCCTCAGTGTGCATCAAGTGGACTCACAGGAGCCATACTGCCTTCAATATTACACTTGATAACAAAGCCGTAATTATAATATATATTAGGAGGGGACACGTCTAAATGCCGCCCCACCAATATATTGATACAAATATAAATAAATAAAAAAATGACCCCAGCAGAAGCCGATGTTAGACTGCTGTGTGTAGGTAAGCAATGTCAAACACTGTAAGCTACCGTCTCTCTATTTCATTACTTTCAAATGGAATACGAGTGTTACGTAGCAGGGTTTTCCCTTCCATTATACGGCTTATAGGTGCAGCAACCAAGCCGAATGATTGTTAAATCAATGTAGAGGGCATCAAAACTAACTAAGTGACTTTTCCCAGATCTACAGTAATGGCTGTAGTTGGTCCCCAGTGGACTTTTTTAGCACTTTTTTGTCTTTAAGCTTTTTGGGTGTTGTTTATATATTATCTGCTGTAGCTTTTTAAAAATTTTGTAGACAGATTTGGTGATAATAATGGTTTGAAATGATGTGAAATTGCATATTTCTAATTGAAAAAACTTAACATTTTTCTTGGGGGGCCCAAACCCCCCCACCAAATACGTGCACCAAAATGTTCCACAAACTTGAGCAAAACGCTTCTTAGGCTATACATCACTGTCGATGGTGATTGTAAAGTGTTATGAAAAGAGATTACTGGTGAGGAGAGGAGAATATATGAGCAGAGGAGAGGAGGAGAGAGGGCTGGAGAGAAGAAGAGAGGATGAGAGGAGAAAATGAGAGGAGAGGAGAGCAAACACCCCTGCTGTCCACCCAACTTTGCTTGTAAATGTGTAAATAAAAAAAGACAGTTTGCTAAACCTTGGACGCAATCTCTGGACTTGCCTTCATATAACAATGCATATATTTATGTTTATATGATTATTGATACTTTATTAATCCCTAATCTCTGTCATTAAATTCAATGAAACAAGAAAATATAAAATAGATAGAAAAAAACAGAGCGATGTAATACAATACTTTATTAGACGTAATAAAAAAAAAAGAGAATATATACTTCTTCCCTTGTGTTGGTGGATATCTAAATGTTTTAGAAAGCCGTTTAAGTTTTAAAAATTAGATTTCTTTTCTGGGGGGTTTGCTTAAGGATATTGTTTGTTACTGCATACACATACAAATTATTGGGGGTCAGTGTCCCATGCGCACTCACGTGTGGCTACGCTGTTCAGACTCAGACTGTCTAAGCCCGTCTTGCAAGACAGTGTTGGCCGTGGGCGGAGGACGCGGGGGAGACCGTAGCTTCGGTCTCCAGGGCCGGAGTCTCTGCTCTACTCTGCTCCTCTGCCTGCCTGCTTGCCTTCACTCACTAACGTGCTCGTTCTCGCTATTTCGCTTCAAATGCATGCGCGCACACTACACACTGCAGAAGAGTTAGTTTAGCTCTGAGAATATCTAGTGAATGTACAGTGGACGTTTGTGCAGAAATAACTGCTGCAGCTCCTCCAGACCAACAGAGGTTTCCTGTGTCTTGTGAAGTGACGGGGCTCCGCAGAGAGAAACGTTATCGTCTCCGACCAAAACTCCGGTGTCCCCCCTGTTTCTTCTGACCGTGGTCGGGAGGCTGAAGCAAGAAAAGCCAACACTAGGATCAGCAGTGATTCATGGAGAGACCTCCGTCTGGTCAGCTAACATTACTGCCAAGCAGCTGAAATATAGAGTGATATTTTGGTTTTAGCTGACGTGTGTCGCCTCACTGTTTTGACCGATGCTCGTTCATGTCTATGTAGAGCGAGCACAAGCGCGACCAACAGGACGCTGACTTTCGTTTACTTAACAGCCACAAGTGTCGCTGTTAACAAGCATTTCTGATTCTTACATAGAGTCCCTTTAAAAATTACATGAGTGAAAACCATATTAGTCGTAGCTGTAGCTGATGTTTTTCAGTAGCTGGCATCAATGATGTTGCAGTGATTAAAATGAAAGGTGAACTCTGACCTCCAGTACACACGACTGAATTTACAACCAGACAAAGCAGCTAACTGACATCAACAACATTCTTGCACTCGCTGTATGTCGTGACAGTGTTTCCATTGGTTTAAATGTCCTCTGGCTGTGTGAAATAACCTGCACTTGAACCTGCTAATCAGCTTCAGGACTCATTGATTTAGTGCCGGCAGGAGAAGCTGACGGCCATGGCTGAGGAGGCATGAGAGACACACACAGAGAGGTAAAGGAGGAAAAAGACCAGTATTGATTTGGTGGCAGGCGGCTCCTGACAGCTGCGCTAAGCTAGCACGTACTCCTCTCAGCCACAGTCTGAAGCTCGGCCGACAGGGAAGTGCCTAAGAAGATTAAGCTGTAAATCCCACAGATTTCCTGCCCCCCCCCAACACTCCCACCATCACTTCTCCCCACCAGCAAACACATTCGCTCTCTTCCACAATTAAAAGCTTATTGGTGTGTGGATGGATGGATGGATGGATGGATGGATGTTATTGTTTGGATGAAATTCATTAAGTTGATATTTAAGTCTGATGTCGTAAAGGAAAGAACATTTTTTTTTAAATAATGTGGTGAATGTGGTTCTTCATCTACAGATTGTTTTCATGTATCATACACGTCTGTAAGTTACAAAGTCCAGTTGCAAATAAAATGTTTGCTTCTGGATCTTGTCTCCTCTAAATCAGGACAGGAATCCCCCAAAATCCCCGGATGAAACTGTTCAAATCAGTGAAATTTGGTTCCAGGATGAATAAGGTCAAAGGCAGGTTGTAATTGGTTGTTACAAAATTTCAATTGATCTCTTGCTGTTTTCCCTTGCTGAGGACCAGACTCTTTACTTTATTTCATTTCATTACTCGGGAGCTCATTGGAGGCAAGACATGAAAGAAAGCCAATGTGCTACTATGGATCTTGTTAGTTTGCTCTAGCGGAGAGAGTTACATAAAGCTAGATGAGGAATATGAGAAGTCAAGTTGTTCAGCACTTTAACCTTTTATTTCAAAATATGGAAGCTTAAAGGTGCAATGTGTAAGATTGCCTAGTTCTCTGTTTTTTCAAAATAGCCGCATTTCTGTGCGAAGGGCCTTGAAGGAGGTTATGGTTTCACCGGCGTTGGTTGGTTTGTTTGTCTGTTAGCAAGATTACTCCAAAAGTTTGGGAAAACGCCAGCCATGCACGCTTTCATCCTTTTTATCGCCTTTGTTGGTACGTAGTGTAAAATGCTTTGAGTGGTCAGAAGACTAGAAAAAGCTCTACATAAATGCAAGTCCTTCTATCCAAGGTGGTTAGGAGGTTGCGCTCCTGTCGCCAAAACCTGCACGCTGCGATGACGATGATGAAGTTGCGGTAGGTAAGCAAGAAGCCTCACTGACTAAACTAAACAAAGTCAAAACAAAGATAAATGGTCTTCCAGCACCATAAATCCCTCACAGTAACATTCCTGCTGGATTTGTCTGTGGCAATTTGGCTGAACTTCAACCGGATGTTGTGACGTTCTTGGACAGAAAGGGTGAAGGAGTAAAATAGTCCGTGGGACAGATGTAAAATCTGTGGGTAGCCCTGCAGTAAAAAGGATTAACTTCTCCTCCTTATATTTACCATAGACTGATATTTCCGAAAGTAAGAAAAGATATCTGCCGGCTGTGATTGGTTGTTCCTCCTCACATGACATGCGGTGCATGCTGCAGCGTTCCAAAAGTTGAACTTTTTTTATCTCAGGGCGCAGCCGTTGTACCCTGGAAAATGGGCGCTTGGGAACTCTTTTGAGCGTGCCTTGCCGTGTCTACATTGATAACAAAGGGCACAAAAAATGAAAGTGAAAAACATGAATGTTGCGCAGTATTTACTATTTAGTATGACTTTATTATATAGACTGACCTTTCCTCAGCAGCCCCCAACTCTGACTCATTTCCAGCATCCCTGCTTTCCATGATATGATATAGTAAAGTAATAACATTGTGTTTGAAACATTCAATGTTCAGTTGTTTTAAGGAACTGGAATCAAAACAGATGAATATAAAGAGTTTGCAATTATTATTAAGCTTGAAAACCTCCTTCTGTGTGTTGTTGGAGTAAAGATGTGAATGAATTCATAAATGATGTACAATTATGGAGATGAAGTATCCAGAGTATGCTTGAAGATTTTTGGACTCATCTGAAAATGACACAGTATGTAGACTTTTTAATAAGAAAGGGATAAAAAAAGAACAGTATACAGTATACATCTCCCTCTCTTTCTCTCTCTCAGCATTGGCCTAGTTTCCTCTCAGCCCGTCCTCTGCCTGCGCTGTAGCCGTAGGCCTGTCGATGCCATCAGAATTAGAAATTCTAATGGACGTGTCACCACTTTGAACTGTGGGCTTGAAGAGCTTTGAGTCTGGCGCTCCCTTGGATATGCCAGGCGAAGTCTGCGCATTGATCCCTCTGAATTTGTTTGACTTTGACAGTCTCTTTCTTTTTACTCTTCCCCCTCCCTTTTTCTCCCTTTGCTCCATTCATTTTCTTGCTGGCTGGCTCATTCTCTTTCTTCTTCTCTTCTTTCCGCTGCACTCATTTCTACTCGTTTTAACACAGGAGCAGTCAAAGATGTGAACACACACACGCGCGCTGCTCACATGCCGTACAGGTGACGTGCATCCTTAATTGTTTTTTACTGAAGTGCTCCTTTCGTCATTCAGGGAAGGTGCTTCCTGTTTTTCATGTTACACTAGAAGACCACAATTGGAATAAGCCTTTGGGCTTTATTGGGTTAATTTACCATATGCAATGACTGCAGTGCCGTGTTATATGTGTTTCTTAATTATCAAATCAATCATTCAATCAAGTAAGTGACTTTAGAATTGCATATTTTGATATTGAAAGATAAAGTATGTGTGCTGTGTACGTGTAGTGATAATGATAACAGGGCTTTTTTTCTCCTGACAGAATCCTCCACAGGGAGGTCAAAGGGCAGCACTTCTGAAGCTTGTAGGGATTCAGGGATTCACTCAAGGACATTTCAGCACAGAGCTTTTTCTTTTCAACACTGGGTTCAGGACCAAAGACTGAAGACTGAAGGTACATGCTTTAAAAGAAAGTAGTTCATACAACTTGAAGTCCGATCACGTCTGACGGCACAAGTGTTTCTAGGTGTTTTCCGGACAGCCACACTCAAATGTGGAGAGAAAAGAGCACTGCCCTCATAGAGAGAGGGATGAGATGCAATGACTCACACAAATGAGATGGGAATGCCTTCACTGGTGTTGCACTTGTTTTTGTACACACAAGAAGTGTCAGAAGTAGTGTGAAGAATGAAAGAAGAAAGCTTGAGAGAAAATTTAAATCTCGTCTAATTTCTCACTGCAAAAGTTACAAAACTGGAACGCAACCACCCACGCTCCAGCATTTTTTTTTTTTTTTTACCTTTATTTGTTGAGAGCATTGCTCTTATTCTGCCAGGAACGCCCTGATCACATTCACACATTCACACCTGGAAGCTGCCCCGTACAACCACAGTCTGACCTGCTGTTCACTGAGCAGCTCCACTAGAGTGGTTGGGGTTATGGGTCTTGCTCAAGGGCACCTCAGTGGTGGTAATGAGGGAGGGGCAAGCGCTGCGTTTTCACTTTCCCCACCCAGATTTATCATTCCGGTCTGGGGGATTGAACCAGCGACCTTCCGGTCTCAAGCTCACTTCTCTAACCTTTAGGCACTAAGCACTAAAGGTCTTCTTCTTGTACCCAATCAGAGAGTGACCCATGGATAACAAATGACAAACAAACTCACTGACACACACACACACACACACTCACACACTCACAGTCTCCCTGAGGATGGAGTAAAAATAGTCTTTACGAGTGGGCCCCCTTTTTGTTCTATCAATGCACAACATGATACACATTCCTGCTGATGGTTTCATACCATTCCACTAATCTACAAGTGGCTGCAATGTACGGAGTTACTTTTACATCTTCATTATACAAGCAAACAGAATAGGTTTGGGAGCAAAACTGTCGACATGCAATCAAAAAATGTTTTATTGCGAGTAAAATAAATCGGTGATTAAAAATGTATTATGTTTTGCTTGGTGTTGAGCTGAATCTTGTGGGCGGGACCTACTCTGAAAGATGAAAGTAGAGGAAGTAGAGGTATAGAGATCGGAGTAGAATTCTTTAAAACAATTGTTAATATCTTGTTGGTCAGTGAGTACTTCACCGGGTTTGGACTGTATTTTATGAATAGCAGTCTTTGCCTGCTCTCCTTTAAGTTGTCTTGAAAGTAATTTTTGAGGTTTATCACTTAATTCAAAATGTTTTTGTCTCGTCTTCAGTAGTAGATTACTTACTTATTTCCCTCCAAGGACAGCGTTATATTCTGATTTTAATTTCAGGATCTTGTTATAGTCAGACTGCAAAAGAGATGTTTTATATATTTGTTCTATATGAGTAATTTCTTGTTTGATTTCTTTCAGTCTCTTACGTTTTTCCTTTTTCCTTGAGGTCTCAAAAGAAATAATAAATCCTCTCATTGTAACTTTAAGTGCTTCGTAGAGAGTATAATCTGAAACTTCTCCGTTATCATTGATCTCTCAAAAGTCTCTGAGTTTATTGGTCATGCACTCTTTAAATCCTGGTGATGACAGTAGTAGAGGGTTAAATCTCCAATTATATTTTGGTTTGGAAAGGGAGGACTGAAGCTGCAGCGTAACAGGACTGTGATCAGAAATCAATGTATTGTGATAAAATGTGTTGCTAATATTGGGGATTGAACTGGCCTCCACTATTAAATAGTCAATTCTAGTATATGACTGGTGCACCTGTGAGTAAAATGAATCAATTTTTTTGTCAGGGTGTTGTATTCTCCAAATATCCACCATATTTCTTTGATTTTATTACGAGTTAATTGTTGGAGGAGATTTAGAGGATGATCTGTCCAAGGATGAATCCAAATAACAGTTAAAGTCGCCACCGATGAAGATATTGGAGGATCCATACGCTCGAAGTAATTCAAAAACTTTAAGAAAAAAACGTAGGGTCGTCGGAATTTAGGCCGTATATATTTAACAAGGTAATTGGGAATGAGTTAATATAACCAGAAATCAAAATAAATCTCCCATTTGGATCTGTAATCTTGGATTTAAGTAAAAAAGGAATATTATTACGAAACAGGATAGCTACGCCCCATGCTCGAGACGTAAAGGGTGCTTGGTACACCTGTGAGATCCAATTAGGTTTTAATTTGTAGTCAGTAACTTTAGTATTGTGAGTCTCTTGTAGAAATAAAATATCAGCTTTAAGTGAGTTCAAGTGAGAAAAAACATTCACGCATTTTATGTCAGTTCCAAGGCCCCAAACATTCCACGAGGTTAGTGTGATTTTATCATTTAGAATTTGGGACATACTTACAAACAAGTCCGATAATCAGAAATCAAATGCCCATTCAAACCTTTGATACATGGCACGGATGATATGAAATAAAACAAAGTAGTTACTGAGTATGCAGACATATTTATGTAATGAGCTGAAACGCCCCTCTCCCCCTATAATTACTTTTTTTTAATGAAATTTTACAACATACTATACTATGACTTTTTTTGCATGACATTTTTCGACATACCATACTATGACTTACCTTGTGATTGACAGGTCGCTACCATGGCGTTGTACGGTCTGGGAGTTGTCCGTGTTTTCGTCTTAGAACTTTGTGTGTAAACCCTTTCACAGTGTGTTTTTCAGTTCATGAAAGTTAATTGTGACCTTTTCGGTCGCCTAAAAAATGTCTTATTCAGCGTTCAGTTGTGCATGTTGTCTCATGTCACCTCAAACCAAGATGGCGACTGCCAAAGACCAAGTTGGCGATGCCCAAAAAGATGAAATCGAGGGCTTTAAAACGGCAGCCCACAAACCAATGGGTGACGTCACGGTGACTACGTCCACTTCTTATATACAGTCTATGGTTTTATGAGGAAGGAAATGCATTCAACATGTTTTTCAGGTTTTACGCAATGTGTTTTGGTGAGTCACACTGAACTCCACGGGTTACATTTTTTGAATCCGTACACAAACAGGTGCTGGAATATACTTAATAAACAACATTTTAACCATCCGCCCAGCACGTCATGTGCAGCGCTGCTGCTGGTTGCCTGGCTACCCCACAGTGAAAACAAGATTTTTGCTTTTGTGAACAGATTAAACAAAGATGATACAACGTGTTAATCGTTGAGCTTTAGAGGTGTTGGTAGGTGCATTATTGAAATTTGAAACCAGGCTAGCTTTTTTTCCCTGCTTGCAGTCTTTATGCTAAGCTAGGCTAATCATGTCCTGACTCTGAATCAGATAAGCCATTTCCTAAAATGTTGAACTATTTCTTTGAAACAAGTGGTCATATTCATAAATCCGTAAATGAAAATTGTAGTTTTCTTTATAATTATAATAATGTGAATCAGTCTTAAATCTGCTATCAAATCACTGTATATAAACAGCATTCAGCAAGAGTGTGGGCAGTCATTGTTTATGTGCTTTTTCCTCTCCCCCTGTGTGTCAGACAGTACTGGAACAACGTGTTCAACGTGGATGAAAGCTTGTGGATGATCAGGAGGCTGCAGGGCGATGTGTGTCAAAGTGTGTCTAGTACTCTCCCTGGAAACCTAGTTTTTACTACTACTACTACTACTACTATTGCTGCTGTTGCCATGGCAACAACTGCCATCACAACAACTACTACCGTTCATCCAGTTCAGCAAGGCAGAGTTCTCTGCTCAACCAACAATAACAATCATGGTGATTTAACAGGGAGAGTTGAGTTGCAGTACAAGGTCAGTGCTCTCCTCCCACCTTCAATATGTTCTCTACTATACCACTCTATACAATACACGCCCACTAACAGAACATCTAGTGTTATCTAGCCATGAATTCTCTAGATTAAACTCTGTCCTACTCTGGATAATGTCAAGACCTCGTTGTATGGGAACTGAAATTATGATGTTATTGGAAATTGTTTCTGGAATAAGCACGTCAATACACCAAGTCCAGGCTTGATTTCTTGGGAGTTTGAACTTGGCAAGTTAAACTCAGAACTCAATCCTCAATCCTCACCGTAATGAAGATTCAATAAAACAAAAATATAATGTCATTCACAACACTGCCTCTGGTTGTTTTCTTTGTATATCATTTTTTAGTGAAGTGTGGCAAGAACTGTACAAACAAGGAGCCAACTTGGTGACATATCACTTTCAGGTTCATACTTTTATTTCAGGGTTCTACTAGACAATGTTCACATGCTTTAAAGGTACTATATTTAACAATTTACATGTAATAATTGCTTTTGTATTACCAATGTGAGAACAGATTGTAATGTAGCTTAAAAACTGTGACCTTCTACGACTTTCTCTGTTGCCTATAAGAGCCTGTGGACTGATTTCTATGTAAAGGACTCGGTTTTGCTTCATAACGTTAGCTGATGAAGTAATTTACAAATGGTATTCAAGTTAGTATCATGGAGACTGGACATTACAAATAATAACAGTGACATACTTTATGATCGTAATGTAATGTCACGTCACTGTTTTGGCCAATGCCAAAGTACAAGTGCTATTAAGGTAATATTACCTTTAAAGGTACTATATGTAACTTTCAGAAAATCCTTGTTATTAATGACACCGGTGGCCATTAAGTGAACTGCAGTCAGCATCTGGTTGCTCACACTCCGTAGACGCGAGTGATAATCCTGTACAATCATATATCATAAAATAACTTTACTATCTGTAATGTCCAATCTCCATAATACTAACCAACTTGCCATTTGCAAATTACTTCATCAGCTAATGTTACGAAGCAAAACCAGCCCGAGTCCTTTACATAGAAATCAGACTACAGGCTGTTATAGGCAACCAAGAATGTCCAGGAAGGTCTAAATTTTTAAGTTGCATTACATTCTATTCACACAATGGCAAAACCAAGCAATTAATACATGTAAATTGTTACATATAGTACCTTTAAGTCTCATTTTCACTTTAAAACCAACCATGTTGTTTTTTCCCAAATCTAACTTAGTGGTTTGGTTGCCTAAACCTAAGCAAGCGTTTTATGTTTAATTCACAACGTTAAGCACGTGTTTACTTCAACCAAAAAGTGACGCCAAGGGGTCCGTGACAAAGCGCGAGTATGTGACGAGTTGAGAAGAAACGTGTTGGTAATCCTCGGGGACCGTGTTGGCTCAAAACTTGAGCTTGAATATCATCATCTGCTGATGAAGACCACACATTCAAAGTGAGTAAGTGGACCTTGAGTTGAGATTGCTTTGTTTAATATCAAGCTCTGCCACTGGCCATAACAAACCTTTTCTTGATTTGTTTCGCATGTTTTCCAACTTCAAGATCCAAAGAAATGTAAAGTTTCTAGCTTTTCTTTTTGGTGAGTTTAGAGTTTGTAATCTTGTGATTCTCATGGCATGAAAACATCAGAGCAGTTCTCGGCAGCTCTGTTCAACGACGTGGCCGACATGCACGTCTCCACACGCTCTTTGGCCTCTCTCTCCTGTCCACGTGTCCTAGAGAGGCCCCTTACTCTTCTTTTCAGCGACGAGGAGACGCTGTTTGTTGTGGGAGCCCCTCGTGAAAGGCTATGACAGCCGGAGGGGGGATCCTGCTGACACCAGGGCCACCCCCCCTCAACCCCCTGCCTCACTTATTGATGTCTGCAGATGTGTCTGCCTGCATGATAATGGCCTCCACTGGAGGAGCCCCCTTACAGTGCCCGTCTATAAATCACACAGGGGACACAGAGCGAACTGAACCTTCCATGTGTGTGTATGTATCTTAAAGACTGTGTGCTTGGGCCTGTTTGTGTGTCTTCATACACGTTGTGTGTGTGTATGTGCATACGCTGCTCGAGGAGCACCACGTTGCATTATTGATGGCCCTTAGGGAGGGATGAAAGTGTGAATAGTTGAAGGGAGGGGGGGGAGAAGGAGGTGGGAGTGGTTGGAGACAGATATCATAGTGCCTGGATGCATTTGGCAGGCCCGCTATGCATTGACATCAACGTCCAGGGACGGCTATAGGTTTCTATTGAATCTAATGCTGACAGGTGAGGCCCCTGGAGGACAGTGGGGCAGGGGGTTAAACAGGAGGAGGATGGAGCAGGGCTCTGGGATGTACATTGATGTGACATCTGCTTGGCAGGTTGTAGAGGCTACCGGTGGTGATGGAATAGGGTTAGACTGAGGGAGACAATACTGTACTATACTTCTATCTATGATATGATCCGCCCTAATTACAGCTCCAGAGTAGCTAAAGACACATGTGAAATGAAAGGGAAAAACCTTTGCATACAAAGTCAATGAGAAGATGCAAGCGTGCACGAATAGACACACGTTTTACACAAAAAAAACGAGGTAAAAAAGTGTCCATGTGAGTTCAAAATGTTTCAACTTTTGAGCAAACGTTATATCCCGAGGCCTTATGACTCCACTCCACACTAGTCAAAGGGAGAAAGACTGGAGTGAAATAGTAAAAAAGAGGTTTGGTTAGGCTAAGCGTTCACACAAAAACACACTGACCCACTGTGCAAATGTATGGACGTGGTGGGTGCATATGTAACTAGCTAACATAAACACAGGGGGTGGGGTGAATAAACAGAGACTGCACAAACAAAGTCCAGTTGTCATATTTGATCAAATAAGAGAAGGCTAAAATTCATGTTGTGTTGTGTCTGGAGTGGTCATTTACTTGCTTTTAGTTACTGTATGTGTTTACGTATCGTGCATTCCTTTGGAGATTAGGTGTGCCACATTATATACGCAAAATGCAGACTTAAAAGACTTCACTTTAACACCAGTGACTTGTGTCTTCACTTGAACTTTAGCCTTTTGACTTGAAATGATTGATACCCCGTAAATGAGCGTGGCAAATAAACTCATAGATAACATAACACAACATAGATGCTTTAAATCAATCCGACTGCACTCAATCGGGTTCTACGATCAGGAGGTAAAGGTGTTTGTCAGTACAGACCAGCAGAGAGACAACAGATGACAGGCAAGACTGGAGACTTGTGATAAACTTGTGTAATATTTCTTGGTTAAGACATAACCAAAAGTTTGTAACTCTGTACAAAATTATTATTACTTCTGCTAGCCAGCATAACCTGGAGAGTCTTTTAGTCAGTGTTGCTGGTGAACGACTTGTCACTATAAAATGAGAATAGCTAGTTCACCTTAAATGAGCCTGAGCCGAAGTAATGGCTTACTTCAGGGCAAACCATTTCACTTTAATCAGCAGGACACGGGAACTTGGCTTGCGTTTCGAGGAGTTGTTGCATTTATTCACTGACAGCCTAAACTGTACCACAATGCACAGCTACGTTCAGCTAGAACGTTACTGCTACTCACCCTCTCTCTCTCTCTCTCAACCACACTATCGATAACGTAACGCACACAACCTACGCACTTGTTATTGCTACTTGTATAACACATTTTTGTTTAAAAAATCATCTTAAAAATGTACAAAAAAAAAAAAATGCAATGGCGGAAACCCTGAATGTTGAGGAAGGAGTTGCGCTTGGACAGAGATGGTGACACAGATTTACTCCGGGAATTTCAAAACAAAGGCGTATCTTAAAGATTATGATATGCATCGATGTTTTCACTTTGCATTGATGATAGTGGATCGCTGATCATTGAATCTATATTCAGGCCAGATCAATGGATCGTTGCACCCCTAATCCATTTATTTGAGTTTTAGAATTTAAAGGTCCCATATGATGCTCATTTTCAGGTTTATACTTGTATTTTGTGTTTCTACTAGAACATGTTTACATGCTGTATTGTTAAAAAAAAACATTATTTTCCTCATACTGTCAGCCTGAATATGCCTGTATTTACCTCTCTGTCTGAAATGCTCCGTTTTAGCGCATTTTGACGGAATTGCAACAGAATTGCGTTGCTAGGCAACAGCTTGGGTCCATGTGTATTTCCTGTCAGCTGATGACATTCACATACACTGCAACCAGGAAATAAACTGGGACACATTTAGAATGTTTACATTTCAAATTGTGTCAAGGGTCTAAATATTGTATATTCGTGACATCACAAATGGGCAGAAATCCTGACAGCTTGTTTCAAACACAGAGTTTCTGAATATGAGATGTGTGTATTTCCCTATGGATTGAGTGTTTCGATACTTTCACAGTATTTATATAGGACTTAAGCCTGCTTTATAATAAAGAAACATGAAAATCTCACTTTTTTTATAATATGGGACCTTTAAACAAAATCATATTTTTCAAGGAATTTTACTTTAGTCAGAACAGAAAGTTTAGAAACATATAAGCATATCAGTGAAGTTTGCCCCATGATGTTTATACCTGTCTTCAAAAATAGAACGATTTTACTAGTAACACTAGAAACCTGTCAAGGGTGTTCACCTGCCTTCTGCTGAATGCATGCTGCGATAGGCCCCATCCACACATGGATGAGTGAACTCATTTTAGGAAACATGAGTTGTGTTCATTCCCCGCTGAGGATTATGTGCTATCAGGGGTATGGGTACTGTGTGTATTGTGGGTATGCATATACATGTACAGAGTGTGTGCTTGACAGCAGTATGTAAATGCAGCGCATATTCATCTGTATGGATGAATGTGTATGTACTACACTGTGCTATTTTGGCCACATGTGCACAGAGAAGGTATCAGGTGGGTAGTTCTGCACCGCCTGATTCGTTGGAACCTGCACAGACCTGACAGGGGTGTAAATTGCCCAGATTAGGCTTCCGGCAGCTGTGGCATCTGTTGGCACTTCATGGTAATGACTGCTGTCAGCGAGGAGACCCCCCCCCCCCCATCCCTCTACCACCCCTGCCCTGGTTATTGATCTCCACTCTCATTTCTTCTGTCCCCATCGTTTTACAGCCTCCTCCCCCTCCTCCGGGCCGATCATCATTGCTTATTATGAGTCCTAATGTCTGCTGCACCTGTTCTCCTCACTGCTCATGATAAAGTTGCTGCGGGGTAGCAAGTTTATCAACCCTGGACTTTTTATGCTGCTCTCAATCATGCTTCACTACTGATATGGGGTGTTTGTAGCCAGACTGGTAGTGACCTTTCATTATATCCTGGATATTTGCCAGTGGTGATCTGCTCCTGTATGCTACAGATGTTTGTCTGATTAATTAGTGTGAATGTTGATTAAGCAGCATTCATGATATCTTTTACAGTTTTTTAACTATCACAGTTTATGTTTTATGCTTTTTTTCAGGCCTTTTCTTAGTTTATAATGGGCGTGTATAGGATGGAATGTTGAGAGCTAGAGTGGTGACATCACAGCTAGAGTGGAGAGGAGTGTTCATTTTAAACTTGCTCTCGTTCTCACAATTTTCACTCACTTTATTCATGTATAATTTCTCGTCAAAATGTAGGAAATCATATCTTCAAACTAACTTACTATGGAATCAAACACACACACACACACACACACACACACACACATATATATACTGTATATATATACTGTATAGTCCATTCATCTCGGCCTCCTCCCATTATATATGCAACATGCAACTTTTCCTTTTCTATTTCCACTGGGACCATTAACTTTTGTATGTATTTTAAGATGGTATTCAAATACAAATCATATTTTACTGTTAAATTATTTCAGGTACATGGTGTAAGTTGGCAGCTAAACATATAGATGAGGATGAAAAGTATAAATGGCCAACACATTCTCACCACCAACTCATCAAATACCGCTTGGTCAGTGGCCCTACACTTACGCGCTATAGGTACCCCTCTGTGATGACGTGCGTCACAAGGTTTCCCCTCGTTCAATGCATACAGTCTCTTTTCAAAATAAACTTTGATGTAGATTTACTTAGTTTTTATGTTTTCTTACGCAACAGAAGAACTTGGTTAGGTTTAGGCAACAAAACTACTTGAATAGGCTTAGGAAAATATTTTGTTTTGTGCTAAAAAAAGTTGTTACGTTTGTTACGTAACTGGCATTAGTTGAGTGTGGAAGTTACGTAGCCAAATTAAGGTAAAATAAGTCAACATTAACTTGGTTTCACACGAGACGCAAACAGCGGTCTCCTGACCGAGAGTCCTGTGTTTGTTTGGTTTTCAATGTGCTATGTACTTTGGTCCTCCAGTGGGAAAAAAAACAATACTGCTAATCAACATGATTGACTGACTGGCTGTAGCCATTTAGCTGAATGGGCTCTATTTAAACGATCTATAGCGCATGGTCTAAAGTGCATGGCGCAAATGCATTTAAGGCGTGTCCAAATCCACTTTTGCTAGTTAAACAGCGCATAATCTGGGTGCATAGTAAGACGCAAGGGGCAAAGGGGTTGTATTTAATCTCTTAATTAATCATAGGTGTGTTTTGGGCGTAACATGAATTAAACCAATCAGTGTCAATACCCATTGCTATTTAAAAGGTGGACCTGGAAAATTGGAGAAGCAAGCGTTTTTCTGTTGAGGAAACGGATCTGCTCGTGCACAAAGGGCAAGTGGGTGGGTTGAGGCAAAATTAATTATATGATAATAAACACTAGGCTAAATATGATAAACATGTATTGATAAATTATGAAAACTGTGTTGCTTTCTGATGCAACCTATGGGGGGGCTCGGACCGGGCATAATCCTCCGGAGCTGCATTATGCACGGGCTTGCAGCGTAACGCATTCATCCATCAGCCTCAAAGCGCTGACATTTAGAGGGAGAGGGCCAGTAAACTTTGAAATAGCCTATACGTCTCTACACATGCACACACAGAGGGATGAGGAGAGGGGTCGCCACAGAGGCGTGTGTGCACCGTGATCACTCTGGTCACGGTGAGGACTGACGGCCTTACTTCATTATATTCCATTATATTCTGAATTGTCACCTGCCGCCTGAATTTTGAATAATGCACCCTTTAAATAGCAGGAAAATACTGCGCCAGACTTCAACGTCAATGGCGCAATCGCTTTCTGCTGCATCAAGATAGCAATGCGCCAACAAATCACCTGAACACACCTCACTTTAAGACCAGCATGCTCATGGGCGCACAGATGGACGCAAGTTCATTTGCTACTTATACAACATGGGTTCTGGGTTTGAAAATGACTACTGCATCGGTCTGAAACTAGCAATGACAGTTTCGGTGCGCTGCTTTTCGCTGCTTTTCGCTGCTTTTCGCTGCTTTTCGCTGCTTTTCGCCGCTTTCCATATATATGTACTGTATATATAAGCTTGGTTGTGGTTAATTCTTTGTAGCAAAAGAACAGTTGTAGTGAGTGCATGTGCCATGGTTTATCAATTGAAAACAAAGGTGATACTCTACTACACACTAATCGCAAAAATGTCTACAACTGTAGTTTAGGGGCAGTTGGTTAATAATGTCACTTTAAAGGCAGCTGACACTCTTGTGATTTGTTATTACTCTGTCAAATGTAATAACACTTGATGTAATCTAAGTTTGACACTTGGAAATATAAATATTTGACAGAAATATATCCCAGAAATGCTCCGGGAAAATAAATCTATAACATTTTGAGCGGCTGTGGCTCAGAGGGAGAGCGGGTTGTCCACCAGTTGGAAGGTCGGCGGTTTGATCCCTGTCTCCTCTAGTCCACATGTCTACGTGTCCTTGGGCAAGATACTGAACCCCAAATTGCTCCCGAAGGCTGTGCTGACGGTGTGTGATTTTTTTTTTTTAGATTAGGTCCTGATGGGCAGGTTGGCACCTTGCATGGCAGCCTCTGCCATCAGTGTATGAATGTGTGTGTGAATGGGTGAATGCTGACATGTAGTGTGAAGCGCTTTGAGTGGTCGGAAGACTAGAAAGGCGCTATGTAAATGTAAGTCCATTTACCATTTCCGACATCACACAGAGTGACAGTAGGCAGTGATTCTCATTGACAGCTACACAATGTATCATGATGTGATAACTTCATACACAACATGACATGACATGACACAACATGACCCATTTTGTCAGGCAGATAACTGGCATGCATGCTAATAGCACTAGTACAGTGTATGTATGAGCTGGGACCTGAGCAGCCTCCTGGATGCCTCTGAATACCCACATCTGATGTTGTATGCTAATCTGCTAACCTTGAGGGCACCCAGACTGAAAAATCAGCGAGAGAGAGCAAGAAAGAGCTGTCTTCTCTGCTCGCAACGCTTTGACACGATCCGCTGAGTTTCCAGCTTGCACTCAAGGGCTGTTAATGAGTGTGTGGAGTTGTATGAAAATTCACAGTTGGTATAGAAAAGGGGGTTTTGAAACGGTGGTTTTTCAGCATGAGGCATGGGGGAGAAAGTGAATGGTCTTGATTAGACATTGAAATCTTTTTGTATATGACAGGTGGCGCATTAAAAATGGTGGAGGGAGGTGACATCTTGGAGGTTGTCCAGGACTCCCCGTTATGTGCTGAAGCGCTACTGTAGAGAGAGGAAGAGAAGAAGACAACAGGTGACAGACAAAAGAGGAGCCCATTGGCCAAGTGAAGAGTGGAAATGGAAACAAATGAAAAAGCACACAACAGCCTGGTAACTTCTGAACACAAGCTCATGATTTATTTGTCTCTGTGGAAGAATCTGAGTTTCTGAGTAGAAATTCACATTTGCAATAGCTCTCAAGATACCTGAACACTGTAGCCTACCATTGCAAATCCTTTAAGATCAATAATAAAGGATTGAGAAAAAGACAACCAGAGGAAACATTAAAATTGAATACAGTCAACTGAGGTTTTATAGTTTTAAGAGAGCCAAGTGTGGTGTTATCATTTAAGTGACTTGAAATTAATTTAGCTTTGTCTTATCCAGGGTCCTTTCTGTTTCACTTGGTGTGTTTCCATCCACTTGTTTTTATGCATAATTTCAATTTTGCGCATAAAACATCCCGAGTGGAAATATTCAAAATTAAAGAAAAATCTTGAAATATCACAAAATAAAAAGTGTTTACGCTTGGCTGAGGTGGAAAAGTTGGTGCATCATAAAAGTAAAATGCGATAAAGAGCAATGGAAAGACATGAAAAATGTGACTTCACCATCCACTGAAGCTTCTACACCACTGAAGAGATGGAAAATAGCGGCAGATTAAAATATCCTCACCGCTCCACACGGTACTGATGCTTTTTATACCACAAAAATTAGTGTTAAAATTACTGCACAACATTTTTCATAAATGGCCTCTCCATCTCAAAGTCCCGGGATGAATTTCCATCCCAGTCCATCCATGTTGAAAATAGCGGGGCGACATCATTGTTTTCATGACGCCAAATCTACCACAATAACACCCTAAGTTGTAACAAACCAAAGTGATCCTACGAGAAGTACTTGATGTGTGTACGTTGAATTAATTGTTTCTTAATTTCCCAGGTAAAAGCAGCAGGGTCCTGCAGATATGAGCTGGCATCTGACTGCCTGCTGTGTCTCCAACATGGTCTGCCAGCCTGCTGAAGATAGCCAAGGACATCAAAGAAACCGCCATCCAGACGCCCTCGTAGGTGACGCTATTCCCTGCCAGCTTTTGGATTTATACACGCCAAAATGACACAACCATCTGAATTGGATACCTGACAAGATCCTTTCAATACGTTCATTATGGATTTAAAAAATCCCTGGATTGCTGCGTTCCTTCTAGCCCACACTCAAACTAATTCAATGCTTCTAAATCCATGAGAGGTGGTGAACAAATGTACGTGTCAGGAGAGAATGGACCCGGGTTTGATTGTCTGCCAACCTGAGGTCCTACGCTCTAGTCGTGTTTGTTGGTGACTAAATGGCAGTGACAATATCCCTTTACGAAACACGACTCAGTATGTTTGTAATGCCATCTTCTTTTAGCTGTTCAGACATGGCTGCTGTATAGCTGCCTGACTTTAATCCGTTTTTTGGCCCCATTCTGTTCTGAACACATCTCACAGAGCAGGATGTACTCAGGATGTACTCCGGCTAAAATGGTATTGTCTGTGTCTCTCTTGTCACGTCAGAGAGAGGGATTTCAACAGAATCTAGACTGGCTGTACATGTATATGTGCCAGTTATGTAGATAGGGTTGGACCGATAAATTGCTGTGCCAAAACAAAACAACTCCACACTTCAAATACATTATAAACCATTTATTAGGATGAATGATACATCAGGGGCAATTTTAGACTCTTTTTAGAGGTGCTCAAGCTCAAATTTAGGTTAAATTTTGGCGAAGGAAAACTAGCATGGCCATTTTCAAAGGGGTCCATTGACCTCTGACCTCCAGATATGTGAATGAAAATGGGTTCTATGGGTACCCACGAGTCTCCCCTTTACAGACATGCCCACTTTATGATAATGACATGCAGTTTGGGGCAAAAGCCATGCAGTTTTTGCATGCATTAAAAATGGGTTATTTTTGCCTATTCTAAAAATGGTGCATTTGAATATTTCTGCATAATGGGGTCCCTAAACAGTCTTGGAATTGCATAAATTGGGTAGCGCTGTACAGCTGATACTCTTGTGGATCCAATGAGCCCAACTGTATTCATGTTTGATGATGTTAGTCCCCATAGGAGACATTTCATTGTATTGAGACCATTTTTTGAAACTTGACCTCACTGTATAAAATGACCTGTAGTGACCTCTAGGATAATCTCAGCCTCATTAAACTTGACAACCACAAGCTGCAGACCTAGGGCATTCAGAGGATGGATGGCTTTCCTAGGTATGTTGACAATAAGGGGGTTTCTGAGCAGTTTCCAGAACAGAAGTGCTCGCCATCCAATTGCCAAAAAATGCAGTTCTTGTAGAAATCTTCAAATGTCAAAAGTTTTTGATACCAAATCACAGCATGGCTTTTCTTTTTCTATGGTGTTCCTCAAGGTCTTGGTGTCTTAATGTGGTATTTTTTAGGGATTTTTATCATTTTTATCAATTTTTAGTTGACTAAAGTCTGGGCATTTTAGTCTTATCTTAGCTAAAGAAAACCGCAACTATTTTAGTAAAGTTTTAGTCAATGAAAACGATTTTAGTCATCATATTATATTCAACATTTCAGTCAGCTAAAATATCACTTTGTTTCTTTCTCCCAAGCTCTGTTTTTGTCATTGACAAACTAAAAAACACGTCACTAACGTAGCTTACAAAACAAAAGATGGGTCTCATACACCGGTCTCCTGGTTGAAAGTCCTGTGGGTTTTTTTTCTCCCCTCCTCCAACCACAAGCACTCTTTATTCTACGTCATTAGCTCTGAGCGTAGCATATTCACGCATTTACATTGCAGTCAGTACAGACTACATGACGTACAAATGACAAGCTACTGTAAAAGCAAGAATGATTTCATGCTTTTGCCTTGCACATAATCATGTCACTCCTTTTCGGGCGACCGAGTCACAGTTAGTGTTAAACGATGTTGGTGCCATCTCGTCATCATCTTGTCTTGGTTGTGGAAGAAAAGGTTGTTGAGGAAGATATTTAGTAATACTTTTTGTTTACGAAATTAACACTGCCTGACAACAACATATTTCTGGCAAAAACAAGAACTATTTGCAAATTTGAGGGGAAATTTCAGCATAAATTTTGTTATTTTAAAACTTGAAATATCAGCTTGTCTGCCTTTAAAAACCTGCATCAGTCAAACTTTTGCTCTCGTATCATCACTGGCCCACTTTTCTCCACAGTCTCTTGTCCTTCACATTTCCATCTCCCTCTCTTCCACCCATACATGCATCACTCCTCTCCCACTATCTGCACACACACGCTCGCTCTCTCTGCTTTCAGGTTGTCATTCAGCCTTTGATGGAGAGAGCCTTTGAAAGCTCCAGAGGACCGTCAGCTCTCCCCCACCACCACTAAATCGAGCTTGGTGGCGGAGGCTGACTCGTCGCTCCTGGAGGGCGAGTGGGAGTCTGGAAGCTGATCAGACGGCCCGGTGCTCGGGGGCGGAGGAGCTGCCACCTTCAGCTACCTGGACGCTGAGGGGAGATAGTGGTGCCTCTGGCAGCGAGCACTTTAGTCACACTGACTCACACACAGGCGGCTGCAGTCGATCACCGTCTGAAAAAATAAAACATTTATTTTGCTGTTCGGCTGATATGATTATTGAAGAAAAATTATATTTTTCAATATAAACATTTTTATAACCTTTGCGTTAACTATATGAGTATTTATATATCAAAAGATTTGATATCAACAAACCCCTCTTTTTTTATGAAATAAAAGCCGTTGTTGGTTCATCTCTTTCACAATGACTCGTACACTGTAGAATGCTCCCTTTAGAAAAACAGTTTTTCTTTAAAGAGCAACTTGCAGGTTGGTGATCCCAGTGAATCAATGTGCCGGAAACATATGGAGAAATGAGATTTTCAAAAAAATATACATAAATATACACTACAGTGAAATCTGTAGTCGTCGTTTTTATTTTTGCTTAAAAAAAATCATTTTACAGGCTGTTCTACAACACTCTCTCTTCTCTTGTATCATGTTATTATAACGGTGAGATTAACACTGTTTACAGTTGCTGCAGTTTTTTTTTCAACTGCTGAAAAGGCGTCACACGTTTCTAGTGGCAAATTCAGGAAAATACCGTAACCATCACGGACCAACGTAAGGCACGATAATTTACTTTGGGAACAATATCTTACTTTTTTAACTCAAAGGGCCCTATCTTACAACCGGCCCAGCGCCCACATTGAATAAGTAGCAAATGTACTTGCGCCAATTTGTGCGCCCATGGGCGTGTTGGTCTTAAAATGAGGTGTGTTCAGGTGCTTTGTTGGCGCATTGCTAACTTGAGGCAGCAAAAAGCGATTGCGCCATTGACCAATAAAAACCTGGTCTAAAGTCTGAGCCGTATTTTCCTGCTATTTAAAGAGCGCATTATTCGGACAGTAAGATACATCTATAGGCAGCTCCACAACACGCGTACACTCTGATTGTTACACACACAGGGACGCGACAGCTCTCCTCCTCCTCACTTGAATAGTGTCGGCACTACAACAATGTTTTTATTGTTTTAAGGAAAACACAAAATTCAGGCGACAAGTGACAATTCAAAATATAATGGAACATAATGATGAAGTAAAGCTCTCAGGCATTCTGTTAGCTCAACCTGCAGCGCACTCTCAGTGCTCCTCCGGTCATTGGCGTGACTGCCGTGACCAGAGAAATCACGGTGCACACACGCCTCTGTGGCGTCTCCTCTCATCATCCCTCTGTGTGTGCCAGTGTGGACGTAGGCTACTTCAAAGTTTCAAATATAATATAATATTTTACAATATAGCTTAGCTGTAGAAGAGAGCAACCTCAGAGGTGGACAACCTGACTGGCCAGTACTGTATAAACACATTATTTAAAGGACAGCTTTGCCAGACAAATGCCTGTGTACAGTCTGTCTTGAACTCTTTATATCCTCTTTTTTTGTCATCATTTGCCTCTTGCTCTCTCTTCCTTCCCTCTCTCCCTGAGGGGCTTATTTCAGGGATATCAGATAATTTTAGTGGGCCAATTGCCGTGAGAGCCTGCGGCTGGCTGCTATGAAAATCAGAAAAAAAAAAAAAAATGCCTAGAGTGCCACTGACTCTGTTAGTGTGCAACTTAAAAGGCTGCTTGGTTGCTGTAATACACTTATAGGATTCCCCTCAAGGATCCCATGAGTTTTGGGAAAACGATGCAACTCTATCAGGATTTGCAGACATCTCAATTAGTCTAGGAGGGTAAGGCCTCGCAGCGCAGGGATATCACAGCTCCTTGTGGAGTTCAGAGCCAGTGGGCTGGTTTGTGAACAGTTAGTGGGAGATGAGGACAGTATCCAAACAGCATAAAAGCATTTTCAAAACAATTTCAGCTACAGAACAGAGCTGGGAAAAGACATTATTAGAACTCAGGAGATATTTCTTTAGCATGGTGGCCTAATGGCAACATGGGTTTTCTTATCCAAACTGGGACCTTTATCATATGTCATCCAAAATCTTTATCCAATTCTCCCAGCACTAACTTTTCAAATAATGAACTTGAGAGTTCAACATTTTGGGAAATAATCTTATTTGCTACCTTTCTGAGAGTACAAAAAAGCATGCATTTCCCACACATAAACTGGTGTTTATAAAAGAAGAATGTAGGGTGAAAATGTGCACCCCTCATGCATGCTTTAGACCAGGAGTACACATGGTTTTCTAGCGATAGCTGTGGCTGATATGATAAGATGGAGAGCAAAATATAAGGCGAGAGATGTAACTTTATAATAAAACATTGTTTAGGTTGTTTGCAAATTTCGCTGATTATGTGATTCATTTTGCAGTCTACACAATTTCAGTCAAAGGATTTATAAACTTAATTTTTAATCATTTATGAGTGATGCATTTCATCATTATTTTTATTTACATTTCCCCTGTTGAAGAGCTGTTGATGTTATGCTTAATTGTGAAGCACTTTGTACAGTCTGTTTCATTAGGGGCGCTATAAATTAATCATTACCAGCCACGACTGGTGAAATCAGCTTGTGAGTCTGTGTGTGATTGTCTGTGGACAGATTGTGTCATTCTCAGGAATACTAGGGTTTAGATTATTTCCATTATCGCATGTGGGTCCAATGGGATAGGACAGTTTGACCAACCGCTGATGGACATTTTGAAAAATGGCTGCCAAGGCCACCAGGGTGTGATGGCTAAATAACCAGTTTTGTTCCCAATCTATCTATCAACACATCTGCCAAATTTGGTGCTGTCATCACAAAATGAACAATAGTTATGATCTGTTGAGCTATGCCGCCCCACTATTAAAAGAGTTAAAACATTAAAACATTGACAAACTAGCATGGGATGTGCACGGCTCAAACCACCCATAACATCATTGGTACGATCTAACTGGTACCATTTAACGAGCATCAGTGATACAAGAGGTGCCGGCAAAGAGCCCATAGGACATTAAAAGACAATATCCACCCCAACCACATCCTGTTCACCCTGCTGCGTCTGGCAAGAGATACAGAAATATCCACCGCCGTACCAGCAGACTACAGAGCAGCGTCTTTCCTCGGGCTGTGAGACTCCTCAACTCCGCCATTAAAAATAGTTTTGCTTTTTTTTTCATTTTTCTTCTGTAGCATAAAGGCACTACAACTGCACTGCATTGCGCAAGCCTGTGTTGTACAATGACAATAAATAAACCTTGAACCTTGTACCTTGAATTGCGATGTAAAATCTCTTTTTCGAGGGAGTTTTGGCCAAGACGGCAGCGTAAAATGTTTCTCATAAAAGCACAAACAACAGCAAAAAGTTCAAAACAACATAAGAAATGTCACATATAACACACAAGCAACAGACTTAAAGTTGGAATGGAAACATTGGAGAAACCAGCAAGTGTATGTTAGATTTTGAAAGTATCCAACCGAAAAACCCATCCCAGTGTTGCCATCTCTTTTCCAATGAAAGTAGCTAGCATCACGAGCTCCAAAAGTCCCTAAATCTAGCGAGAAAGTTGCGAAGTCAGCAACAAGACAGTCCGTCCCTTCATCTTCACTGTAGCTTTGAAACTGAACCCGCCACATCCGCCGATATAGCAGTTAAGTTAATGCGTTGAAGATTTTTTTTCCGTTTAAATGACACGTCATTATCGCGTTAACTTTGACGGCCCTAATTATAACGTAACGAATCATAGGCTAATGAACGTAAACAACCAACATGACTATTGTTAGTGCTCACAGCTGTCAAGCTAGCAGTTTGTGGAAGACTCTGGTGACGCGCAATGAGTGCACGAGCAGGTGCGCGTAGGCAGACAGGCAGGAAGACAGGCAGGTAGCCTGTCCAATCATTTCATTTGGCCTGAATGGCCGAGCTTATTACAGTCCTGCGACAGCCACAGAAACCAACATTTCTTTCTTGTTTTGGTCAGATTATTTGATTTATTGATTGCTGTCGGAATGTAATGAGAATTCCAACAAATACAACAAAAAAGGTTTCTAAAATACATTATCCACCCTAGCTTTAAAACAAACAACAAATTACATCAAACAATGTAAGAGGACATGGACATTCAGTGGTCGAATAGTCCTTAATCCTGTTTTTAAAATCGTCCATGCTTCTAGCATAATCATAATAAGCATAAGCATAATCTAGCTTCTGTAGCTCACACCGAGATGAGGGTGCAAAGACTTTAAAAGCCCTTTCACCAAAGACAGTGCGGGTTTGAGGAATGAAATGTGTGCGAAGGTTGTAGCGACTGATCAGAGTCAGTAGAGACGTAGAGAGTAGAGAACATAAATAATGAGGCTGTTTGTACAATATGGCCTTATAAAGAAATGTTTGCAGGTTGTATCTAAACATGAGGTAAGTGAGAGCAGTGGCAGACGGTAGAAGACTCTTCCTAGCAGAGGTGAGCTGCAGCAACAGCAGCATGCTGAGAGCTTGCAGGGGCTGCTTGATCAGTGTCATTAATGTCTTTTAAATTCTACTGTACATACAGGCTGGCGGGTTAATGATAATTTAACCTCAACACTCCCAGCCCTCCTCCTCCTCAGCCTCCCCTTCTTCCTCCTCCTGCTCCTTGCCGTCAGCGCGCACTCAGGATCACAGCCTGTTCAATATTTCATTGAGGTCCATTAAAGACACAAGAGGCTCCTTCTCTCTCTCACTCCTGGGCTTCATGTTCAAAAAGACTTGACCGCCCGCTGTTGGGAATGTTAATGATTATACTGTAGTAGCAGTATGTGTGTGTGTGTGTGTGTGTGTGTGTGTGCGTGTGTGTGTGTGTGTGCGTGTGTGTGTGTGTGTGTGTGTGTGTGTGTGTGTGTGTGTTTTGAAGGGTATATGATAATTGATGCAAACTGTGAGTGAAAAACTTTTCTGTTACTCTTTTCATTTTTAAGTATAATATAGCAACCATACTTGTAAAATTCAAACACGTACACACACACTGATATACACACAGATTTGAACAACGGGTTCTGGGATCCAGGGAACAGCCCTAAAATGGTTTAAGTCTGAGTTAAGTTCCCTTTAAATCTGGAAAAATATGTGTTCTGTTAAAAATGTTTTTTCCTCCTCGGCCTCCGTTACTTACGGTGTCCCTCAGAGCTCTGTTCTTGAGCCTCTTCTTTTCTCTCTATATATGCTCCCAATGGGTCCCCTCATTGGGAAGAATGGCATCTCCTTCCAATGTTTTGCGGACAATACCCATCTATACAGCCCTCGGTCTTTGCTGCTTCTATTCCACTGTTTCCATGACATTAAAGACTGGATTTCTCAAAACCTTTTGATGCTAAAGGAACTGAAAACTGAGGTGGTTCTCTCTGTGTCGCTTCATGTCATATTCCCCCTGAGTGAAATTGAAAAATAACTTGCAAATTTCACAAAATAGTAGTTTCCATCATATTCCGCCTAAATCTGCATAGCTTGTGACTTTGCGAATTCCCGCAATTCTCTCTTTTGGGCGTAGCGTAGCGTCTGTCCTGCAGTGGTTTGACTTTTGAAAATTAGAGCCAATGGAAATGTGGGACATCGTCTCAATATGTGGAACGTGGGACAAGGGATAAAAATGCAATGCAGTGCCTATGTTTGTAAAGCACTTTGGTCAGCTCATGTTGCTATAGAAATTAATTTGACTCGACTTGATCTTGTGTGTATTTATCAGGTTATAAGTGGTCATACAGCTTATTGCCAGAGGAAAGAGGGAGGACATACGAGGAAATAAAAGATAAAAATGAAAATCTTTGTTTGCTTGGCTGGAAGGAACAAACTACATGATACACACTCAGAGATACCAATCCTCATTAGTGTTTCACAGATGTACCCACACAAATAACGCTGATGATGGCACCCACCCCCATACACACACACACTCAGACACACACATGCAGTGAATAAATAAAGACAACAACTAAAGCAGAGGTGTAGAGAAAGAAAAGACAATCCTTAACATTCCCAAAAGCAGGAGGTTTAGCTTCTTGTGTCTTTTAATAGATCTCTATTTGGGAGACAAGTAGAGGCTAAATTTGTCGAGCCTCACAGAACAGTAACGGTCTGAGCCTGTTGCAATGGTCAAGTGGTATAGAGTTTGGCTGTGGCACCTTTTCGCCAGCGGTAGATGGTATCCTGGTCCGAATCAGCTAAAAAGGGCGATGGCCATATTTTCAGCACGTAGATGGAAGTGGCATGTGTATCAAATAGAAAAACACTAAAATCTGTGACATAAATCACGAAAACACAGCACTTAAAATCATAAAATTGTAGAATTTAAACAGATCTGTTGAGGAAATACCAAGCACCGCCCACCAACCTAAACACAGCCAATAGGAACGCTCAATAGGAACGCTCTCTCTCTGAAATTACCTGCGATTGGTCAAAGTCTCCCTTCATGGGCTAGCTGTAAAATGAGAAAGTTTGTTACCCGGTAGCCATGTTGAAATATCTTGGGGAATACCAAGCACCGCTCTCATGACGGAGCACAGCCAATAGGAACACTTTCTCTCTGAAGTGGCCTGTGATTGGTCAAAGTCTTGCGCTAGATTTTTTAAAGCCTGAAAACAGAGTCATGAGGAGGTGCAGAAGTCTCTCTTAGAACACTTGGATTACAATATGCTGAAAAGTTATTATGGATTTTTTTTGCCCAGAGATGCCAAAACCTTTCTGCCCACTGAAGCTTTAACTCATCACAACAACATACACAGAACTTATGTGTTACTATATGATAAATTAAAACTAAGATAAAACCCCAAGGTACTGATGTTAACTACATACAAGAATCCAAGAATGATCAGATATGAGATTCATGACAGCTGAAGAAAACAAAGATTTGGAACTGAAATTAAAACCTGAAACTGAAACAATACATTTTAGATTTCATACAGACAAAACTATTGACACAGATTTGCATGTATGCTCTTCTGATTTCTGTCTCTGTGCTCCTTAAGTTGAATGTATCTTGACTGTCTTGTGGTCTTATGGCCTTTTGCTTTCATTGCAAATGTGAGCAAAGTCTACTCAAACAGAAAAACTAATTACTATGCACTGTTTGCAGACGATGCACTCACTTCCATCATAGAATTAGATCTGATCTACTTCTATAATTCCACTTGCCACTGTTACTGAGGTCTACTGTGAATGAAGCGCTAGGTCTTTTCTGGAAATGTCATGAATAGCAAGGTAGACATGGAGTAAATACCTACAGCATCTCCCATTTCATTTTCATCAAACCTCACAGATTTGAGTCAGTGGAGCAGCTCACTGCCTCCAAAGCAGAGGCCCTCGTCTTGTTTATCTCCTGCCTCGCTCACCGAGCCTTCTCTCCCCCCATGTCTTTCTCTATCTCTGACATCACCCTCTTTGCAGCTCACTTCATATGTCTGAGCCACTCGTGCCTCATGAACAGCTTGGGAGTAAGAAGAGGCTTCAGTCAGTGAAAGTTCAAAAAGCACCCCTCTCTCTGTCAAGTGGAAATCCACTGGGGGGGATAATCCTTGCCTTCTCCATGCTGGCTGAAACAGAAAGAAAGAAAGAAAGGAGAAGTGGACTAACAGAAGAGAGAAGAGAGATGGCGTATTAATCATCCACCAGACATAAGAGAATAAACAACAAGGCAGCTCACAGGCAGGCAAAGTCAATCTAGAGAGACAGACAGCTTCATAGAGGAATTTAGTGCATCAAAAAGTTCCTTCCTTGCTTTGTCTTTACAGAAGATAAAATGCTCTGTTTAAGTGCTGGTCAACATGTGCTCATTCTGAATTGCATCACCTTTCTGACAAAATGTAAATCTAATCAGTTCATCCTTGAGTCCAAGTGGACGTTTGTGCTAAATTTGTAGAAATTCCCGTGGCATCGCGTTCACGAGAAGGGTCGGACGGACGGACAACCCAAAAAATGTCATAGTATAGCATGTCATAAAAAAAATCACAGTATAGTATGCCATAAAAAATATAGTATGTCATAAAAAATATCATAGTATAGTATGTCATAAATAATATCATAGTATAGTATGTTATATAAAATATCATAGTATAGTATGTCATAAAAAATATCATAGTATAGTATGCCATAAAAAATAGTATAGTATGTCATGAAAAAATAATTAAAAAAATGTCATAGTATGGTATGCCATATAAATGTCACAGTGCAGTATGCCATAAAAAATATAGTATTTCATAAAAAGTCATAATAAATTTCATAGTATAGTATGTCATGAAAACGTCACAATAAATTTCATAGTATAGTATGTCATGAAAACGTCATAAAAATGTCATAGTATAGTATGTCATAAATAATATAGTATATGCCATAAAAAACATGATAATATAGTATTTCATTAAAAAGTGTCAAAACGTATGTAAGAGTATAGTATTCCATAAAATACTGTCATATGTCTAAATATAGTATGTCAAAAAAATGTCAAAAGAGTGTCAAAGTAGAGTATGCCATGGAAAAATTGTTATAAAATATGTCATGAAAAAGCTTACCAGCCCAACATGTGTATGTGTTTCCTCAATTTCACAGCCAGAGCCTCGTCCCGCAGGAGTGCTGCTTCATCAAGTCTGGTAGTGGGTAGCAAAGGGCATCATCATTAGATTAGTCTCTGATCACTCTCCCTAAGTAATTATCCTGCTGCCCAGGCTCCTGCAGCAGCATGCAGACTTAATTGATTTAATGGAGTGTGTTCTCTCCCTCCACGTCTCTGTCTCACTTCTCTTTTTTCCCCCCTCTGCTTCAAGAGCACATTTCCTCCCATCAGAGTTTAGGATTCAATTTCAGAGTAAATGAGGTGAAAGGGCCCTGCACTTGATAATGGATTCAAGGATGAATGCTTTTGTCCTTTTTTTTGTACTAGCATGCCCACATCCAATCACCTTTTGATTTGTTGCTTGTATACATCAGCACATGTTATCATGTCAAGGACAGCAAAACAAAAAAAATGGCTGTCATTGCTGAAAGGCTGGAGGATCTCAAAAATACATATACAAATATTTAGAAGAAACGCTGGTGAGATATACCAAATTAATATTCAGTCCTCCATATGTCGCCTTGTTTGGAGTCCTACTGGTAGACTCTCCCTTGTCCGGATCCCAGTGGGAGGAGGGTAAATCATAAATCAAATGCTACTTTCACTTTTAAACATTGGGTTAGACATTAATTAACTTCTTTGGGATAGGAGGGAAATCAGCCTCTCACCAAGAAGCAAACAAGTCACAACAGCTATAAATATATATATATATATATATATATATCCTAACATTTACCCACAGTAACCCTTGGACTGGCCTTTTTGTGTGTAAGGCCCACACAGCGTCAGGTATTCTCTCAGCCTGCTGTCAGACAATGATTCTAGTGCTATGTGATTATCTTTGGCATATTGATTTGGCTTGTTTAAAGATCGAACCTGACATGAGCAGCAGAAGCAGATGCTGGGCTAAGTGTATCAGCAGCCATGAATATCATATGGCTGGGGGCTAATGCTCGACCTTATTGCTGCTTAATGAACCGCTAAGAGACAATCAGTGCCATTTGCCCACCTCTCTGCATCCAAAATGAATCATAACCACACTGCTGCCAGCCAGTTTGCACTCAGTGCTGCAAAGTAACTCTCCGTTTTTACTGGATGGAAGGTCAGAGTACTTTTCGGGAAGCTGTCCTCCCTGCAGAGCAGCAGCAGTGACTTCACCAGCTGATGTAATTGAATGTACGGCATAAGCAAAAACAAGCATGAACTCCGCATGCACACACACACACTCTTCCACACGGCCTTTTGCACATGCACTCGGTTAGCGAGATGAGATAATGAGGCCACAGTGCAATTACAGAAATCGAAGAGGCAGGTTTGGGCATATTCAGCCCTGCATGGTGCATACTTGCTAACATGGCATGCTAATTGGCTGGAGCACCGAGACAAAAGCAGCCTGAGGGAGCAGATTGAGACAACCCCTAAAGGTTTGGACACATAAAGACAGGCAGCAGTAACCTCCACATCAGTCCCTTTATGACAAAGGACAAAATGGGTGCTGGCAGGCAGTGCTTAATTTGAAAATTAATGGGCCATGGGATTTTTTTCTACCACTTAAGACACTTTGCAGCCCCAGTGCGGTTACCTCCACGCTCCTGCCCTCTCCCCTGCCTGGGTTTTACAACTCTTCAGATGGCCGATGAAGTAGAGACCTTGCATACGCTGTAGTAAATTCATGGCTGATTTAATTAAATATCGCTGCGTCCTTGTTGGTCAGACAGAGAGGTGCCCAGGCACATCCTGAATGAGCTGTGCAGGCTGAACGGTGGCCTCCACGTCTTCATATTGTCCCTCATGTCAGGTTAAAGGAACAATCAGTGATCCAAATGTAAACAAAAAGTTTAACATGCTGTGGTTTTTTTCTCATTAGGTTAATATAAAAAAACAGTAATATCTGGTGAAGAAAATAATAAATAATAAAATAATAATAAACACTAATAATAATAAAAAATGTAATAATGCATTTATTCATTTAGCACCTTTCAAAACAGATGATACAAAGTGCTTCATAACACAAAAAAGCAAGATAAATTAAGAAAAATATAAAATACAGCTAAAAACATCGATAAAAATGTAATAGGAATATAGTAAAGCGGTAAAACAAGGTGATAAAACAAATATATAATGCATAATATACATCTATAAATACATATTTACATATAAGCATATATATACACACACACACACACACACACACGGATTTATAAATATATATTTATAAAAAACTTCTGACATTTCCTGCAACGCAATCAGTGATTGATAAAGCAAGATACATGTTTCTATGTTTTGTAAATAGCTATTGGCTGGCCGTCATTATTTTAATAAACAACTCTCCACATTAACGGGAAATAAACAGTGCTAAACAGATACTGAAAAATAAACTACAATGGGAATGTTACTTTACAGCCTACTTATACAACCAGGGTCTAAAATTACCTTTTTTCACTGCCTGCCACCATAGGCACAGTTTGAACTTTAAGGTTGGGGATTCACAAAAAAAAATGTAGAGGAAATGTGTTGTGTACAACAGAGGCTTTGTTTACACAAAAATTAATAATCAGGCACCAGCAGGTGCATTTTTATATCCCAACTAATATGCCTAATGAGTGATGGAATACTGCGAGAATTACCATAGAAACCAAACTCACACAAACCATAAAATCCGACAGTAAATCAGAGATGAGCCTTGCAGGGGTCTGTGCTGGTCGCGTTGAAAGTGACGCAATGGACATTGCCGGCTGATTTGTAAAGTTGACATGAGGAGTTATTGATAGGCCGACGACACCTACTTATTTAACAACAAAAAACAAAATATAAGGCAGCTGGCTGGAGGGAGATCGCCTGGAGGTTTTCTACTTGCTGTTGGCTATATTGTAGCCTACTGTATGTCATTTCCAGTAAATATCACAATATAAAATGTGTTTTAAAAAGTATATAGGCAACAAACGTAGGAAGATAGCAAGTATAATCTTCTTCTTTTTTATTACGTCTCCAGTTCCAGTCTGATCTCCAGCGCACAGCTGATAGGTACGTGGTTTGTTTACATGACGTAACAGAAGTTCATATTTAATGGATTCAGTGTGGCTAGACAGCTCCGATGTTATTATAAGTCGGCTATATAAAAAGACCACAAACAGTTATCCTGTTGGGTTCTTCTTCTGTCAATAAGAATACACAACAAGGTTGATATTATTCATCATTACATTAACAAGGCAAAAGTGAGCATGGCTCACATACCTCCGCTCACCGCTTGACCCCTACTAAAGTAGGGCAAAAGGTTTTGCCCTTCTGGAACTAATGGAACAAGTTTTACTCGAAACAAAATTGAAGTCGAAAAAAATCACAGTTTTGGGCCAAAATTTCAAAAATGTTGGGCACCCTGGACTTCTAACCCCCAAAAACACAACTATACCCCACTGTCAACCATCATACCAAATTGGAAGCTCCTAAGTGAAATAGTTATAGGACATACAGCAGGGGCCGGGAGTTAGACTCTACTGAAAAACGTATATTGTTAACTTGGAGTAGCATACACTGTTCGTATAGCTATATGAAAAGTAATGCACTGTAATTTATATCTATCCCACAAATTCTGAATCAGGAAGTGTAAAGAGACACAAACTCCACATAGGGAGGAGGTCGGTGTGGATGAACAGGAGATCACTGTTCATTGAACGTTGATTTATTTGTCATGTAACTTCCGTACTTCAGTAACGCCACTTTAACCCAAACCACAATCTTTTCCTAAATCTAACCAAGTTGTTTCCTATGAAGCCATAAGTTTATTTTGAAAAGACTGTATGCATGCAACGAGCGGAAATTGACACTGGACATTCGTATGAGAACGGCAAAAAATAAGGAAAAGTTTTACGTAAGATATCATACGAATCGTTGTTGATACGTTGAGCAGACATATGGAAATGTTTAAAGCCCGTTTCATGTCAGGTCAATGGGATTTTTTTAATAAATCTCAGTTGAAGGCACAAGCACAGAGCTTTAACAGAACATTCAGCTGCAGAGATGGGCAGCAGCAGCCCACACAGTGTGGTAGACTCTTCAAACCCTTTTCTTCATGCCGCAGACACAAATCATTTAAAAGAGTGTTTATTTGCCAAACTTGAGACATCAAAGAACTGCAAGCATGACAACCGAAAATTGGTGGTGGGCGAGTGTTCTCTTGTTGGTTTTCATTTTTTTCCTTCCCTGCAGCTTAATGTGTCGTCTTTGGCTGGTTTTATTATGAGTGGGTGACATGCAGACATGAGTAATATTGGATTGTAAAAGCTTTTTTTCCTATTATTTAATCCCGATTTCTGGGTCAATAAAGCCAATCAATTTTTGTCACGAGCGCACCCCCTCGTGAGATGATGAGTCGCTTGTGATACGGTGCATAATCAAAGCTAATATTCTGCAATTTGAGCTCAGAGTGGGGCTCTATATTACAGACGCTAATATGGGCATTTGATCTTTCCATAAATACATAATGTTCCTGCTCTTTTACACCCCGGTGTGACTGACTTTACCTGTTCATTTGACTCTGTTTTCACATCTTTCTTTTCTGTCCCTCATGCTATTATCCCAACACAGTGGAGGCTATTCCATACAGGCAGAGGAGAGGAGGTTACTCCTCCTCTGTTTTGTTTTTTTAGAGGCAAAAGGGAGATCAAAATATAAAAACAAGAGTAATTGGTTGAAATAAACCATTACCAAATCTCAGTATCATTTATAAAATATTTTTTCTCTCTTCTTTGGAAAAAAATCTATTATTCAAATCCTGATTAAAATGCTTCAACAGCGACACCTGCAGGGCAGAGGGGAAAGGGCAGCCTGTGTGTGTGACGTGGTTGTGGGCATCGTGGGGGGGTTAGAGCATGGATGTATTAAGAGAACTGGATACAGCGTTGGAGGCGGGTCCCGTTCATTCCTATGAAAGATGCTCATTGGCGCATGGAGCCTAAATGGCTCGACTTCCGTCTAGAAAAGTACCCGGATCTTGGCGGATCTTGGGCAACTGGGACATGCACAGTAGCGTCTGCTCAGTCACATGACTCGGTCATGGGGTCCCAACGTCACGCCTTCGTCACGGCTTGCGCTCCAGCCTCGGTCTGGGTCTCACTCACATGAACGGAGGAAGGGAAATAACTCTGTATTCAGCTATTAGTGCATTTTACAACTTTAAAAACTAAATTTTTTAAATAAGGGCTATTAGAGTGTTCGTACTGGGAAGTTGATTCACCTCAAAAAAATGTATCCGCTGAGTTACAGATGTCTTTTTCCCAATGTAAGTCTGTGGGAAAAAGTAGTTTTGGGCCCAACAGCAGTGACTGACACGGAAGTTGCAGTACCGCTGTTTGGCCACTACAAAAGTCCGAATCGCCGACCGGCGCACTTCCTGGGGACTTGCGCATAATGCCAAAATGGCTCGACTTCTGTCTGGAAAAGTACCCGGATCTTCTAGCGATCTTCCACAACCATTGGGCCTATCGGACATGCGCAGTAGCGTCCGCTCGGTCACATGACTCGGTCACAGGGTCCCAACGTCACGCCGTCATCACGGCTTGCGCTGTCGTCACGGTCTGGGTCTCAATCACATGAACGGAGGAAGGGTACGTTAGCTAGGCTGCTCTTGGAAAAAAATGTGGGGAAGTGGTATAAGTTTAGGCTTACCTTTCACTATTTAAGTTGACTTTGTTCTCACACATGAGTATTGCTTGGCAATTTCTGAGTCCAGAAACATGTCTTTCACTGACCTACAGTATTTATTTCATCACTGAAGGTGAAGGGGATGTTCTGTTTGGCCACTAACATTGCCATCATAGTCTCAGCATATACCACTGCATTGGGTCTCCCTTTTTCCAAGCAGGCCTAAGATGCTTTGCTGGTCCCTGATGCACTGTCATCACCTTCTGATGTTTGTCAGCCACTCAGCATATTTTACAAAATGCATGCCCCTTTCCTTTAAAACTTTCAATAAGAAACAGGATTTTTCTTCTTTCCAGCACGTCTGAAATGTTCTTGAGTATTTCATTCTCTTCTTAGTACTCTCCATTTCTCTCTCCGTCTCTCGCTCACTGAGGGGGGACGAGGCGCCAGCAGCTCTCTCTTTCTGCATCATGTGCATGCCAGGAAACAACATTTGGTGTTAGCTGTATTGATGTCCAGGTGGAAACTGTATACTTTTAGAGTTGTAGGGCGTATACACGCTGTACAGTGCCAGAAACAGGCTGTGATAACGAAAAGGAAAAAAAAAAAAGGTGTTAAAATTTATCGGGAAAAATGTGGGAGAGTTGTGACCGGGAGAGGGCAATGAGAAATGGGATTCTCGCGGGAAAATCGGGAAGTTATGCAAGAGTGGTCAGGAGGCCACAGAACATATTAAATGAACCAGCTATATATTTGTTCCAAGCATATGCAAAGGCCATAGAACACTTCCCAGCTGAATTTAGTTGTCATTGGCCTTTACACATCTTATTAAAGGGGCATACCAGTAATTTATTAGTATCATATTACCATAAAGCTGGGAGACTCACAAGAGACTGGTTTTAAAAAAGAATTGACATAATGGAAGCAGCTGAGGCTGAGATATCCTGACATTTAGTCCCAAGTATGAATCAGAAATTGAAAAAAAAACAAAAAAAAAACACTGGATCTTATACTTCCAATAATGTTATTTGATAGCGTCTCTCATTAGACCCTCCCTGAGTGGTTATAACTTTACATCCTTCAAACTCTACAATCCTTGTAACACAGGCTTCCTGTTCAAATTTGTTGTCCTAAAACCCAGGTTTAGACAGGTAAGGGAGCAGTACAGAATTTTTTTTCTTAATGTACAGTAAGTATGATCTGATCTTTGTGTTTCATCACTCCAGACTCATTTTAATTCAAATTATGACTCGTATCAGGGAGATTTCAGAGACATACAGACAGACTGCTGCTAATTAGCTGCTGCTTGGCCCATGCTGGGAGGTCAAATGATCTGAGCTGTATGTCTCAGCTTGGTGGAGAGGAAGGGAAAACAGAGAGATGTAATGCTTCACTCCTGCTGTTCTGTGGTCCCAGAAGGAAGATCTCTAACCTTTCTCCATCCGCACATCCCCAATCGCTCCTCCCTTCACTCTGTGTGCTCATCATACTGAGTAGTAATGGGCACTTGTAAAGGGCCAGGAGACCTTCTTTCCTGTCTCCACAGTCTGCAGACTCCTTCCTGTTGTCCTTCTGTAGCAGTGTATTAGAATGGGTACAGCAAACAGCTAGTATTTTTCTGTCGGCAGCAGGGCCTAAAGATGACATAGTCTATTGGTCTGTCCAACATTTTGATCTAGATTAATTGAATGGACAACTACTTTCCAGATTGACATGAAACTTGGCATGAATATTCATGTTCCATAGAGCAAGAATTTTTTTTTTCTTTAATATAGAGCCACAATTAGGCCAAAAATCTATCCATCATCCTTCATTCATCCATGACATAATATCTCAAACAAGGATAAGTGACCATGCTCCTCAGAGGATGGATCTTAATGTAATCCTTATTCAATAACCAACACATCTCTGCTATCAAAGTCTGACAGTTTGTACACTGAAACATCAACCCTTGCTCCTTTTGAGACACAACAATGTCAAGGAGACATGTCCTCCCAAGAATAACATCAGCATCAATTGATTCAGCAAATGCCCCTGAAATTAATCGTTTGCCCTCTAGCAGCTGTAGGAATTGTCAGGAGCAAGGGAGGAGGTATAGTGTGACATTGACCCCCAAAGTCTGCAAATGGAAGAGATCGGGGTGGATGGATCTTAGTCTGTATCAAATATGGACATAGTCTCAGGTTTCTGAAGAGCCGTTGCGAGGCAGCAAAGGAGCGAGCGACCTGAGACGGTACCCACCTGTCCCTCAAAGCGGCGAAGCCCGTAATTATGCATAACTTTAAGCCTTAATCTAATTTAAAATGGGTGAGTTATATAAAAATTCACCACCCCATTCAGTTGTGAGACCAAAACCATTTTTTGTTCCATGCTGTAAACCTGTTTATTTGTGCTGTAAAGTTGAGTATTTTAACATGGAGGTCTATGGGGATTGACTCGCTTTTGAGGCCAGCTTCAAGTGGCCATTTGAGGAACTGCAGTTTTTGGCACTTCCATGTTGGCTTCATTTTTCAGCACCAGAGGTTGTCGCTTGGGTTGGATGGGTAAATAATACATCAGACTTTGACTCAGAGCTGTTTGGTTCTTGTTTCCTAGCGACACTCAATGGTGGTTTGACCATGGCCTCGATTGTTACCTAACCTTAACAAAGTGGTTGTTTTAACACAAACCACGTTTCCCTAACCTTAATCAAATAGTTTTTTATAGTATAATAGAGAATATTACACACATTATTACACATTGATACTTTTGTACAGATGGCTTGCTTCTTCTAGGTTTATTTCAGATGTGTAGATTATAGGGATGGGAAAAACAATTGATTCACCTATGTATCGTGGGTTTTTTTTAGGATTTTGAAATAGATTTTTTAATGCCAGGATTGATATATTTCCTTCATTTGAGTGTATGGGTAGGTAGAACGAAGTTACCACTTGTATTGTTGGAGTCAGAGTAACGTCAAATCCGTTCTGTGTCTGTCTCCAAAATAAACAAACAAAATTTTAGAAATAATGCCTGACAATGAAATATTTGACTCCAGGACTTCTCTGATATTATCAATATCGATATTTTCCTCGGTAAAATTCCCTAAAAGTGTATGATTCAACGTTCCCATTCTAGTCTAGTTTGAAAAAAAGTGAACAAGAATTGCAAAAAATTGTAATATCGAATCGCAATACATATTGAATCAGCACCCAAGTATCGTGATAGTATCGAATCAGGAGATACGTGCATTGTCCCAGCCCTAATAGATTAAAGGATCTCTATACGATATTCAGAGCATTGATACAGCATCAAAAAACTATTTGCTATGTAAAGAAATAGTGGAGTAATGTATACCTGAGCAGAGGATGAAGTTGCTCTCCCTCTGTGTGTGTTGTAATCCGAGCTTCTCTGCGTTTTTGTCATGTTCGTACATGTGAGCGTGCCCCACTGGCCTGCTTGCAGCCACTGCTCTCATACGGTGGATACAGCTGATAACGCCGTCCCAACCGGCGGTGTCGTCACGGAAGCGTAGCACCCACCCTCCAGTCCTCCCCCCAGCACCCCCATCTCCGTCAACACTTTCGCCGTTGTTTGCACTGTTAGCGCTGTTACCACCGTTAGCTAAGGAGCCGCCGGCTCGTCGTCGCCATGTTGAGAGCTATCAGGAGGGAATATACTTAAATGCTCCTAATCCCGTATTTAGCACCTTTAAGAGATTAAATACAACCCTTTTGCCCCTTGCACCTTACTGCCAGGAGGCAACATTTTCATTCTTGTTTTTTTGCAGGACAAACAATTTTATGGAATTTGGTGGTAAATGTGGCCATGGACCAAGAACAAGTGTTTTTAGTTTGTGGGTGAGATAAAAGATCATTACCTTACCTTACAACATACATCACACACATGCTTTTGGGGATATCTC
The DNA here is from genome assembly GCF_015220745.1 of Sebastes umbrosus. Lineage (NCBI taxonomy): Eukaryota > Metazoa > Chordata > Actinopteri > Perciformes > Sebastidae > Sebastes > Sebastes umbrosus. The sequence continues at coordinate 8,396,791 of NC_051274.1, forward strand.
GTGAACTCCTGCATTTACTTGAATTGTACATTTACTTTGTAAAGATGAAAGAATTGTATCTTTTTTTTTTTTTTTCATTTTTCAATTGATAAAATGAATAAGGTACCCCATTTACAGTACAGGGCTGCAAGGAAGGACATGAACCTCATTATTTCAAAAGATCTCTCTATGGTGTTTCTTTGGCTGACCAAACAAAACTAATTATAGATATGATCACAATATAAAATGGTTTATTACAACAAAAATGTATGAGCAATAATAAAACTCATTCACAGACATTTCTCGGTAGGTTCTGAAATTTGTTTTGCCTCAAGTCCTGTCAAAGGCTGTATAGACAACAAGTGTAGTATTGATTAAGTTTAAATCGAACACATAAGTGAACAAAATGCATCGTGTCGAAGGTGGATGACATTCACATAATCATTTATAACTTGTAATTGTCTGTGCACGAAATGTCCATACATTTATGTACTGTATATCAGTGAACAACACTGGACACAGAACTCCTATCCAACATCAAGGGAAATGCAACTTTTTGAGGGAGTGAAAGATAACAGTTAGAGACATGGCTTTATTTTTTTTTACAAGGCACCTCACAGCCTTTATCAGATTGCACAATTTCCAAATTGCACTCAGGATCTCATTCTTACCATGTTCCACACCCTTAGTACAATGATTGCAATACAGCTAGCTAATGTAATCACATTTTCTAAGGGTGTGCATTAAATAAATGAGGTGCTAGACTAGGTGAGAGAGCACTTTGTGCCGGGGCGCTACCACCTTCTTTAACAATCTCACACAGTGTCACTGCTGGAGACCCAGTGCTAGGCAAGAGAGGGAATAAATGCAGTATGATGTGAAATATTAATACTGAACCCCTCATGTGGCATACATTTAGATTAAGTGAATTTGCCCTTTTTGCCTGTTCGTGTCACTGACAATACACCAATGTAATTCTCCCTAATCACAAGAGTGGGACTGAAGCTCTCCAGCCAATAGGAGGGGAGTGGAAAGAGAAGCAGTAGTTCCAGTATTTGTTACTTTCATGCCCTTTCAGCTGAATGAAATGGAGAAAGTGACCAATGCAAAGTATAATGCTGGAATCAAATGCATACAGAACATGTTGCTTCATTTTAAATTAGCCCACAGCTACTGTACACCGTACTGCTATGAAGACCAATCAAACTTTATCATTCAAAGAGGTATTTAGCTGTCAAACATGTCTACATTTTATCACCTTTACTCATTTGTATGTAAGTCTTCTGTGGGGACAGTTGGTCTTTAGGGGGAGATAGCAGGCCAAAAGTAGATGTCACATAGAAGTGGTGTACATCATCTGAAAGCTGGGAACATGAAGATTAATTTGAGATGCAGCTCAGCACTGTGCGTCAAGTTGTTCTAGTCATATATAAGAAATTTGAAAAATGTATTCATTCATTTATTGATTAAAATAAATGTTGTAAGTGTATAAGGGCTTAGAACATCATGATAGAAGTATATGATGGTCATTCCCATGCTCACAATGGCTGATAATCCGATTTGGGGCCCTTCTCTGTGGAATTTGCATGTTCTCCCCGTGTTAGCGTGGGTTTTTTCTCCGCAGGTTAGGGTTAATTGTTGACTCTTAATGTCCCGATGGTGTGAATGTGAGCGTAAATGGTTGTTTGTCTCTATGTGTCAGCCCTGTTATAGCCTGTGACCTCAACAGGATAAACGGTTACAGATAATGGATGGATGGGTATCTACAATGAACATTTCCACTAGTAATAAATGAATTGTTGATATCAAGAATTAACATTTTGACTAGTGAGAAATGAATTGTAGATATCTTTAATTAGAATTAGTTATAGGTACTAGTCAAAATTGCATTATGGATATGTTGTTTTTGGAATTGTAACTAGTCAAAAAGCAATGGTTGATATCTACAATTGCTATAACTGCTACTGATTAAACGGTAAAAAGGGCTTACCATATTTTAACTGGGAAGGCAGGCTTTCAGTCGTCAAAACTCAAAACATGATCAGACAGAACAGAGACATTTCTGTGGCATTTTATTTGCAACAAAGCTGCTTGATTACCCCTCCTGCACTTTCCATTTTGTGTAATGGAACAATTAGTTGCGCCGTACGCCGCTTGTTTATCCGCCCACTCACCCCAAAATGGCAAAGACGGGAGTAATTATGCACACTCACCTGCAGCCACTTAGAGGGAGGTCACAGGAACACATGGCTGGGAGAGGGGAGATAGGGTGGCACTCATTATTAGATAAATCCTGTTTTCCTCTGGATTTCTCTACTGCAGGTCTCATGCTAAAATATTTGCAATCATGTCTTCATTACTATGGTGCATAGTAATACAGTGTAAACCGCTTATAGTGATCACGGTTACAGTGATCAACCACTTATATGAATCAAAAATCTTGGTAGAGAATTATTCCTATACAAATGTTGTTTGAATAATTTGCTTATAGTAATCAAGTGGTCCGCTTATTGCTAATTCACACTATATTTTCAAAGTGATCTCAGTACTGTTCACACTGCACAACTTGCTGTCTTGTAATCAGGACTCTTTAGCTTGTTGTGGTTTTCACACTACATGACTGACGACAGGGAGTCACACCAGTTGGCTACCTCCGGGTCTGAGAGGTGAAGCAAATGAAGAAGTGCCTTAAATTTGCATTCTTTCTAATATCCAGCTGGGGGCGACTCCTCTGATTGCAAAAGGTAGTCTGATTGTATAGAAGTCTATGAGAAAATGAGCCTACTTCTCACTTGATTTGTTACCTCAGTAAACATTGTAAACATGAGTTTATGGTCTCAATCACTAGTTTCAAGTCTTCTTCAATACAACATGATGTTCATTTAGTAAACTATGGTCCCATTTAGAGTCAAATAGACCATAAAGCAGGGGATGCTTTAGGGCGCGGCTCCCTTGTGATTTTAGTTTTTATTCCTCTAGGTGTAACAACAACTTTGCTCTGTGTTGCAAATGCAACACATACAGTAAGTTCCTACTGTTACAGGCGACCCCTTCTCCCCCAGGTTTCCCCTCAACCCGTGTTTTGCGCTCTCATTGGCTGTAGGTCATGGCGGGAGTCCTCGACAGGTCGAGATATTTAGCGTGGATATCTGGAATGTGTCGGCGAGGCATCGGCGTAGTGTGGTCTTTATGACAACATATGGAAAGAAATTTAAAACTACAGTAATTCTATTTTTTTTCTTTACAGGAAAAATAAAGTAATTTTCTCTCAATGAAAAAACGTAGTCTCCTTGAAGCTTATGACAAACTGCCAAAAAACGAGCCAATGAGATACAGCTACAAAACTTGTGCAGTCTACTAAAACAACAAGAAAACAGTAATGTCTGCTAGTGATGGAGACAGAAAACGAATGTGCACAGGAAAGTTGCCCTTGAAACAGCTGAAGCCGTTTTTGACACAGAATTTTTGAAACAGTCAATAAAATTCAGTAAAATAGCGAAGTTGTCCATATCATTACTTTGTATTCACGTAACAAACATACAAATGTCAATTAGAGGATAATCTGCATGAGAAAGAAATAAAAAGAAAACATTTTTTTTTATAATAACTTCGAGTGATCAATTGGACCTGGAAAGACATGATCAATATAAGAGGTTTCCATTTATATCTAATCTTTTTTGTATTAATTATTGTGCTTATTTCATAATTACGTATTAAATGTCAACCCACATTTTATTCCATATCAAGTAAAAGAAGTAAGGCATAATGTACAGCGAGCCGGTCATTGTTGTGAAAGAATCCCCAACAGGGTGATGCTGCACCCCAGCGCCGATCACATTATCCCGCTTATTACACGGCTACTTACTGAAGAAATCAATATTTTGACACAAAAACAGCCCGCCAGAGTCCGACATCAGAGCTGCGCCCATAGCAGCGGTCTGTAAAACAGAAATTACAGATCGCAGAACGCCGTGATTGACCAATCAGAATCTGGTATTCAACACAGCGTGTAATAAATATGGCTAAACAATGCAAACAGAAGGATTAAGCTTGTTGTTGGTGTGAAAATTGAGCCAAACTGTTGCTGCTCTGCCTCTCACAACAGACTACCACTAATCCGTTGAAGGCGCGCCACTGGTTGTCAAAATGGAGACCAATTAATGAGCTCAGCTTGAAAAATGCACATTAACTCCCAGATTCAAATTAACTTTTAGACTCATGCAGGTCAAAAACAAAGGCGTTTTCATGAATGTGGGTGTCACTGGCTTCATTCACTGTTGTTGACAGAGTCTGTCGCCTCTAGACTCCCTGGGGAAGTCTATGAAAAATGTTATTAATGGCTCCCCCTGCTCACCAGTTGATGGTCATATCCCTTTATCCAGTGATGATGTTGTTGTCTACAATAGACTGTAGACTTGTATTATTCATACATTGATACATTTGTATACATTTATATTTGATAAATTCACAGGCTAAACAAATGTGATCCCTGCTTTAGCTAATTATGTCATTCTTATTGCTGTAGACATATGCATGGTTTTTGCATGTTGTAGTATATATTCCTGGTTAATCACAAAACAAAATCAACTCTTTAAGTTCAAAATTGATAGAAAATAATTGCTTATTATGTTGTAGATCAGCCCCAGTTCTATAAATGGAAAGTGTTTTCCAACAAATGCAGCAACAGAGGTCACCTCATCGACGTACAATGAGAACTCGATACAGCGTTCCTACAAGGCTCCCCATTAATTCCCCATCCAAAGCATTTGAGGCTTTTTTTTACATTCTTGTCCCACCATATGAATCATAGACTTCTTTGCCTCCACCTGAAGCCTGTAGGCTACAACAGGATTAGTGAGGTAACTTCAGGTTTAACCCTTCAGGGTTTTCAGTCCTACGATGGTTGTTCACTTCTTACCGGAGCAGATCGCTATGGTAACTTATGCTGCACACCTAACCTGCTCCAGAGCAGGCTATGTTCTAAATAAGTGATCTACTCGTATAAAAGCACCGCCTGCTGACCAAGCAAAGCTCGGTGCGCGGATCATAAGATGATATTACACAAATGCAAAGAAGTAACAGTCATAATCCAGGCTAAAAGCAACGCAGTTTTAAACTGACAAATTCAGAAAGGACAGCTGGCAATAAAATTGCTGAATGCGTAAATTAATAGGCCTATATCACACTGCCCCATCAAAGGCATGATTACAATTACACAATTACATGTGTGTATTCCGTTAAATTAATGTTGATGTATTTTTATGGCGTGTATGGTGCTGTGAGATGGGGGCAAAAGGATAGACCAGTTGGGTTTGCCGAACGGGGCTCTTGTACTGCCGTGTTGGCTGTGAGATAAAAGGGAGGAGCGGAGGCTTTGTTACTGTAAGCGGCTGGAGGAAGGGATGATGGGATGAAAGGATGTATGAGCGTCAGGTATTTAGAGACATACTATGTATATAATATAATATCAAATCTGATTTCCCATCATCCACATTCACAAAGAGAGACACATTCACCATCACTTCATCATATATACATTTCTTGCTTCCCAACATCTGCATCCAGGATCCGTGAGCGCCATGTCACCTCTGTCCCGATTCCTCTTTGACTGATTTGAAGGCATCTCCCCCGAGGCCGATGATTTATTCATGCCCAGACACACAATTTATTAAAACACGCACAATCTGTTAATCCCTTAGAAGAACTGAAAGATGTGGCCCTCCATTGATTCAGTCCAGCCTGCTCATATTTTCTGCCCCTTTGAGGAATTCAACCCCGGCGCCCAATTAGCCAGCTCGATCAAATAATGAACCCAGGAATTACAGAGAGAATGCTCCGTCTGTGATTCTCCACTCCGCCACTCTGTGTATACAGTTGTGTAACTTTACAGGCAGCTAATGATGGTCTTATCCTAATTATTATGGATTTTGTCTTTTCACAACGACCATTCACAATGCGCACATTTTGTGAGCCATTGGGAATATGACCAATTAGGCAAAAAGGTTAAGTCAACCCCCTTCTTAACAAAGAAGTGCATTCTGAAAAGTGTTGGACTACCTTTTCTTACAGAGTTTAATACCGGCCCCCTGCAGTGTGTGGCAGTTTGAAACCTACTGTAGCACAGTTTCACTTGTGCACCCGATCGAGAATGGCGCATAGAGATGCCAGGTGTATGCTGCAGAAAAAAAAAGATAAATTTACATCAGTTTAATAAGCTCCTGCCATTTATAAAGCTCTACCAGGAGGCAAAACCATAAAAAGCTATGGGGTGGTTGAGTCACTTGTGTGGAGCAAGAAACTTTTATTTGACACAAGTTAATTAGACATGTTCATACTCTTTCATCAAGGCCACCTTTCTCTGCTAAGGTTCCATAACTCGATCCGGCATAATGGCAACACACAGGCATTTTGGCACCAGTGTCAATCAATGACACTGCTCTGTGTTAACTTACTTCTTTTGTTGCCCATTTTTATTCAGTGGCCTTCATTCTTGTAAAGAAGCGGAGAAAGGTTTCCCAAATTAATTGGATCAACGATTAAGTGGGAGGAATCCCGCCCCACCGAGCAGAGACAATGTCAGAAGAAAGGGTCAACGCAGGCGCCGTCTGAAAACTGACACTTGAATTAGACAATGAAGTATAGAGTGCAGAAGAAAGGGAGAGAGGCCTATTCGGTGTGAGGTCTTCAAGGAGGTCCAGACTTTAACTCTCACCCGGTGTGGTCAGAGAGACGGTTTTGATTGACTCATGTTGCTTGGCAATATCAATTTGCAAGGAGAAGCTGCATTGTGACATTATTTGCTTGCTATTCTGCTGTTAAAAGCTGTTGGATTTTTTTTGTTTTTACTTATGTGACTTGAGATTCAAATAAGAACCGAGACCCAGCTTGTACATCACTGGTAGCAAGGACATGCCATTGTGAAATACTTGATATAAATGTGAATGGGTGTCCTTGTGACACTGAAATGCAAAGAATCTGAAAATGTAATTGCTGTTTTTTGTCAGTGATTAAAAAGAAGAATTAATAAGATAATCAATAGGCCTTTCTCAATCTGCCTTCTTGCTTGTACTCGTGTTCTCGTGGACTTGTCATCGAGTCCAATTACTGTCTGAATCATGGACAGCGGAACCCATCTGAACAAGGAGGGGGGGGCGGGGGTCATCATTTCAAGGCACGCGGAGGGGTCAGAGGGCATATGCATAGAAACAGACATAATCCTATATTACTATGAAGTGACTGACGGGGGCGACTGTGGCTCAGAGGTAGAGTGGGTCGTCCACCAATCGGAAGGTTGGCGGTCCCACATGTTGACGTGTCCTTGGGCAAGACACTTAACCCCAAATTGCTCCCGAAGGCTGTGCCATTGGTGAATGAGTTTTTAGATTAGATCCTGATGGGCAGGTTGGCACCTTGCATGGCAGCCTCTGACATCAGTGTGTGAGTGTGTGTGTGAATGGGTGAATGCTGACATGTAGTGTAAAGCGCTTTGAGTGGTCAGAAGACTAGAAAGGTGCTTTATAATATAATATAAGTCCATTTACCACTTACTGAAGGGGTCGTTAAAAATTTCGAGGGGGCAATTTTTTTCATAAAATAAAATGTATTGATTTAACCATGCAATATCCTCAGAAAGGCTAAATAACGACAACATAAGGCTACTGTTTCAAAATCAAAGAATGCATTTATTAACCCTTGTGTAGTCTTTACATTCTGTATACTCCCCTTGTCATAAGGGTTGAAAACTTTGCTTAACCCCTAAAATAAAGCAGCTTAACCCTAAATGATATTTTTCAACTTTAAATTTGATGACTTTTCCTAAAGTTACATTAGAAAAAATATTGAAACATTGTTTATATTTCCATGAAAGCTGTGCACCACCAAGGTACATCTTTCCCAATGAGCATAAGTCATTGTGTCACGTGTGTTGACCGTTTCACAACCCCTGACTTTATCTTCCCTCTAGAGCCACAGATTAATATTTATATCAGACAGGAGAGAAGCTTTTTGTCACTCCCTTCCCCCACCAGTTTTCTTCTTCCTTCTTCTCTGCTTTACTGCTCAGGAACTGCACACACACACACACACACACACACACACACACACACACACACACACACACACACACACAGACACATGTGTATCATCTGCATGTCATTTAACAAATGTAGAAAACCTCTTGTAGTATGGGTCTACACTCTTATGTTTGTGCGTGTGTTTGCATGTTCTCACACACACACACACACACTTCAAGCCAAGTACACTACATGCTACTGCTGGAGGACCCTTACACACACTCCACCAGCCTATACAAGAACCCTTTTTCTTTGTCTGAATGGTCTATGTCCCCTGGCAGAGCTATACAATCCCCTCCATATGTTTGTGTCACACACACACACACACACATGCATTACATCACGGTGGAGGTATTCCAGTTGGACCTATGGGGATTAGGAAGTGGAGAGAGCTGAAACTTCTCCAGTAAAACCTCTGCACATCCCGGCTTCGGATCCAGCTACTTTCTCTCCCCCCTCCTCATCCCTGCACCTGCTTCTAGTTATTACCATCCCATCCCACCCCCCCTCCGCCACCCCCCACCTCCTCTCTTCCCCACTGGGAAGCAGAGCCTGAGCTTTTCAAACTTCCTATTCAATAGGTAGTGCACTAGAAAAACAGCTTTTACCTCTGCAGCGATGCAAGCCTGTGAGCCTCCTCATTCGTTGCCATTGTGTGCTTTTATGTTTTGACTCGGTCAGGGTTTGTGTCTGAAAGAGACAGCAGAGGCTTTGCTTGCTGGTTTTACCTCATGGCCCAGATATATCACCTCACTGTAAGAGCTGCCTTTGCTTCACCGAGACCACCTAGAGTAGCAAAGGCTTCCACGAAGCTATTGAGAATGAAAAGAAACCAATCGTGTGTACACATGCTCCGAATAGTAGTTAACCCACCTGTGGCTGCCCTGTAGTGGCTGTCAGGTTCAGGTTCTGTCTTTACTTAAAAGAGAAGAGACATGTGGCTCACCCCTAATGAAAACGTACCAAGGTATTATGGTGGTAATGGATGGTATTTTCAGTTTCACCATGGTACTTCCCATGGTACAAGCAATGTACGCCGCAGAAGTTTGATTGGACATCAGAGCCGGGAGGTGGGAAGTACCTCACATCTGTTACAACAACAACATTATTAATTCTAGGTACAGGAACTCCTCCTCATCATCTAAAACTTCCTTTTTTTCCCCCCAGCCATGGAGTTATGTTGGGTCAAACACACTCAACACGATATCTACTGTACTACATAAAACACCCTTAAATCAGACATCTCTCCTTGCCTCTCTCCACAGCGTCTATCCTTTTCACTTTTTTTCCGTAACCACTGTGTAGCATTACAATCAGAGCGCAAGCCCGTTCTCTCCTTTCTGTGGACTGGAAATTAAGCCATCAGCACTAATCAACTTCTCACCCAACTTCATCCGAATTTATCATTTTGTAGGTTTTTGTTTTGTAAGCCTCTCGCCATCTCCCGCACTGCAGTACCACTCTCCACCTGAACTGATACTGCGGGGTCGGAGTTTTACCAAAACACGGTTATCACTATGTGATATTGACATCATTTTTATTGACAGATTGTTTTGCGGGTGGGGGTGGAAGTAGAACACAAACACTGCAGGAGCAGGCAGTAATGGTCAGAAATTTGGGATTAAGAAAACTTGCTTTACTTTTCACCCTCTGGGAATGTTGGTATTGGCAATTGTTGAAGAAGTGGGCTACTCAAAACTTTTTTTCTTAAGTAAAACTATTAATGCCGTACAGTGAAATATTTACTTCAAGTGAAGAGTGAAAGAGAAGAATTATGAGCACAATTGACTTAAGTTTGCTTCATGTCTGTTCAAGGTCGAGCTTTCAATTCTAATATGATGCTGGATAGTTTAATGAATAGCATATTTTAATGTTTTATATTTTGTGAGTCAAATCTGAATGTGCAATGTAACCAGTAACATTTCTCTGTCAGGTAGGAAGGTAAATGTTTTACTCTGAAGTAGAAGTACATAATAAGTTATAGGGTGTACAGTTGATTTGCTTTCACTCTTGGTTATTTCAGGGTACAATGAATTGGAATAGTGACATAATTCCATATTTTTCACATCTATCTAAACATCATAATGAATCTATAACTGTTTGGGGCCCTGTTAGTTGGAGGCCCCAGGCAGTTGTCAAACGGTAAAGTCTCCCTAAATTGCCTACTTTAATTACCTCCACAATACTGAAGTCTCAAGAAAGTTTGAATGAGTGGGCTGCAGTCTTGGTCTTATTTCAGACACAGAGAAGTAAACACTTCCCGGTATATATGTATATACTGTATTGTGTGTTTGTGTGATGTAGCGGTGCAGACAAAGATCAAGCCAGTATGATGATTGACATTTGCCTCCCTGCTCACCCTCATCAAATCAGTCTGAAAAGAGCCTTCCTCCTATATCCTGTTAATAGGCAGTCTCTCAGCTCTTTAACTGTCTGTTTCTTTCTCCCTATCTTATGTCAGTCAGAGCACTGTTTTGTTTTTCTCTTGTCTGTCGAGCTGCCCTTCCAATCTCCTCCGGGCCTGCATGTCCAATAGACCGGTGAAGAAGAGAGGAGCGCTCCTTCACGGCCCTCCGGGGGTTGTTTCAGATGGAGAGGCCGTCCCTGTCGTCTTGTGTATTCAGTGAAAAGAGCACTGCCAGCGGGGGGTTGCCTGTATCTTCTGGGCCTCATTCTCTTTCTTCCACCCCCCCTCTCCGTCGTTTTCATGATCTTTGGAATGCATTCGGAGGCTGCAGGAACTCCAGGTGGCTGACGGGGGGCGCTCCTAATACCTCCTTTCTCTCTCTTTCTCCACTTTCTTCCCAAGTCCTTTTTTCTTTTTCTCCCCAAGACAGGACTAAGGGGTAAGTTGCTTCAGAGAGCAGCTTGGGCTGTGCTGTAGTTATTGACGCTCAGGGCTCGTCCCTCTTGTATGTCTGGAGAGACCATGCAGGTTCAAACCCTCCGTCCACCCCCCACATTGCTCTGGTTTCTTAAAAGGCTTTCCAGCAGTGCCACAGCTCTGAAAAGAGAGAGAGAGAGAGAGAGAGAGAGAGAGAGAGAGAGAGAGAGAGAGACGTAGCAGCATCGAAAAGCTCTGCATTTGGTGTATAGGCAGTAGCTCCAAAAGAACGTTGTGGGAGAAGCAAATTAATGGCATCAGACAGCCCTGTGACAGGAAACCCCATTATGTGACAGCCGCACAAAGCCTCTGACGCTGGGTTTCAAAGGCAAAACATTTTTTTTGACTTACATATGTAAAAAAAACAAAAAAAACACCCCCATGCTTACCAATCCTGTAAACCCTGCCTTCAAAAAGTAGGCCTCTATGGAGCACTTTTGGTATAACCCACGTAATCCATGATTCTAAAACCAGCTCTTAACACCTATTTTCTTTGCTTTTCACAAGAGCTGGGGTAAGATGAGATTTTAACATTTTATTGATTACTTGTTCAATAAAAAGAGTGACACCTCTTTAGTAGTGTTTCATGTAAATAGTGGAATAGTGGAATACACATGGAGGAAACGCGAGTGCCAGCCAGGCAGAGTTTGTCGTGTTGGAGAACAGAAAGCGTAGCTTAGTGTTATCTAAAAGATTTTCAATGTCATGGCTGAATATTTAGATGATTTCTACAATGCAGATGAGGTCTTTGAATTTAATGGCCGTCCCTATTTATTTGAGCCAGAGTATACGGATATTCAGATTTCACAACGAAACTTCTTCTTCAGCGGGACACAATAACAAACAGACTGGAAAGAGCGAAAGGTGAGAAAAAGGTTTTATTTCTCTGTAGGGTCCTTTCCATAATGTTGTATGGAGGATGGAACCGACCTAAAAATAAATAAATGAATAATTAAATAAATAAATAATAAATAAATAAATATGCCTTTATAAGTAGCAGAACTAGTATTACAAATAAATGTAGTCATTAATTAATTGATAAAATGTGACATAAATTGACATTTCTGTTTTAATTTGATTTTTTTATTTATTTACCTTTGTATTAATGCCCTTATTGATTTACTCTTCTGTTTAATTTCCACTTTATTTATTTATGAATTTATTTTTATGATTTTTATTATTATTTATTATTATGAAATGTATTTATTTTGATTACTATGAAATGTATTTATTTTTATTATTATGAAATGTATTTATTTTTATTATTATTTATTTTTAATAAAATAATTGGGAAAAATGTGTGACAATTGTGACCCAGGAGGGAAACCGGGAGAGGGCAATGAAAAATGTGAGTATCCCTGGAAAATTGGGAGGGTTGGCGACGAAATTATGAAAAGTTTGTTTGGCACGCTCCCAACGTTGGCAGGGCGCACCTGCCTGTTGTGCGCACAAAGCAGCAACTAACCATCGAATTGTGGAGGTAAACAGATGAACACAAACTCTCTGTGCAGAGAAAGTACTGACAGCTGCTGATTCTGAGGACAGACAGGCTGGAAATCTATACAGCTACTTCCTACCTGTTCGCCCTCCCTGAGTTCGATTGCTAAGACTGAAAGCATGACACCACATGGAAGCAGCGCCCCCCTCATTAGCATTATGAAGCAGAAATGCATGAAGTAATGTAAAAACAAATGTATGAATAAATGTATAAAGAAAAGAATAGATAGATAAGTTTGTGGAAATAAATAAGGGGTGAAATGCTAAGGAAAAATCATGCGGAAATGAATGAATGAATAAATGCTTAAACACATAAATAAATACATATATTTAAAAATATATATATAAACTAAATACAAAAATAAACTAAAAATAAATAAATACAAAATAAATGCAAAAATACATGAAAAAAAATAAATAAATATATTTAGAAATTAATAAAAGTAAATACACAAATAAATACAAGTGGAAATTAAACAGAAGAGTACATAAATAAGGGAATTAATGCAAAGGTAAATAAAAAAAAAAAAGAATTAAAACAGAAATATCTTTTTATGTCACATTTTATCAATTCATTAATGACTACATTTATTTTTTAATGTTAATTTTTGCTACAATTAATTGCATATTTATACATTTATTTATCAAGTCATTTATTTATTCATTTATTTTTTATTTTGGCAGGTTCCGTCCTCTAGTGAACCTACATTGACGCTACTCACTTGCCCTTGCAGCTCATTTTGCTCTCCGTCAATACTGCACCAATTTCAGAAAGTGTAGAACCATTAGTCACTTAGACACTAAAAAAGGGAAAATAGAGTCCAGGTTGAAAAACACCAAAGTTACCCTTTAAGGACAAAAACAAAGAAACAGCAAAGTCTCCCACAATGAAAACTCTTTGGTAACAAGAGTGAAAAGTCAGAACAGGAGATGACATCACCGCTGGCAATGAGTTTGACCCCACGCCTTTTCTCAATCCGTCCAGAGAATCCACCTCCCAGAGCCAAACAGTGTGCTGGATTCTGGCCGCTGGCCTCCTTCTACAATAATAATCCCTTACCCCTCACACACTTCATTCCGAGGTGGCTTTCTCTAGAAAACTGGACAAGATGACAGCTTTGCAAAAGGCCAAGACCCAAATATCATTTATATATAGATACTGTATATATGGTATTGGTCCTCAAAAGTAAAGCTGACATTTCCAGTTAGGTTTTGCGAATGGTCTGGGCAAGGAAAAGAAAGTAGAGAAATCGCCTCATTTTCACCCACCTCAGAGAACTAATCATGTGTGAAATGCATTATGGTCAAAGTTAAGCACTTTTCCCAGTTGGTTGAGAAGGATGGGGACTGTTATCTGTTTTGTTTGTTGAGAATAATAACATAGATGAGTTTTCACAAGATAACACGGTGACTATTTAGAAATTCAAAGAGCATGCTTCTCCGAGATAGTTTTGAGCTCTTTAGAAATCATTTGTGACTTGTCTTTTGATGCCTTTTAGGCTGCGTCGGTGCTGAGACATTTCAGTCTCCTTTTAGCATAACAAGGAGCATGCATCTGATAGCAGGAACAGTGGTGTAAAAAGGATGGGTGTTTCTTTTTTACCCCCAGTGGGATTAGGAGACAGTTTACTGATAAAATTGCCAAAGACAGCGGCATCGTAATCCTGTCTTCTGGCCGACTCAAGATCTTTGATCCCGCTCTGAATTCATATGCATGAATGTATAGAAAGAGTAAGAGATAACGAGACTGGAATGCCCTGAAAGCTGGATTTCCATATAGCGCATTAGCTTTAATCACTCATGTATTGATTAGTCCCAAAACATGAAACATACAGTGGATATGTCACGTTCAAAGATTCACATGAAATACGGAAGTTCAATTAAAAGATGAGAGCACGCAGGGGTGGTTTAATGAGGTGTATTTGATGGGAGCTTTGTAGTGGCTGCAGGATCAACTTCATGTGTCAATATCTAACCCACTCTGTCTCACTCTATGTGTCTCACCATCTCATTGTCTGTCTGAGTATCACTCTATTACAGTAATGACAAACACTCTTGGCTTCCTATAAATCAAAAATAAGTACTTCCGTTTGTTGCCGACTGACAGACCAATCAGCGACAAGGAATCATTGTCCAATACGTACCTACCTTTTCAAGTTTGAGTCTCACCTTAATGTCATTGTATTTTCTCTTTTACTGTTGTGTTTCCTGAAATGTTGTTTTGTGAAATATCGTGTTTTCTGAAATGTCGTGTTTTCTGAAATGTTGTTGTGTTTTGTGAAATGTTGTGTTTCGTGAAATGTTGTTGTGTTTTGTTAAATGTTGTGTTTCGTGAAATGTTGTTGTTTCGTGAAATGTTGTGTTTTCTGAAATGTTGTGTTTTGTGAAATGTTGTTTCGTGAAATGTTGTTGTGTTTCGTTAAATGTTGTGTTTCGTGAAATGTTGTTGTGTTTCGTTAAAAGTTATGTTTCGTGAAATGTTGTTTTGTGAAATGTTGTTTTGTGAAATGTTGTTTCGTGAAATGTCTTTCTGTTTCGTGAAATGTTGTTGTGTTTCGTGAAATGTTGTGTTTTCTGAAATGTTGTGTTTCGTGAAATGTTGTTATGTTTTCTGAAATGTTGTGTTTCGTGAAATGTTATGTTTTCTGAAATGTTATGTTTTCTGAATTGTTGTGTTTCGTGAAATGTTGTTATGTTTTCTGAAATGTTGTGTTTCGTGAAATGTTGTTATGTTTTCTGAAATGTTGTGTTTCGTGAAATGTTGTTATGTTTTCTGAAATGTCGTTGTGTTTTCTGAAATGTTGTTTCGTGAAATGTTGTTTCGTGAAATGTTGTTTTGTGAAATGTTGTTGTGTTTCGTTAAATGTTGTGTTTCGTGAAATGTTGTTGTGTTTCGTTAAAAGTTATGTTTTGTGAAATGTTGTTTTGTGAAATGTTGTTTTGTGAAATGTTGTTTCGTGAAATGTTGTTCTGTTTCGTGAAATGTTGTTGTGTTCCGTGAAATGTTGTTGTGTTTTCTAAAATGTTGTGTTTTGTGAAATGTTGTTATGTTTTCTGAAATGTTGTGTTTCGTGAAATGTTGTTATGTTTTCTGAAATGTTGTTATGTTTTCTGAATTGTTGTTGTGTTTTCTGAAATGTCGTGTTTTCTGAAATGTTGTGTTTCGTGAAATGTTGTTGTGTTTTCTGAAATGTTGTGTTTCATGAAATGTTATGTTTTCTGAAATGTTATGTTTTCTGAAATGTTGTTATGTTTTCTGAAATGTTATGTTTTCTGAAATTTTGTTTTGTTTCGTGAAATGTTGTTGTGTTTCATGAAATGTTGTTGTGTTTCATGAAATGTCGTTGAGTTTTGTGAAAGGAGTTTTGTGAAATGTTGTGTTTTGACCCTCACCTTGCAGTAGGCTTCAAACAAAGTAGTTTGTTCAATATTTTGTCTGAACATGTCCAAGGGCATTTTTCAAGTCTTCAAGTATTTTTACCCGTTCCAAATGGTCACATACAAATATGGATTACAAGATTTGTACAAATGCAGAAAACAGTTCACACCTTTAGACAACCTCTCCATGATGGCATTCAGAATTAACACAGCCCCCTGCCCCATTTCTAACGCTGTTCAACAATCCTACAAGCACTTTGCTTGAAGCATGCTGACACCTTAATCCTTCAGATATTCAATAATGTATGTCCCACTAGCTTTGACCGATACAAATGCACTGTAATGCCTCATGCATTACTTCAAAAACTGCCTTTTCTTTCCGAAAAATTCTGCCTCTCCACTCCCTGCCGAATCTTTTTGTACACCTATTTTCTCACACCTCTTTGCTTTTCAGGGCAAGCATGTGGTCCCTTAACTGGCAACCCAACTAAAATGGCCCTGGAGGGCAGGAGCGTGAGAGCAGGTACTGTTTCCTTCAAGCATAATATCCATCTCTTCTCTCAGCATTCCTCTGCACCCCCGAGAGCAATGTCTTACATCCAACAAAAATGAAGTGAGCGCACACTAAGTTAAAGGCAGAAAAAGACAGTGTAATCACATACTGTAGATATATGCTTCTCTCCAGCTGAACCTGGGAGGGGGGACATTTCAACAGAGCGATCTGGAATAACAGACAGAACCGTCCAACAACAATTCATTCTCTGTCTTTCTTTTCCCTCTGTCCAGAATATAAAAAAGTAGACTACGTACAAATATAGGGACTGAGCACAAGCAAAAGAAGTGTAGGGAACATTCCAGTGAACGCAGACACCCTGTCCTCTATCGCAGTGATTCTCAGCCTTTCTTCAGACGTGCCTCAATAGCCCTATTGAATGAAATGAAGTTCATCTTCATCAACACTGGATTATTTAACACGATTAACTATACAAAGGTTTGAACAATTGTACTATTATTGGTGGAAGCTAGACGTTTCAACTATTTATCAAGGGCCAGACTGTGACTATAATTTCGGGAATCTAACATAAACCCAGGCCAAACTCCTCACATTCACAAGAAAAAAAATTGTTTTGTTAAAATATTTGTCTAATTCAAGATTTAGTCAACTGCTCCATAGACAATTAATTGGGAAAGATGTTGTAGATGACATTGAGAGCACCAAGGGGAATGTTCTGAGTATATGGGTACGCAGCCCATTGCCACAACCATACCATCCCGATTGTGATGCATGGTGGTGGCTGCGTAATGTTGTAGGGATGTTTCTCATTTAAAAAGGGATTGGGGAACTTTTTTTTTTGTTTTTCAAAATTGAAGGGAGGATGGATGGGGAGATTCTGGGAAGAACCTGAAGAGGTCTGTAAAAGAGACTGAAAATGGGTGGAAAATTCATATTCCAACAGGACCCAAAGCACAAGGCCAAAGCTACCATGGAGTGGCATGCAAATGAACAAGGTGGATAGTTCTGCAGTAACCGAGTCGAAACCCTGACCTAAATCCCATAGAAAATCGGTGGAATGACTTGAAGGTTGCTGTCCATCAGCGAAAACCAACAAACCTCTCCCAGCTTGAACAGTTCTGCACTGGAGTGGGGCAAGATCTCCAACTCAGGTGTGCCAACTTTGTGCAGAGCATTACCCAAAAAGACTGGTGGCTGTGGATGCTGCCAAAGGTGCTTCTACCAATTATTGTCTCAGGGTTGGTGTATACTTAAGAAATTTCAGTTTTATTCAGCCACCATGTGCGAGAGAGAAAATACATACTGTATATACGTAGACACTGCATTGGCCTCTGGATCGTACGCCAACGTCGCCGCCATATTGGGCCAGGCAAAGTGAACGAGGGAGCTGCTTTTTTTCTGGATAAAAAATCACTAACATCTACATTTCTCAACCAATTTCAGTGACACATTTTATATTCAAGGGTTTATGATATCTACGCTGAGTAGATAAGTTGAGCTGAGCTATAAGTTAATATTACGATTTTTTTTTCTTTTCCCAAAACTTTTGGTGAAAAACTGTTCAATACGTTAACATTACTGCTTCCAGTTCATGAATCACCGGCCTGTCCTTCGATATGGTGGGATTCAATCCATTAATAGGTAATTATCACATTTTCCTTTGATCAGATAAGCGCTAGCTGGCGTTCATTATCGTCAGCTGAACGTCGAAATCGTTGTCAAGTTAAATGCCATTTGTATTGATGTTACAAAACAATACAATAGTCAAAGTAATTTTTTGGCATGGGTGCATTAACGTGATACAGAGGTAAGTATAATTATAAAGGATACTATTAGCTTGGTGTTTTTGGTGTTGCTAACTAAACCAGTTATCCTGTAATATGTTAACCATGTATGTAAGGTACATATGATTTTGTGACTGATTTTGCTCTGCTCTGTTTAATCCAGTTGAATTGAAGACTGGTGCGGGCTGGCCAGCAGACAGTAAGAGCTCTCTCTCCTGGGCTGCGAGGTGCTGGGTCATCCTCTAAATCTGTTGATTTAGCGCCGGAGTCTTTGGGAGACTACACAAGAGCATGAGGTCAGTGAGGCTGGAAGATGAGACACAAAACACACCTCTCATTCTAAATCTAATCTATCGTAAGCTTTCTGAATCTGTTGAATGTCGACTGTCTGCTCGATAGTGTCTTCTCTGTTGCACTTTGTTGAACTGCAAAAAACAGTGTACTCTCAACATTAGTGCAGAGCTTACCTGCGATTGTTCATATAGCAGATGTATTTAGTGAATTTAATGTCTATGAGTAATCACAGAGGTCATGTTGTCTGTTGCATCAAACCACTGACTGTAGCTTCAACAAGAGCTGAACAAAGTAACTGTCAATCATAATGCTTTGTTTTATGTGATGAACAAATATCTGACACTCAGACAATCATCTTTTGTTTCTGTCAGATGGTGCTGCTTGATCATGAATTTGGAAATGTGTTATTTTTTGTTAAGAACTGCTGTTAATTGTTTTGTTTTGTTGTTAGACAAGCACAGGACCGGGGTAAATGTCACATTACTATTTTGGTTTGAGCGCCATCTTTGGGAGTCCAACTGGGACTACTTCAGTTCTTCCTTCAGTCCATGAGGAGAAACCACAAAGACATGGAAAAAGTAGAATTTTGTGTGAGATACTTATTTACTTCCTAGTGAGGTGCTCTTCCTCTAGGGAGTCTAACAACCTGTCTATAATTATGTGTATTCTGCTGATATCTACTGGACATAATTACAGCCCAATCCAGCATTTCTGGGCGGCTCAACTTTGGTAATTGGTTAGTGACCCTGAAGTTTACATCTGTAAATCAAAACCCTGTTGGTGGTTGTTGGATGTGTGAGATACATAAGTTAAACTGAATATAAATGGACTATAACCTCCTTTATAAATGGTTATGGTAACTGATGAAAACTGATACAGTCAGCAGTCAAAAATGATTCATCATCCAGGAAAAACAAAAACAACAGTTCAGATTTTGTAAATTTTTCTAAATGAAATGCTGTTTAATCACTAATCTTTTTTTTTAATTAAGATTAGAATTACCGCTTTGCCGCCTTCCTCTCACCACTGACTTGCTTTCAGCATGCATCCACACTATCCGCTCCGGATACAGCAGATATAGCAGATGTTCCTATAGATCATCGCTTCAACCCTTCACAGAGAGCAGAGCTATAGTCTCGCTATACCAGACAATCAGAGATCTCCATCTACCGAATGTCTGGGGATTTCTAAATGCAAAGTTGTTGTAAGAATGGTGGCGACAGTAGTCGCAAACATGTCCTGGATTCAGACAACTGTTTATCTGCATACGTGGGGATAACATGCTGATATTGGTCAACGTCATCCAGGACGCCGCTCTGCTGGGTGGAGAGAGCTGGGAGGGAGCCGGAGATTCTAGCGGAATAAAACCTGCGTACGCAAGTCACATTCTTGAGCTGTTTACTGGCAGTAGGAGAGCTCCAAGATTCAATATGTTTTAAACTTTGAACAGAAACAACAGTGAGTGAACTGTCTGTGTGTCTGTAAGCACGTTAGCAGAGCAAGGGCCACCTGAAAGACTTTAGATTGCTTCTGCTAAGCAGTTTCTTTTTCTTTTTTTTTAACTCTATAATTGTCTGTATAGGTGTCTAGTGCAGAGCAAATACTCAGGTGTACCAAAGTGCCAAAGAAAATTAGCAGTGTGAAGCTGTTTTACAAAGGAAGCATAGTCTTGCCTAATGTTAAGCATTCCGAATCAATCTGCACTGTTCCATTCATTGATCACACATGTATATAATAGTAGTCTTTCAAACACAAAATTGCATAGAGACACATTTGCTTTCAATATGCTTGTGCTGACTTGCCAAAAAGAACACACCACATGGAAAAAATGAAGTTACATATGTACTGTCTTTATATAATGTTATACAGTTTGACACACACACACACACACACACACACACACACCCACACAATGTACAAACCATCCCACTCTCTTCTGGGTCTGTATGTGAGCCAGGGAAAGTGATATTGCATATGTGGGGACAGGTGTGGCAGCCGTATACCCAGGAAGAGGGGCTTAGGTTCGGGGAAGCTGCTTGCCATAGATACCCCAGATACCCCTAACCCTGTAAAGCTTATGGGGCTAAATCCTGCCTCCCCATACTCATTCTCACACACCAGCACTCACATAGTAAGACAATATCCCACTGGTGCAGTCACGCACCAGCTAGATCGGTGTTGGCTCAGGGAAAACAGCTGAGGAGGATGGGCTGTGTCCGTAATGTATGAAGTGTGTGTGTGTGTGTGTATGGGGGGGTAGAAAGTGACACGGAGGACATGACGCATGCACACATGTGCATATGATTAAGTGTGCATGTATGTGCGTCTGTGTACAACTCAGTACAACTCAGCCATGCAGACGCAGGTGCGTGTGTATGTACATCTTGTGTGTGCATCCTGGCTAGTAGGTACTGGTGTCATATGAAACTAGTAAACCTAATGAATCCATCGGTACTAATGATGTCATGCTAGCTTGTCAGGAAGAACGCTAAATAACGCTCCGAAATTAAACTAAGTTTGGCGAGGAAAAACTGGCATGGTGATATTCAAAGGGGTCTCTTGACCTCTGACCTTAAGATAGATTATGTCAATGAAAATGGGTTCTATGTGTATACCCAGGAGTCTCCTCTTTACAGACATGCACTCTTTATGATAATCACATGCAGTTTTTTGAATGTGGTATAAATGTGTTATTTTTGCCTATTCTAAAATTGTGTGTTTGAATATTTCTGCATACTGAAGTCTTGGAATTACATAAATTGGGTATCACTGTAAACCCTAGTCTCTTGTGGATCCAATGAGCCCAACTGTATTCATGTGTGATGATGTTAATCCCCATAGTAGCCATTTCATATAGTGAGACCATTTTTTTTAAAATTTGACCTCACTGTATTAAATGATCTGTGGTGACCTCTAGAATAATCACAGCCTCATTAAACTTTACAACCACAAACTAGAGACCCAGAGCATTCAGAGGACGGATGGCTTTCCTAGATAGATTGATGATATAAAGACCTGGCTTTGTTGAGACTGTCTGTCTATCGATCTCCTGCGCTCGGTTTCAGTACCCGGGACAGCACCGCTACACACGCTCCAACGCTCCAACTGAGAATAACTAATAATAATTATTATAGTTATATATATATATATAGTTGTTTTGATGTAAAAAATAAACAAAATCATGCCAGGGGGTGGGACAAAGCGGCGGGATGTAACGAGTTGGGATGAGAATGTGTTGGATATTTGATGGACTGTTTGATGCGGTCTCAGGCACTTTGAATTACATTGTTGATTGTAAGTTATCATGCCAGTACATACATCATGGAATAAATCACATCATGGAAGCTTTGAGCTCATACAGCAGTTGTCAAACACCTAACTTCTTGTGGTTCTACATGCCATTTAATGTTTCTCACTGACATACTGTGGGGGAATTTAAACATTGGCAGTACCCTTTGTCATTCTATTAGAGGTAGCCTTGTTTGACCTCAGTAAAACAACTGCTCGGTGGTGTTTACTCGCTTCAAGGACAGAGGCAAGAAAATCATTTAAGGCCTATGTACATGCTGACCATGTTTCTGTGTTTAATTTTCATTTTTCATAGCTGCCGTAGCGTCAAACCAGCGCCGCTCTAGAGAGGCACATACAACAACTCTAGACGTGACGTACACTAGCTCCACCAAGACTCCTTGGCTTCATCATTTCAGCATGCTATTAATCACTATAAATCATGGTGTCACGCTTGTTGAAGTCACCTTCCACTCAGATCCTGCAGTATATGTTTCCAAGTTTCAACTAGCTGGCTTCCACCACGAGGCCATGAGCTCAGAGGACCACACCCGGTCATGAACGGAGCAGACAAATACGTCACAACCTCAGAGTCTAGCTGTCATCTGTGAACATTCTTGGTAAAGATTTATTGACCTTCAATTGGGGCAGACTAAATGTTTCTACTCATCGACCCAAAATAATAAAAACACTGCTACAATGAGCTTTCATCGCCGGAGTGATCTTCACAACGCCTGTTTCCATTGCCTGAGGGGAGGCCACGCAGAAGACAGTGCTCCGCAACCTTCAAACTTCCTGGCCTGCCGGTCGATTTCCAAAATTGGACGCCAGCAGCGATGGGATCATTCCCGACGCTGCGATGTAATGTCGCTGTGATGATAGTGACCTGTAAGTCTGAGCTTGACGCCGTCAAAGTCCCCGCTACAGCCACCAACACTCTGCGGATGATGACAACGATATTTCCTTGGTGTCCGGCGAATATTATATTATAAATATTTGAATACCTTGCACGCAAAATAGAACTTTATTCAAAACAAACTACTTTCTCAAACTCATTTCTGGGGGGAGCTGTTGAGTTTGTCCAGCTGAGGTCCACAGTGTTTTACTTCCGTCTTGTCTCCTGCCCTTCTGTTCCACCCCGGTCTTTTTTTCTCCCCTCAGCTGACCTTCCCAACCCTCCAGCTCTTTATCCTGCAGATGTTGGCTTGACTTTGTGGTTTGTCATCTCGGCACAAAGGCTGCTCTGTTTACGAGGGCCCGGCATCAGCCTGGGCACCTGCCAGCATAATCTGTCCTAGACAGCCGCTCACTGAGCCAAGGGTGGGCATGAGCTGGGCAATGGAGCACGGAGAGGAGGGGGCAGGGGTTACAAGGCAGGAATGGAGTCAGAGCTGTGAGGGGAGGGAGAGACCATATCTACCATATCATAGGAGAATGGACAACAGCGTGTGTGAATGTTGTTTTATGACCTTTCTTACTCTGGCCTCTTTTCACAAAATGCCTTTTGGTTTTTACTAAAGACTTCTTCTGAGAGGAACACCAATAACTTTAAGAGACTTTTGGAAGGTTTTGTTCCTATTCCCCTGCATGGGACCAGTAGTGTTTATCTTGCCGTCTCTTTATACTTGGTGTCTTTTGAACAATACACATTATCTGTTGGTTGCATCAGCAAATGCACCTATATGTATATGGGTCGGGTTATGCTAGAAAAGAACTAGGTCGCATGACACGTTGTCCGACCACGTCGGAAGGCAAAAAGTGTTTATAGTTGTTCCGTATGGCCACGTGGTAAGGCAGGGTGAAAAGAATAACGGTGCACATTTTCAAACAGTCTCTCCAGGAAGCTTCATAGAGTTGCACTCTTTTTATACATGAAAAGTGAGAGAAGTGAAATAGTAAGTTGGTCCTGAATGGCTTTATGTGCTCATGTCACCTGTACATGATGCATGCTGAGTCTGAATCTTATTCTTGTTACAAGTGAAATAAAAGCTTGCAGGTACCAATCGCTACAGACTGTGAGCACCACAAAACAGGCCGGTGAGTGACAAAGCCTCCCAGAGGAGTAAAATAGATGTTACACTTTTTTGGCAGTAAAGAGGAGTCCCTTGGCACGTCCCAGTGAACTGGCAGATGTCTTGTTCTGACATATTCAACCTGTCTTGGCTTAGGGTGTAATCCCCACCTGTGTGAAGCTCACCACCATTATCACTCTAGCTGCCCTGCATCTCTGACACCTGTCAGCCTAAAGTGCTGTGACCCCATATCAAGGACTCTGTAGCACACTTGGATCCACATCAAACGGGCCGCGCCTGTGGGAAAAAGCTTGACCTATGTACGGGATGTTGTTTATTGACTTCCACTTAACATTTAATACCATAGCTTTGAGCTTTGTGGCATTGAAAACCTGCGATTGGTCCATCTTGTGATGGACAGGCTCCAGGCAGTGAAAAGTAGAAGTCCCACTTGTTCCACTCACATCAAGAACACAGAGCCCCTGTAGGGCAGCGTGCCCAGAGCTCTGCTGCTCGACTCCCTCTGTTCTTATGAATGAATGTTGGACACAAGTTTTTGTATCACGTCAAAACTTCAGTCCATAATTTCTGCCTCTTCCTGCACTGTATATTATTATTTTTTTCTCTCTCTCTCTTAAAGACATTTAAGTTTTGTGTTAAAGTTTGTTTTGTTCCAAATTTGGATATTATTGCTGCTTTCAAACCAAACGCAAAGCAAATTTTCGCCTTCATTACTCACACAAATTTGACCGCAGGATCATTTGTGTTCATTCATGTCACCAGACACGCCGGACACAAGAAGGGCCTTTACCTCCATGTAGATACCAACAACGTTTCATCAACCATGGCCAAAATAACCACTATCTAAATAAAACGGATTTTGCTGCGACTTAATTGCAATGAATGGATTAAAAGGATGCCAAAATAACCAACTATATCAATTGTGCTGTAGAAGGTCTGAATTCTGATAGTCTGAAGGATGTGCAGGACAAGAACAGCGGTATCTTGGATGAAAGCCTCGTGTTTGTTGGACCCATCTACCTTTCCTCCTGCCCGCCCTCTGTGTCTTTTTGCTCTTTTGACTACGTCACCACAGTCACTCCCGGCGCACTTACCTTGTGCAATTACTGTTGCCACGGATGGGTTTACACTGTAGTTAATGAAAAGCCCAGTGTGTCGCATACCTGCAGGGTGCCTCGTGCGGCAGCATCAAACGTCGACGGCCTGGCAAAACATTGTGATTTGACGCCCTGGGCGTGAGAACAGGCTTTTTAATGTGTGCAACAAGATGTTGCAGATCTTCTATCAGTCTGTTATTGCCAGTACAATCGTCTTTGTTACCATTTCTGATTCTCATTCTGATTTGCAAAACAGACCGAACAACTTGCATTATGTCCACCTCACAGCATACAGTAAAAATCCTCTCATTTATTTAATGTAAGTATTGTATATTGATAAGTATTGCATATTAATAAGTACAGTATTGTATAGTTTTTGCACACCTATCTGTCTATACATACACATACTGCACCTGGGAATGCAAGGGTTGGGCCAATCTAAGAGCTCATTAATAAAATGACTGAATGATTTATAGCCCTTCCAAACATGGCAGCCCAGTTTACAATGCCTGAAGAACTCCAGGGACACAATGTCCTTACTCAACTCAACTACTCAGAGACAGAAATGTTCTTGGTATGAACAGTAAAAGCAGTCTGGCATGATCACTTGGAAACATTTGTATGTATTTTGATTGTGTATAAAACAAGGCTGTAAAATCTCCAGCAAATCAGGGCAGTGTTCCCCTCAGTTCATACAGCTGATTTTGTTCTTGTTGAACTGACAGGGGTTTCATCTTCAGTGTATACAGTGCATCGTATATTCAGAGGTGACTAATGTACTGAGTCACAAGTCTGGAGCTGTAATTGAAACTATTCCAGGAAGAATAATGTGTGGCGTATGGAGTCAGGTTAACGCGACCAGGTGGAATATTATCCAGGCCAGCCACAGTTTATAGCTTCTCCATGGTGACAGCACATGTGCTAATCACGAAAGCATGCAGGAGTGGCAGCCTGTGAAGGCCTGAGATGATCTGCTAAAATACTTCTTCGACAATTTAGTCCGTTTTGCTCATGTCCTGCAGTCTTTTGTTTATATATATACAGTATGTTAGGGCTGTCAAATTATTAAAATGTTTAATCGCGATTAATCGCAAATTCAGACAGACAGGGGAGCGAAGGAGACACAAGGGACGGGAAAAGACAAGAAACATAAGGTATAACTAGAGACATGGCCGTGACAGTCATCAATAATTGAGAGTGCAACCCTTCCAAAATGCCACTTAAAAACTAGGGCTGTCAATCATGCTGCTTTATGCAAATGTATGTACATATTTAATATTGGAAACCAATTAACAACACAAAACAATGACAAATATTGTCCAGAAACCCTCACAGGTACTGCATTTAGCATAAAAAAATTGCTCAAATCATAACATGGCAAACTGCAGCCCAACAGGCAACAACAGCTGTCAGTGTGTCAGTGTGCTGACTTGACTATGACTTGCCCCAAACTGCATGTGATTATCATAAAGTGGGCATGTCTATAAAGTGGAGACTCGTTGGTACCCATAGAACCCATTTTCATTCACATATCTGGAGGTCAGAGGTCAAGGGATCCCTGTGAAAATGGCCATGTCAGTTTTTCCTTGCCAACATTTTGCTTAAGTTTGGAGCGTTATTTAGCCTCCTTCCCAACAAGCTAGCATGAAATGGTTGGTACCAATGGATTCCTTAGATTTTCTAGTTTCATATAATATATGTTGATATGATATATATTCATATGATATGATTCATCATATGATTTTATATGAGATGCCAGTATTTTCACTCTAGCTTAAAAACTGAGCCCACTACAATTCGCAAGTTGCGTAAACTAGTGGCGTTAAAACGCGCCATTTTCGTGTTAACTTTGACAACACTAATATATATATATATATATATAGGTGGGGCTGCTTTCTTTGTCTGTTTAGCACAAGGAATTACTGCTTTTTATTATTATAAAGCTCTTCCTTCAGACAACATGCAACTTCCTACTATAGTGCTTGCAAATCTTACCGTTGCACCCGTTGCAAAGGGGGCCATGTGCGGCGGTATCCATCGCCAACGGCCGTGACAAAGCCTCGGTATTTGACGCCTTGCAAATGAGAACGGGTTGGTAGGTCGGTTGACCTTTGCAGAATCTAAACTCAATTTTTGGCCCCTGAGATTATGTTAACAGACATTAATAATAGAGTAAATATAAAGTCATAATTACAGTAATAGGAAGAAAATTTCAGTTGATCATTAGTCCCATTCCCCCACCCCCAACCCCACCTCTTCGGCGCCACAACTCTGAATGGCAGACGTTAGAGGCCCAAAAACGAATTCATGAGAAATCCTTGGGGGAAAAAAAAGTCTTGTCCTGTGTTGGTGGCTGCTGGTTTTCGCCACGTGAAACTAAACTCCAAAGTGTGTGTGATGTTTCATTGGCCCGCACATGCTGCCCAGCAACAGACAAGACGACTAACTGAATCACAGTGAGGACCATCTGGGGAGGTGAACGTGTCATGCTGTGCCAAGCTGCAGAAAAATAACTCATCATCGCACTGCCCTCAGAGGAGGACAGAAGGCAAAGGCGGACAGCGGCAGCCGTGCCAACGACTTTCACAATGCCTCATTATTATGTTGAGAACCTGGGACGGGCGAATCACCACCTGCCCTTTCATTGTCTACATACTGGGGTTCAGTCGACACGGCTGTCTGGCACACTGACTCTGTTTTTGTGTCAATGTTGAGTCCAATTTACTTGACTTTTGCATCATAAATCTCCCAGCAGTCAAAACTGGCCCCACCACAGAGGCGGGTTGGAGAACACTTAATTGTGATTGGCTGGCAGTTATATACCAGGACAGGATATATATATTTCCAATGAACAGTTTAATCTGCATGTATTGGACTGCATGTAACCAGAGCAACTATACAAATAATTTACTCTAGCTAATGAACTTTGGAAAAGTTTCAAAAAAGGTCTGGTGAAGCAGAGACCAATTACCGCTACAGCTGATATAATGAACAAATAGGTATAATGAGTGGCATTCAAATTATGCTACCATGAGTAATTATATCAATGCTGTATGTATAGGGCATTTAATTGAAATGTATTTTTGTTCTGTACAAACAGACATTACTAGTGATGTCATGCAATCAATAATTAATTCATGAAATGAGAATGAAGCCTGCTTGTCAATGATTAAGGTGGTAACTGACCTTTTAAAATTCCTTGTGAAAAACTCAAACCTATTTTTCTGGATGTAAATCTTTAGAAAAAAAAAAAGCTAACAAATACAATTTTTAAAAAAGGCTCAGTAATTTCTTAAAACAGCTGGTCACTGTAGTTTTCTATCAAAAGTTACTCAAACAGGAGGAAATAATGCGTTTGTTGGGAACTATTTTCAGCAGTGGATGAATCTACATTTGGTGCTCTTGTGAGGGCAGCAGGACAGTGTATGTGTGATTGAGTCATAATAAACAATTGTGTATGTTCATGGTAATGAAGGTAATGGTATTTATTAAAGTTCAAAAAAAATAAATTACAAAGTTATGGTCTGATTATTCTCTTAAGTTCAATGACATAGCACCAATACTAGATAAACGAATGATTCAAAAAAAGGTTAGACTGCGATGTGCGTGGTGTAGAAGTGTTGTTCTAGAGAATTTTTATATGCAATGTCTTCATGTCTCCGCCAGTAGAAACCTCTTGCACTTGCCACTATATGTCACTGCCAGTCTCACATCTGTAGTCACTATCTATCACATTCAAAATTCCACACAGCCAGGCGGTGACAAAAGGGCTTTATCCTTCTCTCAGATGTCCTATGAGAGGGCAATAATTAATTTCAGTGACATGATCAGTGCCGCGTGATCTAAATGTGGTTTCAGAGGCTTTTCTGTCAGGAATATTTCTGGCAGAACAATAATTTCTTTGGCATGGAAATGGTCGAATGGAACATGAGAAGAAAATAACATTCGTCAGCAGCTTCAGTCCAATCATTACTGCTGGAAACCAAGGATAAGTGTGCGTATTTGTGTGCGGTGACGCCGTGTGAATTCAGCTAGACATGCCTCGCATACCGGCTGTGTCTCTCTCTGCGTGACGGGATATTTTGTCATCCTGCAGTCTGGATCCTCATTCTGTTCTGCCTCAGAGTGATGGAGTCCAGATTGACATGACTCACAGCCCAGGAGGCAGCCTCTTCCCTCTGCTGAGGTATCATCTCCCACTGACTAGCAGCACTTAGAGAGGATGGATGGTCAGAGAGAATCACAGCGCTGCTCTCATCACCTCACTGCTGCAGCCTCTGCACACAGTTCAACTACAGTACAGTTTTATAGTCAGGTAACATGGGTGAAAAAAAAACCAATATAGCACGATTGCAGTTATTTCTCAATTCCTGCGTTAATGTGTTTTTTTTTTACATTACTGCATTATTCTAAACAAAATATGAGATTCATGTGTTAAAGCTTCAGTAGGCAACAATTTTTTTGTCATCATTGGGCAAAAATTCCATAATAACCTTTCAGCATATTGTAATTCAAGTGTGCTGAGAGAAAACTAGACTTCTGCACCTCCTCATGGCTCTGTTTTCAGGCTTTAGAAAATCTAGCGGAAGACTTTGACCAATCACAGGTCATTTCAGAGAGAAAGCGTTCCTATTGGCTGTGCTCGGGTCATGTGAGCGGTGCTTGGTATTCCCCAAGAGATCTCAACGTGGCTGCCGGGTCACAAACTTTCTCATTTTACAGCTAAACAGTACACTGCAAGATGTTTCTGAAAACAGTTCGCAAGTGATTGACAGCCGGCTCTCATAGACGGTAGCTGGACAGCAGATCCCAGATCAGCTCTGACTGCTTGTTTTCCTCCGGTCTGTGAAATCTTGCAGATGCCGTTAGGAACACCGGAAGACACCGGAGGACACCGGAGGACACCGGAGGACACAGAGGCACATGATTTTTTTCAGGTTACCTGTTTCATCTACTACTGTCAGAATATTTTTTATGACAATAACTTTTTTTTTAATCAGATTTGCTCCAGTCTTGCCTACTTCAGCTTTAAATGTGCTAAATATTTAAAAATATTACTATATTGTCTTAAATTGTCCAAAAAAATAAATAAATCATCAGGCTATTGGCAGGTCATAGTAACTGACTTAAACTGTTGTCGACCTTACTTAGCTTACCACAGTGGGTATGGCACTACTGTCATGTAGGTGCTCTATTCAGCCAATATTACTGAATACAGTCTGACCGAAGACAATATAAATATGTCAAATAACATTTTGCTTAATGCTTATTATTAGAAATACAATTTAAAAAAGCTATCAAAAAACTTTTACAGGTGGTTAGGCTGATGGGAATGTCCTTAATTTTGCAGGTATTTGGTTATAAATCAAAGTATTGGACAATTAAAAATTAAAAACAAAAACCTGATAATGACGCTAGATGAAAGGTCAGAAGATCACCAAAGTAATTACAATTCAGGTGGAGCATCGGTGGAACTGAGGCAGGCCGAATAAAGCCTGATTGCTGAAACTAGCCACCTGTGACAACATCAACCTGTCACTCAAAGCGGCCACGCCCCTGATTATGCATAAGTTTAAGGCTTAATATAATTTAAATGGGTGAGTAATATAAAAATTCACCCTCTGTACAGTTGTCATGGACATATTAGCTATAGAAACAGTTTTTTTTACCATGCTGTAAACTGTATTTATTTGTGCTGTAAAGTTGGGCATTTTAACATGGGGGTCTATGGGGATTGACTCCCTCTTGGAGTCAGCCTCAAGTGGCCATTCAAAGAACTGCAGTTTCTGACGCTTTATTTTTCAGCACCAGAGGCTGCCACTTGGTTAAACCATATTAAACAATACTTAATATATAATTCCCCCAAAAATTACATTGAAATATTGTCAATGTGCACGTATTTTCAGATGGAAATACCTGTTAGTTTTTCTCTCCATCTTACATTGATTTCTCTTTAAACAGTCAATTTTCTCTCCATCTTTGGATGAGTCAATATTCTTTTACACTGTAAACGCTTCAATGAAGGTTTGTTCTGATCTGAAACGTGCATTGCTGCTCTCAGATATTCCCTTTAGCATTCTTAACTTCCTCATGGATCCACAATCCTCTCAGCTCTGATCAATGATATTAGATGACAGCTGTCAAATAAATAGTAATTTGTCACAGACACTGGGAGGAGGAGTAATGGCTGCTGTATAGTTGCCTAGGAAACACGCCAGGCGACAGACTCCAATGCGCCGACACAGATCCATTGATAACAATGGCTTAGTGACACAAATGAAAATCATGTTGTATTGATTGGGTATCCAACATGCTGGCACTCCATCGGATTCCTTTACAGTTGCAGATTGTTAATCAATGGTTCCTCTACCCCTGATAATTCCCAGCCCACTCTCTCACTTCCAGTCACTAACACTTCATTATCAGAGGAGAGACCATTACTGCTGCATTAGTCTACATGAGGGGATGTGTTGGTGCAGTTTGCTCCACTGATACTGTAGATTGTTGGTAGTGAATTAGTAAAGACAACAGGTTATTGTGTAGGATATTTTGAGTGTACTTTAACTGGGGAATATGGGGAATTAAAAATAAAGGCCTGGTTCTCTCTGCAATTGATAAATAAAGGGGAAGGATGATTTACATTATTTTGTCAATATGTTAAGCAACTATTGTTCTGTTTTTATTTCTAATATATAAACTGGGAAAAAAAAGTTTGTGTTGTGAACTTGAAACTTGTGTTTGGTGGATTATTTCTCTGTTGTTCCAATGCTAATTGGCATTGTATTTTACATGGTTGGAAAGCCTGTTTATTTACCTTCACAATGATGTCCAACTTGTAAGGATCATGCATTTGTGGGATGAGCAGCACAGCTGATTATGTGGGTAGCGCCCAAGAAAAATTTGCCAAAAAACTCCGTCAATGGTAAACAGTGGATTCTCCTGTTGCTATTGACTCTTGTTTTGAGTTGTTTGGTGGATTGGATGATCGAACTCTCTATCACTAACAAGGAACAAACAAGACATATTGGTTATTTTACACTTTATTCATTTAAAACACCGTCAGGAGCCTCAGTAGCGGTGGAAGATCCATACGCAGCCACAACAGCCTGGCACCTCCTCCTCATGCTGGTCACCAACCTGGTCACACGTTGCTGTGGGATGGCGTTCCATTCCTCAACCAGGATTCGTTGCAGGTCAGCCAGCGTGGTTGTGTTGGTCCCTCTAACACGTACAGCACGCCCAAGCTGATCCCACAAGTGTTGAATTGGGTTGAGGTCTGGACTCTTGGCAGGCCGTTCTATTCTCTCTACTCCCACATTGTGGAGGTAGTCTGTGATAACCCTGGCTCTGTGGGGGCGAGCGTTGTCGTCTTGGAGGATGAAGATAGGTTCCAGATTGTGGAGATATGGGATCGCCACTGGCTGCAGCATCTCATCCCGATATCTCACTGCATTGAGATGGCCTTTGACCCTGCCATCCAACTTTGGCAGACAGAACCTGGACTCATCACTGAACATGACATTACCCCACATGTTCACGTTCCATTGTCTGTGTTGTCGACACCAGCACAAACAGGCCTGAAGGTGAAGGGCAGTCATTGCAGGCTTCCTGGTAGCCTTATGAGAATCCACTGTTTACCATTGGCAGAGCATTTTGGCAAATTTTTCTTGGGCGCTACCCACATAATCAGCTGTGCTGCTCTTCCCATGCATGATCCTTACAAGTTGGACATCATTGTGAAGGTAAATAAACAGGCTTTCCAACGATGTAAAATACAATGCCAATTAGCATTGTAACAACAGAGAAATAATCCACCAAACACGAGTTTCCGAACTTTTTTTTCCCCAGTTTATATACTGTATATAATGTCAGTGTCATTTACATGTTTTGAACAAGTTGAGTTGCAAAGTCATTTTGTACATAGTATATGAAGTGACTGGATTCATCAAAGTCAGTGTATCAGCTTGTAAATTAAATCTGTGTATATCTTTCGCATCAAGTTATATCTTGTTGTTAAACTATAACACACACATTTGTGCTGCTAACCAATGGGAACCATGAGGAAGCTATCATATTAGCTATGTTGCACCATGCACTTTAATATGATCCCATGAGTATAAACTGCTCCACAAAGAGGAATGGTTTCCAGACAGTTTGTATAATTATAACATCTCTTGAATAAACATGTGTTAACTTGGTGACAGCTACATGAAGCCTGCTAACTGACAGTTGGCAATCCAGCTAACTCGGAGAGCTATAGAGAGCCGAAGGACTTCTGGTTTCTGTTTCAGAAGGAAGAAAACCTCATTCAAAATCCCATTGATATTTTCATGGGAGCTGTAGTTTGTTGTTTGCTCGCAAGGTAGGCTCATTGTTATTTAAAAAAATAATAATAAAACATCTTACTGTGGGAGTCCTCTAAATGTGCTGCTCCCAGCCAGAGGCTCTTTGGCTGGCAGCCAACCGGTCATCGCGTCACACCCAGGTTCCTCCCGGTCGAAGCCGGGGACATCGCAGAGTTCCCAATGGTGATGGAGAGGTCACGGATGGGAGATACTATCCCTGGAAAAAAGAGCAGCTCAGTCTTGTTGAGGTTGAGCTTCAGGTGGTGTGCAGACATCCACTTAGAAATGTCAGAAAGGCATGCAGAGGTTCCTTAAAAAACATTTTGACATGTGAATGTTAATGAGACAGTTGAAGGGCTCTCTTGGTGCTTTGAGTCAGAAAATTCATAAACTGTATTAAATACTCATATTGTGTGAAAGAGGACACATTTGTCTACATTTTTTTAAGTATGTATGAGAAGTGAAAGTTGTAGAAGTTTTAAGGGTTGAATATGTTGAAAAAGCAAAACAGCAGAAGAGGATCACTGGGTGACATCACAGGTCACATGACACTCCAAGCAGTGCAATACACACCCATTATAAACTCAGAAAAGGGCTTAAAAAAATAGAAAACTTAAACTGTGATAATTCAAAAACTGTGAAATTTCAGCAAGCTGAATACAAGTTTAACATTTCAAAGTCTCAACCCATTCAAAGCTTAAATGAAGTCTGTAAGTATGCAGAAAAAAAAATGTTAAACACAGCTTAATATTTTAAAAATTAGAAAATGTAGAAAAAAAAGCTGAATACAAGCAGAAATGTCCTGAAAGAGGTCATCATTTTGAAATGTTAATGTTTTTTATTGTAAAAAATATGCAGTTAAGTGTCAAAAGTACCGAAGACGGAATGTGATAAAGATTACAAGAACAATGCTGCTGAGCATTCACAACTCCTCTCGTCCTTATGTAGCTATGGTGGCCTTTAATTCACCCATACGTGTAGTGTCAACAAACTGATGCACCCAAACCATCAAACAAAGTGAGAAGCTTTTCACTGGTGGCTAGATTTAGCGCAGAGCTGTACCCAAACAACAGTTATGAATCAGAAGGTTAGTTTTCCTGTCCGGCCTGCCAACACAGCAATGACTGCACCCACGGGGACACATGCAGTGACCGGCCTCAATCTGGAGACAAGAGGGAGGAGGAACACTGCTCTGCAAACCACAAGAGCAAGAGCTAGGACTCCTTGTTATTCCAGATGTGACTTTGTGGAAGATTCTGTTGCTGTTTGTAGCAAATCAAACATTTTACTGTGGGAATATAGATGTGTGTCTTAACAGGACAAATAAACTGTACTTCTCCAGCGCATAAGCCGAATAAACAGAAAAAAACATGTTGCTATGTTTTGGTGTCATTTACGGGCATGCTGAGTCTGTCCTCTGCTCTCTGTGTTGGTGTTTCACCAATGCGGGGCTCAGCTCCTCCTCCACACACACACTCATGTCAAAGAGGCCTTCTGAGACGGCCGTATTCACACCTGCCTTGTTTAGTTCGGCTGAATCGAACCCGTGAGCGTTTACCTTCTTGGTGCGGTTCGTTTGGACAGGTGTGAACACAGCAATCGCACTCGGTTGCGCACCAAAACAAGCGAACCGAGACCTCCTTGAAGGGGTGGTCTCGGTTCGCTTCCAAACGAACTGCGGTACGGTTCGGTACGCTTCGTTTGTGGTTGCTGAGAACATGATCCGACCTCGATCTGGCCGAACTGGAGAAAGCATTGCGCCTTTTTGGATTAAACCAGAGAGCCTATGCTTGCCCCTCGCTATTCACATCAGTACTAAACAGGTGTAACGTCAGGCTGTGGGCATACCTGATAGATCTTCGGAAATATTTTTGGCCGATGAGCATGTCACAGTTTAGGTTGGTTAATGCACGCCTCCTCCTTCGTCCTCCGGACGTCTTGATATGCGCCTTCGTTTGGCAACTCCAGTGCATCAATACATTGTTTTCCCGTCGCAGCCGCGCCTCATTTTCAAACTGTATCGTTTGCCTTGAGTGAAAAATAGCTATGAGGTAAAAAAAAAGTTGACCAGGGCCAAGATCAAGCCGCGTAGTTGTGCCTCCATTGTTGCGTTCTGGAAGTCTGCTCTTCTTTGTTTACTACCAGGAGTTTTCCAGCATGGAAATTATGACCAATTAGAGAGCAGTTTTTTTGCGCACCAAGATTTTGGTCCGCTTGTAAATGCTGCCGTGTGAACACAAACCAAACTTGAGGCAACATACAACACGGTAACAATTTGGTCCCTGATTCGGACCGGAGCAAACGGACTACAGGTGTGAAAACGTCCGTCAGCCAAAAATAACAGAGGAATTTGACACTAACAGCTAAATTGGGTTTTATTTTACAAAATGTTAATAACTGTATTGAAGCACTTTCTTTGATAAGAAATAGTGCAATGTTGTGTTACATCAAATTCATTGATATTCACTAAATTTTTTATATTTTCTTATTGACAAAATGTGCTTGAATTGTAAAACACCAAATTAAGAAATATTAAAATGGAAAATACGGAATTTGGGAAAAAAATGTCACGAAATCTAGATAAAATCACAACAAATTCTATTATACCCCATTAATGTTTCACCAGGATTGTTCAATAAAAAAACTGACACCAACAGAATAATTTCATAAAATCCTACAACTACTGGATTTATTTGGGATTTGTAGCTTCCAAAACAATAAATCAAAACATGATGCAATCATTCATTTTTATATCATCTTTTAAAATTCTTGAGTGAAAATCCAATTGATAGATTTTGTGAAGTACAAATATGTAAAAAAACAAAAATTGGACAATATTTACCACACTGGAGTCATATCAGAGCAACTTCAGCCGTAGACTGAGACCACCGAGGTGCACCAGAGAACGCCACAGGAGGTCTTTCCTACCAGTGGCCATCAGACTATAGAACTCATCCCTCTTCTGCAGGAAGGACAACTGAAAAGAACCGGACACTGAGAACCGAAATAATATCAATATGATGTGCAATACTACTTTTTCCATTTTCATCTGCAATATTACTGTTCATTGTGTGCAACATTAATGTACATCATATGCAATATTAATTCTTTTTTCATTATATTCAATATTACTTCCGTTTAGTTTTTTTTAGCTTACTTACCTTTTTTATTTTACTCATCTTTTTACTTATTTTACTAAATGTATCTTACTTTATTGTTATTCTATTAGGCGCTGGTGCTAGAAATAGTATTTTTTTTATTTTACACACTTGAACTTGATGTACATTTTTAGCAATCTCTGGCACAAGAATTTCCTTCGGGATTATAAAGTTCTATCTTATCTTATGTTATCTTATATTTCTGGAATCACGTCAGTATTAGGACTCTGAGTCCCCAGTTAGACTTTTATTCATATCACCATTTTGAACTGATCAATTCGGTAGTTGTGCATGGGCAACTCCAGTATGTGATGACTTGATGAAAACTAAGATGTAACAGGAGAGACGTCTAAGATGTGCAATGAAAGTGCACTATAGTGCACGTGTTACAATGCGTCAGATAAATTTAACTGATATTTCATATGTTCTGCTGCTCGTCTCAGTCTCGGGTTGTGAATATTAAGCAGGAAAACAAAAAAATGTACAAAAAAAAATATTTTAATCTTTGAGGTTTTGTTAGTATTCAATTTAGTTACTTGCTAAACCTTTTTTATGTGAGATTTGAAACGCTTTCGATTCGAACAAGCAAATTCAATACTTGATTCAGATTTGATGAAATGCTGTTAAGCCCCGACCCGAGGTTACACATTCAATATCAAGGCCATCACCTTTACACGTGTAAAATCTCCACATTTTTTGAGTATGACTGTATTTATGAGTCTCTCTGAGAAGAATCTTGATATTTGCCTGCATGGTGAGTGTTACTACCCTGAGCATGAGTGCTTTTAATTAGAACAAATAGCCTTGGCATAGGATTGGAAATCACTGAGTGATTAGAATTAGCAGACCTCCGGACCAGGTTCGGCATGCATGTAAACAGAAGTCAGGAGAATTTGACAGAAACACAAAAAATGATTTGCATAAGGAAATGAATGAGTCATTTTGAATGAATTCCTCCTCTAAGGAAACGTCTCTACATGCAGTGCTGTGCGCTGATGAGAAATGGTGATTCAGTCAAAAGTCCAAACTTCTTTCATTCAACATAGGTGTGACTAATGTGCAGATGGCGGCAACAGAGAGGTTTTTGAGCGCCGTCCAACTCTGATGCTACCACACCAGTACTCCCCATCCATCCATCTATCTATACGCATGCTTTTTTTTGGGGGGGGGAGGGGTGTTTGGCCTCACAGCCTCTCTGCCAATTGTCCTTGTCCGGGTCACCACCATGCTGGATGCCAATCTGTCACTGACAGCTGAAACGCCCCTACCCCACGCCTCTTTTTGCCCCCCCACCACCACTAAAAAGCATTTGTCATGGATTCCTCCTGTGCCTGCTGTAGCAGACCCTGCTGCTTTCACTTAATTAAGTAGCAGGAAAGCCATGTGCGGTGGTGAGAAACGTGGAGGAATGAGGGGAGACAGAGAGGGAAGAAAAGAGTAAACCCTGTGCGATTTATAACCCTCATTTGCATAATGGGATTAATAGGGCCTCTGTATGTATTCAGCAGTGGTGGGTGAGTAGGAATGGGTGGGGGGGGGGTCGTGGCAGGGGTAATATAGATCAAGGCAGTGCAGACAAGTGCAAGAATACACCTGCTTGACTGGCTAGTGACAGGAGCGGCTGGATCAGCCCCCACTGTGATGTTTTGATAACATGGCCTCTGAGGGGTGTGTGGGTGGCAGGGGGGGCTGGAGGCAGGGACCCCCGTCGCGATGAGACCTTTACCCCCAAGTGTCCCCGTGACAGTTGGACCAAAGTGTACATCTCATTTATTTACCACTGGGGAGCTGGAGGCATGCATGTACATCTCCTCTGAGGCCTCACTCAGATGGCCTGCAGTCTGGCAGACAGTAAACTGTACGCTCTCGCCTTTTTACACCAAAGATAATTCTGGTACCACTTTATGATTTTGAAATTTTGAGTGTCAACCACTTTATTTCCTGCATTCTGGGTGATTTTTTATGAACCAATTTGTGGTGGAAAGGTCTTTATTTTTGTTAGGGAAAAAACAAAATTCAGATGGCAGGTGACAATTAAAATATAATGGAACATACTGCAATAGTCAAGTCAAGTCAATTTTATTTGTATAGCCCAAAATCACAAATCACAAATTTGCCTCAGGGGGCTTTACAATCTGTACAGGATACGACACCCTCTGTCCTTTACAGTGCGACCCTCTCATTGGATAAGGAAAAAATCCCCACCAAAAAAAATCCCTTTTAACGGGGAAAAAATAAAGAAATCGAAGAAATGTCAGGAAGAGCAACTGCGATGCCAATATGTGAATCAGGGGTGCACTTGCACTTATATTACACTAACATTATACTGCTGTCTGGGTCACCGAACACTGAGCATTGTACCGTGTACCTGGATATGTTTGTTATTCTAACCGTAAGCAGATGGCTTATGTGTATGAATTTCAATGTGATACTGATCACGTGTACTTATGAAGATTTGTCTTCCCATGCTGCACCACTGTGATATGTTGTTGTGGGTCCGGTGGGTAAAGCAGATTTACTCTGTGTTACTGAGAGAGGAGAAACAATGAGTCCCGGGGATCACGCTAAAATCTCTCATGCCTCGTTCAGCCTCCAGGTTGCCGGGAGTGCCACCCGTAATTTAATTACCTCCCTCTGTCTGACAGACCCGCCGCCTGCCATCCCTGCATTACATTAAACCCACATCATTGGGGAAAAGCGCAGGCGGCAAAGGCCAACCTTTCAGAAATGAAGCAGGCTAGCGCACACACACAAACACACACAAACAGCAGCACAATCCCTTCTGAGCAGGTGAGATCTGTGCAGATGCTCTTCAGTCGGCAGGAAAAATAAGCCCTTAATTACCATCCAGTCTGTCTCACTCTTCCTCTGTTCCTCTTCCTCCCCCTCGTCTTCCACTCCTTCGTCGCACTGCGCTGCGGTTGCGATGCTTGCCTCGGGGCTGGTGATTGCGGCGCGGGGCTCCTCTGAGAGTCTTCCCCTGTTATTATCCTTAAACAAGCAATTACAGCCGAGTCCCCGAGTGGAGCAAAATAGAGAGGGCACACCCATAGAAAAGCTCTGGGTTGCTCAGACAACAAATAGTAAAGCTCTCCCGGGCAATTTTGCTTCTGGAATTGGCTGCACGCTCCCACCAGCGCTGTGATGATGATGGAAGAAACGGTATGGTTAGCATGAAAGCCAGCGAGCGGGAGAGAAGAAAGCAAAGTTTAAATAGCAGCGCCGAAAAAAACGCAAGCAGAATTGCTATGTTTGACATACGACGGTTACGAAACACATTTTTGTATTTTTTTTTCAAAGGCATCGCAGTAACTTTCCTGCTGTCTGGGTTTTGGGGAACAGTTAATTAGCAGGCAGCAAAGGCCTCAGCAGGGGCAGCTCCAGTTCAGATGTTCTGCAGCCGAGAGACAAACCGGGAGCCTGAGCAGGCCCAGACGATGGCTCCAGTATAATGGACTCGTTGGGAGTCGAGGTGAAGCAGAAGGGCTGAATGTTTTCAATGACCTCAAACCTGTCACTCGGAAAACCTGCCTTATTTAAAGCCAGTGAGAGATGGAAAATTACTGCACGATTTACACGACTTGAAGTTCTTCACGTTCAGAAAGCCATCAACAGTCCGTCTTAAAAAGAGATCTTTATTGGTTACCTGATTCAGGGTTATGGCACGAACATCAGAGCCCTGTTCATATGCAGTCCCAGAGGGCCCCTTCCTCTTCTACAAATAACAAATCAACAACTGCACACAAGACGCACATCTGCAGTGGTTGTTAGGGTCATTAGTAAAAATGTGTTTATAACGCATTCAAGCAAAAACAAAATAAAATCCTGTGATGCTATGCTATGCGTGCTTTTGGATCTGAAATCTCACTTGACTTGCGTGTAAACTACTGCCAGTGATTAATAGTAACCACTTGATGAGCTCACCACCATCTCACATGTCAACATGACAAGATGGTGAGGAACCTGCTGCTCATACTGGAAACAGAGGTGATCAGTCTCTGCTGCAGGAGGGGACTAAACCATGTGAATCTTCCAGTGGGGGAGGCCCATAGATACTGTAGGCTCCAGTCAGAGTTTTCCTACAAAGTACCTGTCTGGGTCTGGTTTGAAAGATGTATGAAACAGACGCTATGATTTGAATATGGTACAGATTTGTAGTTGTTTTTGTTAGTGGGAGTATTGTAAGTGTTTGGGTGCATGTATGAAAGTGTCTTGTGTAAGTTTGTCATATATATATATATATGACAAACTTACACAAGATATATATATGAATAAATGTGTGTGTATAACTGTGACCAGTGGAATGTACAGTCCGAGAAGGAGAAGAGATAAATAAAAAAATAAAAAATGGTAATAATAATGTTGATAAGTAAGTTCAATAACTACATAAATCACAAATGAATAAATAAATAATGAAAAAAAAGAAATTATAATAAAAGTGGCTAGAGACATGGCTAACGCAGTCTACCCCCCTTTTTTTCTTATATTTACTCTATAGTCTTTGTATTTATTTTTCTCATGGGTGTCACTGCCTTAAAGGGACTCTATGTAAGAATCAGAAATTGCTTGTTAACAGCGACACCTGTGGCCGTTAAGTCAACGAAAGTCAGTGTCCTGTTGCTCACGCTTGTGCTCGCTCTACATAGACATGAACGAGCATCGGTCAAAACAGTGAGGCGACACACGTCAGCTAAAACAGTAATGTTAGCTGACCAGACGAAGGTCTCTCCATGAATCAATGCTGATACTGTGTT
The DNA here is from genome assembly GCF_015220745.1 of Sebastes umbrosus. Taxonomy (NCBI): domain Eukaryota; kingdom Metazoa; phylum Chordata; class Actinopteri; order Perciformes; family Sebastidae; genus Sebastes; species Sebastes umbrosus. The sequence goes on from NC_051274.1 coordinate 8,437,868, forward strand.
TTCCTGCTTCAGCCTCCCGGCCACAGTCAGACACAGGGGTTTTGGTCGGAGACGATAACGTAACTCTCCTGCCGTGTGTAATGTGCGCGCATGCACGTGAGAGGTGGAGCGAGAGAGCGAGTGAGAATGAGCGCGGTGTGTGAGTGAAGGCAGGCAGGCAGAGGAGCAGAGTACAGCAGAGGTGAAGTAGTTTAAAGAGTGATAAATTCCATGTAGGGAGGAGGTCAGGGTGGATGGGTGGACTTTCACCCAGGAGACAGCTGTTCGTGTCCCGTGTGAAACCAGAAGTCAACGTTGACTTATTTGTCACTTAACTTTCGTACTTAAAGGAATTTTCTAAAAACACAATGTATGAACTGATACAAAAATATTTCCTCTCAATCATCACTCATGACCCATTAAGAGACCCCGCAGCCCTCTGACTGCATTATTATTTTCTCTTTACTTCTTATTTTGATGTGTTCGGGACGTTTCTGTAGGGAAGCCCTGAAAGGCAAGTGGGAATTTTTTCTTTTCTGGTGATCCATTTTCTAAGTCTGCAGTCCCACTAAACTAAACTTCAGCCCAACGGCCTTGTTACTGGGCGGGTTAGCCTCTCCTCGTCAGTTTCTGTTTCCTACATAACACTATGTGCTGTGGTCTGGCAAACATCAGTGCCAATTCCACCATTGCCCCCTATAGTACGTATTCCCCTCTCTCCTGTTTGCTTCCTTGAAGTTACATCACAGGCATTACCTCACTGTACAGCGCAGCCTAGTCTAAACACACTCACTGTGATGTTGCCATAACAATGTGTTCCACTGGCTCTCAGCTCAGCCTGGCTCGTCCAGCACCGAGGCAGTCCATCACCCATAAAGCTGTAATGCCTCTCACTCCAGAGGCTGCAGATCTGAACACTGCCCAACCCCGACGTTGTTTCACAAGGAAAGCCAGAAAGGAGAATGGTTTCATCAGATGTGCAGTATTAAATAGACAAATGGAGCATGGGAAAGCTCTATATAAAAAATAATAATAAGCAATTTGAAAAATAAATGACTTCAGGGCTCAAGAAAGGAACCATTAGGTTTTAGCTCATTGCAAGTCTTGTTCGGTTTGTAGAGTCATGATGAAGAGGGCTGATTTTTCAAGGAAGCATAACAGGTGTTATTTCTAGCCAAAGTCCTTATATATAATAAAATATATTACACGGACAACTACAGGGGTGCTCAAAAATGACAGAAAGCTCAAATACATAGACATCCCCTCTGGATATGATGTAGTTCCAAGGACCCATATGGAAAGATACTGTTGTTGATTTACTGTTGAGCTGTGTAATCCATCCATCCGCTTTCTTCCGCTTATCCGGGCCAGGTCGCGGTGGCAGCAGGTGAAGCAAGGTATTCCAGACGTCCCTCTCCCTAGCAACATTTTCCAGCTCCTCCTGGGGTTATCCCGAGGCATTCCCAGGTCAGTTGAGATATATAATCCCTCCAGCGTTCTGGGTCTTCCCCGGGGGTCTCCTACCAGTTGGACATGCCCGGTAAACCTCTGAAGGGAGGCGCCAATCTGTGATGCCAGGGGTCAGCACTCACAGGTCATGTCTTTGCTTGCATCCCGGCTCACAATACACCAACCCCAATGGCTATCTCTGCGAGTGGTGGGCCCACAGGGCGGCAGCTCCATGTCGTTCTTTCGGGTTGTACCCGGGCGAGCCCCCATAGGTCAAGGCCCGCTCACCACATGCTCGCTGGCGAGCTCCCCTCCCGGGTCTGGCTCCAGGAGGGGGCTCCAGTTTCCCTCTTCTCTGCGAGATGCTGCGGCTCCTTTTTTGACCATTTGTATAGGATTTTGTGTGGCTGTGTAATCCTCTACATCATATGTGGGATTGTGGGTTACATGTAGGATTATAATGGCCATATACATTTTACAGAAGAGCAATGGCTCAATTCTACAAGTTGAAGAATTGCTGACCTGTGTAGTTAATACTATGCAATACCAACACATTCTCATCCCAACCTGTTACATGACGCCGCTTGGCGTCACTTTATTTTCGGCCTCGAAACCACTGTAGTTACCCATAGCGTCACTTTAGGGTTACCCACTTTAGTGTTTACAAAACCACTATAGTTAGGTTTAGGAAAAAACTACAAGGTTGGGTTAAAACTACTACACTTGTACAGTGAAAATGATACTGAGCATGGTACACGAACAGCTGATTGTAACGCGGCGCACAGTATACGAACAGCGGTCTCCCGGATGAAAGCCTTGTGTTTGTTTAATTTTCACCCATTCTCTAACTGTGTATAATTGGTATTGATGGTGGTAGAAGTAGTAGGCTACTCAACAACTATTTTTTTCTGAAGTAAACCTATTAAATATTAATAGTAAAACTATTAATACCGCACAGTAATGTGGTTTACTCCAACTGAAGTGAGAAAAATATGCATTATCAGCACAATGTACTTCAATTTACTTACGTCTGGTCAAGGTGGAGCTTTCAATTCTAATATGATGCTGGATAGTTTAATGAATAATAATGCATGAGACAAATCTGAATCTGAAATGTAACCAGTAACATTTTTCTCTCAGGTAAATGTAGTACTACAATGGTTTCCTCTGAGTTGCGTTGCATATTTTGAAGTGATTTGAGGGCCTTTTTGTTTTGAAGGGGTTCTGCATTAGTAAAACTAAAATATGCATCGAACTTAAATCATCAAAAGGCCCAGAGAAGGGCTATTTATAGGGTTAGGAGGTATTACTGTAGGTTTATTGTAGTCTATTTAAAGATAATAATGCTGCTAATAGGTCTCACTTTAGACTTTACATGCTTATTTGTACATTATGTGTGCTTAAATTAATATTTACAAGACACAAGACGGTTCAGTGCCATGAGGAATGGTAACACATTACAATGAGGGGGGCCCCCCAAGCCAAAAGTCTAGGGCCCGCCTTTACAATATAGAACCTGCCTGTCTGAGCTGAGTGAGAGTTTCTGCTTCTCGCTCACAGCTCATTCCCTCCACTTCCCGGCTCGAAGCCACTCCAGGTCGCTCCACTCAAATCACTCACAGCTCGTCGACAAAAACAACAACAACAAAAAAAAGGACTTTACATTCAAAGCTTCTATAAGTTTTCGGATAAAGCTTTGAATGTCTGTCGTCATATTTTATGATGTCATCAACCTAAAATAAAAACAAATCCTCAAACTAAATTCTCTGTTTGAATGAAGTGATTCATCAGATTAAATCTTAAAGAGTCTTTTTTTTTTTATTAAATCAACTTTCTTTAATGAATATAGTGTTTCGTTATGAATATATGAGTTTCATTTGATTGCTGTTAGACCGCCCCATTAATACAATGATACAAATACAAATTGCCGCGGGGAGTGGGAGAGCAAAGTGACCGGAGTGAAAAATTTTGTTTTTGAATGGCTAAACGCCAACAAATATGGATTGAAGCAGAATCTTTCGTTAGATATAAAACATGTTGTGAATTTTGGAAATCTTTACATCTATCATGTCACAAGGAATGTCCTTAAAATGTCGTGGTATTTATAGCGTACGCCTTCCCGTTGCACACACTAATGGTTGAATAAACTGTCCAGTGGTAAAATTTGTGCAAATGACACAAGGTGAAAATATGCTTGGTTTTCTGTCTGAATACACCTCAAGAATTATGTCTATATCGTATGAATCTGCACCTCATGATTTATGTCCAGTGTCTACATTCAGCTTACTTTACACACCAGCTGGATTTTCGCAGTGTCATGAGACCACGCTAGAATCACGGGATCACATATCACACGGTAGGTAGTTCATCCAATCACCGGCCAAGTATTTTTTGAAAGTGCCTGCCCTTTTCCAAACAGTTTCCAATGACAGTTTCTCAGATGGTTCTGTGTAAAAACCATCTGGCAGGAGGGTTAACATTAAATGACAATAGGGTGTCCTTTATGTAGTGAGACGGAAAGTAAGGTGACCAGAGTTTGTGTACCATCACAGAACTACAAATAATCATTGCCTTTTAACCATACATTAACCATAGTTTATTTGCCATAACCACAAACTCACGATAAACTTAACCATACCATTTTGCAAAATTGTCCAATATTGACGGTCTTGTCTGCCGGTGGATTTGCCACTCCTGATGGAGTCATTAGCTCTGTTTCAAAGCCCAATGATTAGCTTGATATCAGATGGCCCATTAGATTTCCACCGCTCTCACCACGTTCCTTGTCTGGTTTTTAACCAAATAGTTGGCAAGCGCCAAGTGTTCAGAAGCTGACGAAACAACCAAGGAAAATCGAGAGAGCAGACACAGAAATGAATGTGCTTGTGCATGCTAAAAACTGATTCTGCCCAAATGTTCAATTAACTGATGCCTGAACATTAGCATAGCCAAATCAAATCAATTCAAAAGATGGTGTGCATTGGAAAATAGTTGGGAATAAAATATACCCGATTTGAAATCTATGGGCTGAAAATGCAAAACCACAGCAAAGTTGTTTTGAAAGGTTTTGCATGTAGAAAAAACAGGCTATGCGTGTGACCCCCTGCTTTTTATGTATGCATGTGGATTTATTGGCATTTTTATTTGTTTATATTCTTTTGCATTTACATTTTTGGACCGCATATTGAAGCATTTAAAACATTAACTATCGCTTTTATAAATGCATGATTGATTGTTGTTCGTAGGGGTTTCCGACCACTGATGAGAGATGATATTATAGCTACTTTTTTTCCTAGTATGCAAACACTAACACAGTAATGCATTTTGCTAACGTGATTGTTTGTTTTAATGTGAGACCTTGCATGGCTCCTACAAGTCACATCTATTTTGCAGAAAGTTGACTTCCTCCCAAGGCTCTCAAAGACTTGATAGCTATGTCAGAGTTAAACACATAGCTAGCTTGCACACACACACGCACATGCACATGCACGGTGCACGGAGCCTATGATGAGTCAAATTGAGGGTTGCTAATTATAGCCTGGGGGAAGTTTTGCCTTTTTGCTCGCCATCAGCTCTCTTTGGGAAGAGAAGAGAAAGAGAAGCTGTTGGTGGGGGGGACTGATGGGAGGTGGGCGGCGGCTTCTTTCTCTACGCATCCGGCTTCGGATTGTCCCCTTCCTCAACTGTACATGCTCATCACGCATGTTCCTCGCATTTAGAGGTCTTCAACTAGCTCCCCACCTCCAATGTTTGGTCTCCTTCCATTGCTTATAGTGTCTTTCTTTTTGGTTTCATAGCACGAGGATGTGTTTTTTATCTGAGTTGTCCTTTTGTCATTTGAATGGTCTATTCTGCTTTTCTCATATGGGGAAGCAGGGCTGCCTGTTGTCCCGCAGCATACAGAGGGAATATGTGATCCAATGGTGTACTGAAAAAGTAAAAGGACAAGTTTTATGTCAACAAGTAAAATCAAGAAACACAGTTTGGTGAAATCGTTTTTTCTCCCTTAAAGGATGAGTCTGGTTTTATTCTTTATTTTTCTTATTGTCAACAAATCCCATGAAAACAACCAATGTGTTAGTGCATCTCTCAATACTTTCATACTTCCCTATCCTGTCTGTGGCTCTCAGACCCAAGCCCATTTGACTTACGTCCACTAAAAGTGCTTGTTTTTGCCATGAAAGGCTCTAATTCTTATAAGTGTCTAACATTATGGAAAGAGTCTCTCGAGTCACTCTGAAATCTTGCGGGGTGACGTGTTGCTGGAAGACAACGGTGGAATAGTGGAATACTAGTGTTATGTAAAAGATTTTCATTGTCATGGCTGAATATTTTGATGATTTCCATTATATGGATATTCAGATTTCACATCGAGGCTTCTCCTGTTCCACGTTAAAAAATACCAATACCAGTTACTCTTTAAAACAGCTGACAAATCAATGCATTCTCATTCCCAGGGCGTCAAAAACCGGTGCTTTGTCACGGTCGGCAGTGTTTGATACCGCCGCACAAGGCACCCTTTAGCGTTGGTAGGAGATACGCTTTCCATTAACTACAATCAGCGGCAACAGTAAACGCTTAGGGAAAATGCTGTGGTGACGTAGTTTAAAGAGCGAAAAATGGCGGGAGGTGAGGTGGATGGGTCCAACACAACACAAGGCTTTCATCCAGGAAACTGCTGTTTGTGTCCCGTGCGTTACGTTTCGTGACGAGTTGGAATGAGAACGTGTTGAACAAATATGTAGTTTTAATTTTTAGGTTCAGTGATTTCCTAAAACAGCTGGACATTAGTTTTTTTTTAACAAAAGTTACTCAACCGCAGGAAGTAGTTTATTTGTTGGGGACTATATTCAGCGGCGGACTAATCCACACCCAGTGATAACAGTGTGACTCATTGATGTATTTTTTCAGTATATATCTCTTGTTAGTGTGTGTTGTTATGTACTGATTGTAATTACCAAAATCTAATTAAAATTCTGTTTAATTCTCTGCAATGATAGTGCCCCCTCTATTGGTTCTATATAGGGGGGCATTCTAGGAAATTCTGGTACTGATTTATAATGCCAATGCTGTAATTTGTGCACTATTTGTGAGCGTGGGCACCAAAAACTAGTTTGTGAATTGAAACACAGGGTAACATACGGAGGGCTGAATTTTCAGGACTATCTGCTGTGAGTTTTGTCAATGCGGTTATTCGTCATCACCAAATCGAGACCCATGAAGAAGAGATGATTACTGCTAGCTGGACTCCCTCCTTTCTATACCATGGGATGAGCACAGCACTAAGTGCGCAGGAGCTGTCAATAACTTATGTTGAAATAGCATGAAATCAGTGGGAATAACATCCGTTAGCTACCTATGTTTTAGCATGTTTTGCAAATGCAAGAAAATTCAAGGTTTCAAGGGCACACATAAAAGGTTTTGTTGAGTAGGGGTACCTTTATATGCAACATATCAACTATTTCCACCTCTCAAGTTTATAAAGAAAAATTCAAATCTGACTTTTTCCTATCAATTAGCAAGATATTAGATAGCATGCTTTAATAATACTTAATAATACAGCAATAATGTATTTACTATTATCTTTCCTAACATTTCCCCCATAGGCTATGTCTAAAAGAAGCTCTTCTCAGATTTCAAGTGTTTTAAAATAAAACCCAATAATTGAAGGTTTTTGAAGCCTGTGAGTAAAATAAGGGGAAACGGGGGGTGGAGCGAGACGCCTCTTTCCTGTGTTTGTATGTTCTCAGGACCCCTGTGTGATGTCAGGGGCATGGTGGTTGGACATGAAACTTGGGGAATATGGGTATCAGATGGATCCAAGCCTGAAGCTGTTGGTCCAGAGGATCCTCAAGAAGCAGGATGCAGCCCTGCTATCACCCTGCTTCCCGTGTGAATGGAAACCCAGATCCAGGCTCTGTTCTGGAGATCCCCTCTCACACGCACACCCATAAACACACACACACGCACACAATCACCACATCCCCGAACCCCACCAGGCCCTGGCACCACATATGCAGCTCCTCCAGCCCTCCCCCCTTGTCTCTGCTTTCCCCTGCATGGCCCCTAATTGCTTTTATGCCTTTATTCTCACAGTGTGAGAAATTTGACAATGTACATAAACGAAATTCCAGTATAGCAGCGGGTTATGGAAAAAGCACATGTGGAAGCAGTTTGCCGCGCTTCTGGAGAAGACTGGGAATCTGCAGTTTTATAGATTTGTTCTGAGCAGGAAAAGGATGCCGCTATTAAAGCTCACTTTGACTTGTTTGTGCATTACAGGGACTAAATCCCTACAGTGGCTCTAAGGGCTCACCGCACTACAAATTAAGAAAACACATGCATATAGACAAAGTACATCTTCAGCAATTCAACAACATATGCGCAGCATTTAGAAAAAAATGCTGCAAATAGAGAAAACCCAGCCAAATACAAAGATAGTGTGAGCTCTCAGGGCCACCGTAAAATTAGCCCTCGTTGCACCACACTGGTCTATGTTTAGCCCACGTGTTCGTCACTGATTTATGCAGGTCCTTGTATAACTACTCTGCTTCATGCCAATTCACTGTGGTAACACAAGCTCAAATTGTTCTGCATCCAAGCAAAGTGAATTCCTCATGGAGAGTGCATGGGCACCAACTGTTAAAAAATGAATAACTGTTCAAAATGCATGGAAAAAGTATGAGCAGGCTAAGAGCAACACTAAGTACAACTTCGAAACATTTGGAACAAAACAGAAAATAGGCAACAGCAGTTTAACATTTTTTCAAAACCCAAGGAATCAATTCGAGTGAACAATGAACATTTAAAAATACAATTTCTTCAAAGAGTATGGAATACGTAGCAACATTAAGAATGGGCAAACATATATTTGTAAGTCCATAAGCTATAGAAAAATATTGAGAACAGTATGATTTTTTTTTCTCTCTGAAAATATAAGAACTGACCAAAAGCAACACAAAGTCATTTGTAAATCAAGAACTAGCTAACATCATCACTTACAAGTGATATTTCTGCAATAACTATGGAACAACATTAAGAACTGGCTAATAGTGACATTTAAAAATAATATTTCTCTGAAAAATATTGAAAAAATTTAGGGTGGGGCAAACAGCAAAACTCAAAATATATTTCTCAGAAAAGTGTTGTGACAATTAACAGTAATGTTTCAACAAAATGCATGGAATAAAATTGAGAATTGCTATTAGCTTCATTGTCAAAAATTGCCAAGAGGTTGCTAACATTGACATTTCAAAGTAAAAAAAAGAAAAAGTAAAAAAAAGAACAACAACAAACAAATGGGCAAATTGCACAGTAGAGGATCATATTCTAAGAAACAACCTAGGTATTAAATGTGTGGTGGGCGTACGTGAGTCATTTCTTACAGTGTTATTATTTGATTATTGTTATATTATCTCCCCTGTTATTTGCCAAAAACAGCATCCTATTGTCTCCATACAAATTCAGTGGGAGCTAAAGGATTTCATCACCCTAAACGCTATTGAGGAACCTCAGTGAGGATTCAGTAGCAGGTGGTAAAACAGGCTCCAAACAGCAGAATTATGGGTGTATGGGTAGGGCTACGGTGACAGATTAATATCCCCATTAAATCCCTCTACCAGTAGATTAAACTTGTTTAAAATAGCTACATGAATGCAGTGTAAAGGCATTCACTGAGGATTAGCATAATGCAGTATTTTGGGTAGCAGTGTGGGCACAGTTTACTGTCAGAAGCATGTCTTTCTAGAGTCGTCCTGTTGACCCGTTCAGCAATTTGTCATTTGGACACAAAACAGATTCCGTCTTCTATACTTGTGTCTCTCCTACAGCTCCAGTCCTCCCTCCCTCCACCCTCACTCCTACCAAATATGATACTGATGACCTGTTTGCTGCTGTTTAACAAGGGAATTCAACTGTCATTGCACAATTGAAGGAGTCGGGATAGGAGAGGGGGGTCCTGCAGATGTGGGTCTGCAACTGAATCCTCCCCAGACTATAAAGAATAAATCAGATGGCTGAGGCCATGAAAACAGGTTCTCCCTGTGTCTTCAGTGGCATCCCACAACCTCTTGGGTCACTGAAATTATTGCTCCATCTTTCACCAGTTTGCCTGCCAGTAGAAACATTCCTAAGCTGTGCTGGTTTTGCTACAGGAATTTTAAAAATGTGCATTATCTGTATATATTTTTGCCCTGTCCTGTTTGATTTGAAAAACATCTGTAATGAGTCTTTGGAGGCACATACTTTATGTACTCTACATTTACAGTTTCAACATGCATGGTGCTGGTTGCTTTATAGATAGTTTTTTTTTTTAGCAATGTAGGGACGATTTCTTTTAATTCAATTGTGTCTTGATGTCCAGTGCTTGAAGTTGACAAAAGTTCCAATACTCCTCTTATTCACATGTGGGCGTGTGTATTGGCCACTAGTTAATACTTAAGGTGCTTTCCTGTGTTATTTGTAGCCTGTAGGGTATCATTCAGGTTTTAGGAGCAGCGTCCCAATCAGGATGCTCCTACATATTATGCAACAGGATAACATTTTGTATTTCCACAGTGAATAAAATATACTAGGATAAATTGGGTTTGGGGTCCTCCCCCAAGAAAGAGCCGGTACAGCAAACCGGTGAGTGCCGGCCCACTTCGAGCACTGCTGATGTCAGTATTGGGAGCTCATGCTGCATTCATTTCATGTTACATTTACGTTTATTAATTTTGGCAGAGTGTTTTCAAGTGACATACAAATGACGTACAATCTGAGCCACAGTAGATCATGGAAAAGCCTTACGGCAGGGACACACTGCCCGCGTTAGCAGTGCGTGGCGGCTGCCTCGCTGAACCGCTGCGTGTCCGTCGCGTGGGTTGTCCACACCAGCGGCGTATCTGCTGCTGCTGCTGCTGCTGCTGCTGCTGCTGCCAGCGCTTTCTTTCTACATAGAGTTTGCCTTTCATAATGGCCATTTCATCTATTTTTAGACAGGAAATGGTGATAATGGGGTAATTTGTAAATAATTATACCCAGTACTTTATTCATTTATAAAGCTGTGCAAGTCACTGCATGTTCCACAAAACTGCCCTTCACATATTTCAGAATAAAAGCCTCATGTTAACAAATGAAGGAATACAGAAAAAAACGCTTGAGGGCTTTTATTTTGAAATGAAAGCAGGAAGTGTTGATTTAAAAATAAATCTTTACTTTTTTTCATGTCCGTGATATATTCTACGGATACAGACATTGAAAATTTAGTAATGTTACTGATATGATGTCAATACTGTCAAAAGATCACTTTGCAGTGTCTGTTGTTGCTGTGAACCGCCCGGCTCGCTGCAAAAATAGGCGAGAATTTTAATCCCTAGAAGAGACGCAGCTGACATGCAGCCGAGCTTGCCTTAGTTAACGCAGTTAATTGAAGGGAATCTATTTGTCCCATCCACACCTGTCTTTTGAACTCTCCGGGTCTCCCTTCCCTTAAAGATCAGCATCATCAAGACAGTTTGCAATTGGTAAATGGAGTGATATTCACAATGTCAAAGTTCACCGAAGTTGAACTCTATGCAAAAGCTCTGCACAGTTTTACTATGCACACATTGTAATTGTTTTGATTCTGTTTCATCAGGCCAAAATTTCCAGTTGTACACAAAAAATATCCAAATCTAATGGGCAGATTTCCATGGAATTTACTGAGCACATTCATACTTCCCAGAGGATGAACCCTTTTCATTTATGACACTCCATGAGCTTTCCTCCAGCACCACCCTCCTCCCTCTTACTCCCCCCTTCTATTGGTGAGCCCATGGCCGTGCCAAAAATGTGTTTCCAATCTGAGTTGTACTCAGATGGGACATTAGCGTAGGGGAACAGTTTCTGCTCAGAACATATGAGGGCTGTTTGAGGAAACATGCACTATGAGACATAACAGGCAAACCTTGCCTTATAATCCAGCTCCACTTGAAAACAGCCCTCCTAAAATTACAAATGTAACCGCTACAGAAAATATTCCATGTTACATACCCCAAGATCAGTCTACCTCTTGAGTGATATGTTGACTGTAGAAAAACATGGAGACAGTTTTCGTGACATCACTCAAAAGTGTCTGGAGGGATATTTGAGAGTTGTTTTTTTTTTTGTTTTGTCATTTACTGCACCCACAAAATAAAATTTGGCCTCATTCCCAGGGTGTTAAATACCGAGGCTTTGACACAGCCATCAGCGTTCGGTACCACCGCACAAGGCACCCTTTAGAGCTGGTATGAAACACACCGGGTGTTCCATTACCTAGAATGTAAACCCATCCCATCCCATCCAACAGCAAATGCGCCGGAAGTGTGGTGACGTAATTTTAAGAGCAAGAAGAGACACAACTGATGGGCAGGCATCAGGGGAGGTGGATGGGTCCAACAAACAGCTGTTTGTGTCCCGTGCGTCACGTTACAATCAGCTGTTTGTTCACATCACATGACATACACAACGTTCAGTGTCATTCTTACTGTACAAACGTAGTAGTTTAAAGTCCAACCATGTAGTTCTTTCCTAAACCTAACTATAGTGGTTTTGTAGCCTAACGGCCGGGACACACTGCCCGCATGAGCAGTGCATGGCGGCTACTTCACTGAATTGATGCGTGTCTCACGTGTGTGGTGTCCACACTGGCAGCGCTGCTGCTGCTGACAGTCCTTTCATAATGGCCATTTCATTTCATTATTAATGTCATCTATATTTATCTCGGTAAATTGAGAGCTTTGTCCTCCGGCTCAACTTTCTCTTCACCACAACGGTCCGGTACAGCGTCCGCATAATTGCAGACACCGCACCAAACCGCCTGTCCATTTCCCGCTCCATTTTTCCCTCACTCGTGAACAAGACCCCGAGATACTTAAACTCCCTCGCTTGGGGCAAAGGTGGGGAGTGTTGAAAGTCGACTTACATCATGCATCATCATGTACATGTATCTGCATGTATTTTCATGAAAAGCATTAAGTTAGCTGCTCCTAGCAACTGCTACCGTATCTTCCATGTCAGCTGAAAATGTCCATGGCAGCATGGATTCATCACTCGCTACTGATTGGTTACTTCAAGGTACCAATGACTGAAATTTTTGCGACGCGATCAGCTAGATCTTATCTTCCGAGACAATGCATCACTCTGTTGAGCTGCAAGAACACACAGTCTACTTGTGGTTGTAAGTTTAAACTTACTCGAAGCTTGACATTGCTGATTGGTCTTGCTAATGAAAAAAAGGAGGAAGGAGAGATAGAAAAGTTTGCTAAAATATCTATTAGTGCCCGATTTTTTTACTTGTGCATTCCCTACCATTATATGTTCAGCATTGTTGTCCTTGTTGTTAGCTGTTATGTCTATTTCTGTGAACACTAAGTACATTTAGAGCAATGCAAAAAAAAATGCGGCAAATTCCTTCTATGTGTATGCATACTTAATATACTATGGACCAAGTGATAAGCTGCTGATGAGCTGGTCTACACTAAATTGGAAGATGACTTTGATTAACTCTGTTTCAAATATTTAAATGAGCTTTTTCAATTGCATGCTACCATGAACCAGTCACAAAAGACCACTCCTAAACTCAACCTGTTTACTGTAACTGCAGCACAAATCACTCCATGAGGCCATAAAGAAGGTCCCAGCTCTTTTGTATGGAACTTTGTGAGAGATATTTGTGTGCTCACAACTCATGACTCTCCATTACCATCAAGTTAGTATTATTCCTCCGAGGGGGGATTTTCCCTTTGAGACACAGACAGAAAGTTCAATTGAATTTGGCTCGAGCAGAACATCAAACTGCTGTGACTGAGCACTGGAGGACTGCTGTCCTGCTGCTGGTGGCGGTCACATGCGGTCAGTGTGTGATCATGTTCAGTGTTCTTGCATATAGTGTTAGAGTCAGCCAGTGAGTTTGTGCAGCTCAGAGCTCCTCGGCTCAGAGGACTTTGGTTTTTCTGTCTTCCTGAATCATAAATCTCATCCTCAAAAGAAAGTGAGGTTGGCTCCTTTGTTTGAATCCCTATACAAATCCAACTCCATGAACTGAGTCACTCTGCTGTAGGAAAAAACATTGAGTTCCTCTCACTTCCTTTCAGATCACTAAACAATTCATCATCTAAATCGTTTGGTGCCCATCCAGGTTGTCTCTGTTGCACCACGCCCAGTGAGTTATCAAAGTAAACTGGTTCAACCTCACAAATTCGCATTCAGAATAGCATCTGCTCCAGGCAAAGCGTGCCCCCTCATCCTAAATATTAGTGATGCTGTAAAGTACATATTTATCCACTGATTCATCCAAAATGTCTCAAACAGATAATTGGTGAATCCTCAAAGACAATGAGAAAAAGATGATGCATGCATATCTTTACAACGGAATTTTCAAATAATGAGCAATCGACTATCAGCTACTTTTTATAACACTACTTGACTACTTTGAAGGCAGAGCGGATGTCCTGCGGAATATATGTTATTACTGGCTACACCCGCAAAGCACATACGACGTAGGGTTCTGTGAGTCACAGGCAAAACAAGATACAGGCACGGCACCAGGATTTACATTTTGGATGGGCCAAAGAAAGTTTGGCTGGGCCTTTTAATTACACAAGTTAATACTGTTTGCCCTTTGACGGTTTCCAACTGGTAGTAATGAAAATGACTGATATCATGCCAAAGAAGGCGACTAGGTGTGTCTGGTTGTTTATGACACATTTTAAAACTTTTTCCAAAACAATTTCATGAGGGTATATTGCTCAAATTGTGAGAAGATGAAATGCCTATCATACCATGTTAATATTTTGTTGTGGATTGTAACATTGTTTTTCAAACTTTTACAGACCCAGGACCACTTACCCAATCAAAAAAAAAAACTCACGGACCACCTAACTCCCCAGAAAACAGAAAAGTAAAACCGTGCACCTTCTGAATTCACGTTTCTCTCAGAACTAAGACAGGCATTATTGCCTTGTTAACCCATCGTAAAACACACTTCATTCAAACTGGACAGAAACAAAATAAAACTCACCAACTCAACACATCTTAATCAGTCTTCCCACCGCCCCAACAACCAGCAACTCTGGTTTTGTCGAAAGAAATCCTTAATTCACCAAGTAAGCTGTGAAAATTTGTCGACTCTACAGACCATTTTTTCCACCGCTGTATCTCTCTGCCGTGGAGCAGCTGCCCCGCTGCAGCTACTCGGTGGCGGCTCTCCTTCTTTGAAAGCAAACCAATAAATTAGCTAAATCCAACGACAAAAATCAGCCCAAAACAGATCTGCTGGTGTTGGTCGTCTTTTCGTGTTTGTATTCGGGATCCTGGAGAAGGTCTCCATCACACTTCTGTCCGAGTGAGGGGGAAAACTTGTATTCATTTCAGCTCTCTCGGCTGTCGTCGGCGACAGCATCCAGCAACGGCTGCCCAAGCTGACATTCGTTACAGCAGAATGGTTCCCTTTGGGTTGGCATTGCAGGCAATTTTCTTTTGCTTCAGTTTCATTTTGATTGTTTGGCGTGTTGTGCCAATGTACGCGGGAGCACACATGCAATCAGCGATGAGATGCTGCCATGGCGACTATGAGCTGCTTTGGTCAATGAGCTACAACGGCTTGTTTCTGACAGAGGATGAACTGAGGGCCTGCATGAAGAGCTATAAGATAAATAAGGATTTTTTTTTAACTGTGAGTCATGCATAGCTACTCTAGTGGAATCCCAGAATTAAAATATAGAGCTGGAAATGGAGCATAATAGGTCCCCTTTAATATATAGTTACGCTCTGCTTCATGGTGATATAAAGTCATTTAAATGCTGCCGTTGGAATTGAGTCTTTTAAATGTTTCTGTTGAAAACAATACTTTATGTACAGTAACAAAGACATCTCAAATACTTTCACTTTTCAACCAAATGCATGTTTCTGGTTATAATCAAGACATCTAGACGATGTTTAACCTGCAAATCTCCAAATCAGTGCTTGCTGAGAACAAGTGTGTGTAGGAGATATTACTTTAAAAAACTGCACAAATGGGGGAAAAAAAATGTGCACTGTGCAAGTATAATGTTTGAAATTAGTTTATCTTGATTTCAATGAAGACACACTTCCAATGAAGTTTTCCCTGCTCTTAAAAAGTTCACTCCTCAGATAGTAAGGCAAGTTGGGCCAACAGTAGCTGAGCGTTGGGTCGGCTGTGTTGCAGAACCAGAGAACCAAATGTGAGCTGGCTCTGGTCCAGTATGGCTGCCAGACTTGGCAAAGAACTTATTAGTTCAATTGGAGCTGTTACTCAGTTCCTCTTGGCAGCACTCTAACTGTAAGCCAATGTGGGTTAGGGCTGATCTTGAGTCTGATTTAAGTCCAGTGTCAAAGTGTGCTGGATTTTAGGTTTGATCGCCTTTTAGTCTCTGCAGAGGTCTCAGTCTTTGTTGTCTACATCTCCCCATCCACCAATTCCAGGTTTTTTTTTCTTTAGTTTTTCTACCTTTTCTGTGCCATTTATAAAGCAAACAAACAATGCAAATTGATTATTAATGAGTGTGCATTTTTGCTCTGCCCTCACAGGGTTAGGATGAGTGGGTTTGATTACCACGTGTTTTCCCAACCCTGTTGCGAGAATATTGATATTGGACAATGTAAACCTTTGATTATGATCCACATTTTGTGATCCATATGACTATGGTATGGTTACGCCCACCACCCCATCCCGTAAACCTTCACTCCTTACCCCTACATCATCGGTGACTCAATCATAAGAAATATCAAACCAAAATCGGATGTGACCAGGTGCACAATTGAAAACATTTTGCAGCATGTAAGAAAAAGGCTGGGGACGGGGCTTTTTCTGTAGCAGCTGCTCGGCTCTGGAATAGCCTGTCTGTTGATACTTTTAAGATGCACCTTTAGACCCATTTTTTATTCTCTGATTTTTAAATGTACTGTATCTATTTTAATCTTGTTCTATTTCCACATACTGTATATGCACACATGTCTCTATGCTTATGTGTGTATATATATATATATAAATATTGTCGGAAACCTGTTTGCTTTTGTGCAAATAAATGAAATGAACTTGAAACTTGACACAAGCTAAGATTACAAAGAAAGTAAAGTTTTGCCAACAACTACATTATTTATATTACATTTCATTTACGTTGGTCAGGTCCCATTCGTCCTTGCACATTATGTTTAATGACCACTTACAAAAAGTGCTGTGAAACATAAGCTGAAGTATATTCACTTGTTATGTGAGCACCTGCTCAGCAGGTGTAGCTGTTTGCAGTGAGGCCACAGGGCTCAGTAGCCCCCCACCCCCTCTCCTCAGCTTCAGAAATAATACCTGGATCTAGTTCAGAACTGAATTTAATAAATTAATCAGCACTTTGATCAGACTTTCCACAAATATGCATCATCCGGTAGTATGGCTGGACAGTCTCAGCTTCCCATTATATTCTAACAGCTGTTTAATAGATATCCCCCCCACCCCCCCATACAACTGGGTTAGGTTAAAAGAGAGGCGGCCTACATTCCGAGGGTGTAGCTCGTTGTGCATGTGCACAGGTAATATTCCAGTGAGTCACCCCATTTAATGCTGCGCCTCCCTCTCTCACCTCCCCACATCTGGATGCTGTTAACATTCCTCACTGCTTATGCACACACACGCACACACACACACACACACACACACACAGACAAAAGCACTGTGTAGCTGTGCAGTTACTGTATATGTAAGAATTTAGTCACAATTGTTGCTGTTGAAAGGACATTCTCTTCTCACATTCTCGAGCGAAACTCACACACACTCATTTTCAACCTATGTGTGTGTAAGACAGCATGGTTGTACTTGGACTAAAGTGTGTTATGTCAAGGGAACTCACACGGTCTAAGTTCAAGTAAAAGCAGCCATGCTATTTCATTTCATATTCCCCCAAAACACACACACACACACACACGCACACACACAGAGAGAGAGTGCATACACATACACATCCCTACACGCATAACAGTCCTGAAATTTAGTTTTGTCTAAGAAAATGAGATCAGCATTTGTTTCTATTTTCATAGATGAAAGTGATTTTAGTATTCTGGCCTGAATTTAGACATTAATTCACTACGGAGTTGCAATAACTTCTGCTGAGGGAAGCGTTATCGCATAGCTTCCACCGCATAAAACGAAACTTTGATCTCTGCATTGAATATTTAGTATTTTACTAAATATTTAATATGGAACATAACAGTTAGTTTAGAACAATGGCTTTAATGTTCAAGGTATCAGTGCGTGTCTTGCAGAGCAGGGCAGCAGCCAATCGTGTTACAGTCTTTCACGCAATCCGTGGAGGACTTTGGTTCCCTGACTTTATCCTTTAAAAGAATAGTTCAATATTTAGCGAAATTCAAATATAATTTTCTTTCTTCTTTGGAAAGTTAGATGAAAAGGACGATACCACCTACATGTCTATGCATTAAGCGCAAAGCTGTCCAAAGTTCATGCCTTCCAACACCTCTAAGGTTCAGAAATGTAAAAACGACAAGTAATGGATTTAGTAGAATTTACGTACTATAACCAAACCTTAATCATAGCAGATCAAGAAGCTGTCATAATCCTTTCTTCTTTTTATTTTCTAACTGCGATTTGCAGTGTTGGAGGCTTACTAAATACATGTACTCAAGTGCTGTACTTAAGTACACTTCAGAGGTACTTTACTTGAGTTATTCCATTTCATACTAATTAATACTTCTACTTCAGTTCAGAGGGGTATATTCTATTTATCACATTTATTTGACAGCCTCAGTTACGTTGAAGATTCAGATTAATAATGCAAAATATAATCAAAACAGTAATTATTTTATTATAGGTTGTCCAGTAGTATGAAGTAAGTGAAATTAGCTCCACCTTTGCCAGCTGAAATATTAAAGTGCTGTACACATTAATGCATTATTATTCATAAGCCAATCATATAATATACATTACTCTGAAATGGTCCATCCTGCATAATGAAAGTTTGATTGCAGGACTTTTACAGTATTTCTAGACTGCTACTTTCACTTAAAGGGGACATATCATGCTCATTTTCAGGTTCCTACTTGTATTTTGGGTTTCTACCAGAACATGTTTACATGCTTCAATGTAAAAAAAAAAACACATTATTTTTCTCATACTGTCTGTCTGAATATCCCTGTATTCACCCTCTGCATGAAACACTCCATTTTAGCTCCTGTCTCTTTAAGACCCCCTCCTGCAAAAAGCACAGTCTGCTCTGATTGGCTTGTGAGAAAAATGTGGTGCACCTAGTTCTCAAGCCATGGGTGGAGATATTCAGATGGGGGGAGGGAGGGGTATATTCTAATGAGCCTGCATTTGACATAGGAAGGGGAGCCAAATCTGAATGGCTTGTTGAATCACATGTTTTCTGATCTAGACAGCCCACAACAAAAACTGACTGTGTTGTCTTATTTCACAGTTTGTGGGTTGGTAGGCTCTCCAGATACCTAAATATATGTGCACAAGCACTGAAAAATGTCTCCTTTAAGTACACAATCTGTTTAAATGTCCAATTCTGTCCTCTTTTTGCCAATCTACTTTTCTCTAAATTAAAAAAAATCTAAATTTTCGGACTGTTCCTTAAGGGGCTGACTTCATAAATGTAATTTTGAATGCAGTGAGTCAGCACCACCGTAGTGAAATGGTCTCATGAATAAGCATGGAAAGACTTCATCAGCTTGTCACTGAGAGAGTGAGTGGAATATTCAGCACCTTCGGTATGGAGCCTGTCCTGCCGGGTGCTGCAGTGACGGTGGCGGGGACTCCTCCCCCGTCCCTCGGCTGACCCCGGTTTGAAGCCAGTGTGTCAGGGAGAGAGGGCTCATAGCTCTGGGCACATACCACCTTAACAACTCCCCCTCTGTTTACCTGTGAACTTGAACTCCATTCACAAACTGGCTGGACCACTACATGTGTGTGTGTGTAGGCAGGCATACAGTATATAACTTTACGCCTCTCTGTCTGTCAACATGTGTGTGTGTCTGTGTGTGTGTGTGTGTGTGTGTGTGTGTGTGTGTGTGTGTGTGTGTGTGGAAACAGTAGCTGTGTGCCGTGCCGTAGCCTGAAGGTGTCAGCTGCAAAGCCTTTGAACTGGCTGCTCAAATGTAAGACGATGTCTCTTCCATCTCTCCCAGTCTTTATTTGCCCAGACCAAATATTTGCAGACCACCTCCCAACATACACATAGCCCCACCATACTTTCCATCATCATCATCATCACAATCATCAATATTTTCTCTCAACATGAATTGCAGGTAGTGGTAACTGAAATTTTGTTCATAAGTAGGCCTACAAAATATAAAATAAATAATAAATCATTTTACTGATTCCTGTTTATTACATCCTGGGTCTTTTTTTTGTGGTTTTGTTCCTTATTTCTAAAACCTCTAAGACCTGCGGGATAGCCGACAATCCCGATCAACAATACTCATACTCATCATAGTCATTAAAGTCCCCATGTAATGACAAATATATTGATTAGTTTCCTGTTTCCCTCCGACTTTCGGCACCAAACAAACTCTTGATAATGCAGAGTTGTAGCAGGGCAATAAGCAAAAAATGGAATAATGTGTCATATATCTGATATTTATCTATATCTTTAACATCAAGGGTCATTCTTCAGGCTTCAGTAAGTCATTATATGTTAGCAAGGATTCATTATTCCATTCAGTATTTCAGAAAGTGTATGATGTAAAGTAACATCCCTCCTTGCTGCCTAGTGAATTGGTTAATTATGTCTACGTACAAAAGTTTAGATTTTGTCAACGTCTTTTGTTGTATCAGAGTAGAGCTTGAATACTGTACGTTCTCAAATAAAAGTTTTTTTTCATTTAAAAAGATAGCTAGCACAAACAAATGCTGTTGTTGCTCTGCTGCTCTTATTTTTAACATAAATATAGTTCTCATTCTCCACTCCATTCATTTCAACTTTGTTGGGTTTTTGTAGATCACTGTTAAGCTACTGTCAATGAAACTCCAGTTTTCCTAAATATGTTTCACATTAAAAGCTTACCAGGAAGAGGATTAATCCTTTGAGCTGCTGGAAGGCTTTTAATGTGAAGTGTCTTTGCAGGAAGTATGATGGTAGTGTAACACTGATTGAAAAAAAAAGAGAGCAGCAAAGTGGTATGACATGACTTGCTGTGGAAATGGACATTATGCTGATATATATATCAAGACAACAGCAAAATAAAATGGCAACTGATCAAAAAACAGGGAGGCTTCTTACTAAAATATAATGACATTTACTTATTTAAGAGGGGAAATTAGAAATAATGGCCTGTTTTTTCTGCAGTTGAGGCACATAAAGGCCTTGGCCATTATTTGAGATTTACAGTATGAATTGTCTGCATTTCAGTCACAGACTGGCAATCTGAGGCAATTCAAATCACATTGTTTACGAGAATGAATCGACTGATGTGACCAAAGACTAAGAAAAAACTTTTGTTATATTTTAACAACTGAATGTTATTCTAATGCTTTCTTTCTTTTCGGAATTAATGTATCAATACTTATAAAGCAACAAATCCTAACATTTGAGAACCAGCGAATATTTCGCATTTTTCTTGCGCCAAAATAATGTATCAGAGGTATTTAATTATCAATTATCATTATAAATGCCGATTGATTACCTGTTGACTAATCAATTAATCCAGTCCACAATGAAACTTTAAACATGGGACAGAAAAAAACATCGACTGTCAACCACCGATAAAACACAATTGGAATAGCAATAGGGAGTTAATGTCCTCTGCTAAATATGTAAAAATATAAATAATATGACCCATGTCCCTGGTTTGTTGGAAATAAAATAGAAGAACTGCATAGTTAGCATGAGCAAAAAGGATCTCCATGGCTGAACAGTGAAAAGTAAAACTATTGCCACTCCCAGAAAGTCTAACTTAATCAGATGTCACAGTGCTGCCAGCACAAATTGATTGACAAGTGCTCTCTGGGGAATGCAGAAACAGCACAGCAATGAGCACTTAGCACCAAAGATGGAGACAAAATCAAGAAAAACACGGATCTCCCAAATTACCACTTGTAAACCGCAGACACCAAATCTTAAAAAATACTTGGACGCAGCCCCAACTACTGTCTGTGAGTGAACATGCAATTCTCTCGGCGGCTGAGTGCATCGCTGGCATGGCAAGCCCGCGTCTGGTCCGGGCAGCAAGAGGTTAAGCTGGCGGTGGCTGGTGTGTTCGCAGCAGGAAGGCAGCGGCCGGGTCTGGGCCGGCCTCCAAACAGATGTTGGTTTGTTTCAGGGCTGTGGTTAAATAGTTGGATGGCGGTCCAGCACACAGGGGAGAGAGGAGGGGATTAGAGCTGTGAGGATTGCAGCTGCACAGACAGAAAGAGAGGAGGAGGGAGGGAGGCACACAGATAAAAAGAGAGACTGCAAAACCAATGATGCAGCGCTGAATTAAAAGGATGGTAAGCTGCGTGACCTCCAGTCCTTGATCACCATAATGCAAACCACCAGCAGACAGAAATTAATTATACTTTCAGAGGATGGCAAATTTATGCTTGATTTTATTTTGTCATTTTTTCTTTGGTGCAAAGCTCTCGCTGTAGTGTTTTTAGCACTATTCCGCCCACTCGTATGTCAGTCAAACAAGTCTGACTGGTACATTCTTCCTTCGATTTTCTATCAATAGTTCAGCATTTTGGGAAATGTGCTTATTTGCCTTCTTTCCAAATAGTTAGATGAGAAGAACAATGGGTCCTTGATTTCACTCAGAGGTAAAGCAGGCTCTCATTTCTACTGGACGATGAAGTCGATTTTGCTATCTGAATTGGCAACAGATTGTAGCTAGCTCATTAAAACTGTATTGTGTTTGATCCTCGTTTCTTAAGTCACGGACGTAGATCAAAATAAGTCAATGTTGACTTTTGGTTTCACACGGGACATGAACAGCAGTCTCCTGGGTGATAGTTCTGTATTGACTCACCCATCCACCCCAACCTCCTCCCTATACGCGGACTTCCTTGGACTATGATTAGAAAAGTATTTGTGATGCGTCGGAAACAATAGGCAATTGGCTGAACAGGCACTGCACTAGTAAGAATGAAATACCCAAAGTGAAGACAAATTTAAGGACCACCTATCATTTAAGAAGAAAAAAAACAACCTATTTTCCACTGAATGGAAGCAACTGTGAAGGGAAAAGTAGAACCTCTGGCAGATGAAATGGGATAGAAAGGTAGTTGAGCGCATTCCACTCTTGTATGGAGGACGGAAACTGCCAAAATCAAAAATAAATGACTCGATAAATAAATGTCATTAAATGTAGCAAAAATAGTATTAAAAATAAATATAGCCATTTATTAATTTATTAATTAAATATGACATAAATTGATATTTATTTTTTAATTTGCTTCTTTATTTTTTTTTACCTTTGTATTAATTCCTTATTTGTTTACTCACCCGTTTCATTTGCCCTTGTATTTATTTATGTATTTATTTTTATAATGTTTTAAATGTATTTATCTTTTGCATATATTTTTTATTTATTTATTTTTAATTTGTTTTAATTTTATAATATTTTAAATGTATATATTTATTCATGTATTTATGCATTTATTTATTTATTTATTCACGATTTTCCCTTTGCATTTCACCCCTTATTTATTTCCCCAAACTTATTTATTTCTGTATTCTTTTCTTTGTACATTTCTTTATGCATTTCTGCCTCATTATGCAAACGAGGGGGCTGTCATTCAACGTATGTCGTCATACATCGACTATATGCTACGGTGTCTGCTTCTGCTCATCAACTTCTGTCATCGTTATCATCTCTGTACAGAGGATCGTTGGCCTGCTTCTGCTCCCCCTGCCGCTGCCTCGTACCGGTACCGGTACCGGCGTGCAGCTCTGCAGAACTGTCTGAACATCAACTGTTTCACAGACTCACCGCCAGTGTCTTCCTGTAGTTTAGCTCGTTCAGAGTGGGAACCGCCAGGCAGATGCCGCCGGAAGTACGCGACACCTTTCAGCGTCAACTGCACCCTGACATCAGAGACTCTGCCTGAGCCGGGATCGATGGCACACGCCGGACCGACCGCTGGACGCTCTGCACTGACACTGAGTCTTATGATGGAGAGAAAGGGCTGTGCGGCGTGTCCGATGTCAAGGTGCAGTTGTCGCTAAACAGAAAAGTAAATAAATAAGAGAATTATTAAAAAGAAAGAGACATTGGGGAAGACGACTCTGGTTGCAAAAAGAAGTCCGTTTGTGTAGAGGTCTAGTTTACCTAGTTTATGGTCTCAATCGCTACATTCAAGTCTTCTTCAATACAGCATGATGTTCATTTAGTAAATTATGGTCCCATTTAGAGTCAAATAGACCATAAAGCAGGGGATGCTTTAGGGCGTGGCTACCTTGTGATTGACAGGTCGCTACCATGGCATTGTCCGTGTTTTCGTCTTAGCATTTAACCCTTTCACAGTGTGTTTTCTGTTCATGAAAGTTAATTATTACCTTTTTGGTCACCTAAAAATGTCTTATTCAGCATTCGGCTGTGCTTAGCTCCACCCTCTCATGTCACTTCTCGTTGCAAAAGACCAACATGGCGACGGCCAAAATGCTGAACAAGAGGCTTCAAAACGGCAGTCACAACAATGGGTGACTACGTCCACTTCTTATATACAGTGTATGATTTGAACACATCTTTTTTTTGATCATTTTTTATTGAGAAAGGTATAGAAGAGAAACATTACATATCTTACATGTTACCCCTTTTTTACAAATCAATGTTGGGATTTAAACAGTGTTCTTCAAAAGCAAAGGTGGATAAAAGTTGGTGGGTTTACCGAGACAAATATAAAAGGGTTAGAAGAAAAACGAGAAAGAAGCCTGCAGAAAGCAACAAGTGTGTACCAGAGGACACACAGGGCTGAGATGAGAAGAGGACTATGCTTTTTTATATTACTTTTTCTTTTTTTTTGACAAAAAGAAATTGTAGATAAGTTCCAAAAAGAACATGTGCCTCCAGGGAAGAGAGAGCGAGGACAGAAAAACTCACCAGTTTTTGCATAAATAGCACTTTGAAGTCAGGGATAGGAAGATGGGGCAGTAGGAGGAGAGGAAGGAGGAGAGGAAAAGAGAGTGTCTGTGGATATGAAAGAAGTACAGTGTCAAAACTTTTTCAAGTGCAGCTCTAGTTAAATATGCCTGCTCGGCCCTCGGGGGCTGTACTTGCATGCTTAGTGTTTCACCTCTTTCCTTTCCTCCTCACCTTCTCTGCAGCCCGCCCTCCATTAAAACTGCAGATACTGACTTAGCCCTTAGCTTTAGCTCACACGTTGGTCTTGATCTCTTTAGACAGGGAGTATGAGAGCTACATTTCGAAGTGGATTATTCCCTATAGTATCTCTCAAACTCTTTTTAAGTCTAGGGTGTCCACAATTAAAGCCAAGTAGCTCACATATCTGGCCATTATACAGGCTTAAGGCCTTTACACACCAGGGGCAGATTTTATAATGAATACTTTAACACAGAACGTGAATCTTACGCGGTGAAAAAGAGACGTATTTTTTTTACGGAAAAAGGAAACAAAACAAAAACATTGAGGCTCTGCTGTCTGAACCAAGATGGCATTATTACTCCGTTCAACCTTGACAATGGCAGCGCATACAGATCCACTCTTTCTGTTCTTACCTTTCACAATAAACAGTATACAATAGACATATAAATACAAAACATTTTGGATTCTGTCTCACTTCTTCTTTCCTAACCTGGCCTGGCAAGTCTTTCAAAAAGGTTTTACAATAATAAGCAAATATGAGCAAAATTGACTATAAATACACAGAGTTTTGGTTGTGGTTGAGTTTGAATGTGAAAACAGTTCATGAATTGTGAAAGATGTGGTGATCAAGCAATGAAAAGTGAGCCACAGTTGAGGCCACATTGATTTCTGTTGCGCTGGCTGGGAAGAATTGTGCTGTAATGTGTTATCAGCATCATACTATGAGCTTTTATTTGGATATCAAAGACCTCTAATGGTAGAGATTGGAACAAAAGAGCAGTCTTGGTTATATGGTCATCCCTAGTGTTTCCACTCCTATCAGGGATAAGGGGAGGACTTCCTGTCTCGTAAGGTCCTTTTTCTATTTCACCCATCAATTTCTCATAATTGGCCCTGAACAGCTGTGATATTTCAGCAGTTATGATGATTTCTAAGTATCTAAACCCTTTAAGGCATTTAAATTGTCCTGCTGGTTGTGCAGGCTAGTGTCCCACCAACATCATTGCCTCAGACATTAATTGGTTGATTTGATAACCTTAGAATTCTCCATATTCTTTTAGATTTCTTATCAGTGCAGGGACAGAGGAAACTGGGTCACTGATATACGTCAGTACGTCATCTGCGTAGAGTGAAATCGTGTGTACTGTTTGACCTTCTTCTTTTACCTGTAATGTTATCATTTTGTGTAATTAAAGCTGTGAGAGGTTCAATACTTATAGCAAAGAGCAAGGGAGACAAATCCCCCGCTGTAGCCTACCCCCCTCTCAAGGTTAAAAAAAATGTGAACAACATCAGTTCACTCTAACAGGCGATTATGGATTTGTATATTTAACTCTTACCCAGTCCGCAAACATCGGGTGGAATCAGAATTGGCTATTTTTTATTTAACCTTTATTTAACCAGGCAAGTCAATCAAGAACAACTATCCACTGGTGTTGAATCCAGGCAAGTAAAGTAGAGTCCGGTTGTAAAGTTAGTATAACCAACATGTATTCAACATTAGTATTATTATCTAGAATCCATTTAACGTATCATGTTAGCATAACTGTAGTCAATGAGTCTGCCCGCTGTAGAGGTGAAGAAAAGTTTGGTTGTAACGTTATCAAGCATTGGCATGATATATCCAGGATCCAGCAGAAAAGGTGAACTGAGTCGCAGTCTGTCCGCTGCAGATGACATGCTTGTCTCAGTCTGCAGAGCCCTGAAGCCCCATCCCTGTGCTTGTTTATTACCTCCGCAAAGGCCGAAGGCCTAGGAAGGAGGTTATGTTTTCACTGGCGTTGGTTTGTTGGTTTGTCCTTTTGGAGGATAACTCCAAAAGTCCGCGATGGATTTGAATGACATTTTTTGGCACAATGAATAATCCATTTGATTTTGGTGGCGATCCAGGTCATGAGCCGGCTTTGGGATTTTTTTTTAATAAGTCTGCTCAGCCTGTGCATTAAGACCACAGGCTTTAAGACATGCGCAGTGTAACTGATAATGCACTCATGGTGCGACGTACATGAAACCTGCCTTGGCGGAGGTCTGCACTCTCCGAGTGCACTTCTAGTTCAAAATGTATTAATATTGAGTGTGCTGTGTGTCCAAACTGCACCAAATTCGACAAAGCACTTCATGAAATCCCGACCAATACACTCGCCAAGTGTGAAGTCGATCGGATAAACGGTTCTCGAGATATGCGAAGGACATACAGAAGGACAGACAGACAGACAGAGATTCCTTGCTTTATAGTTAGATGTTGGTAAAGTGGTACAGATGGGAGTCCATTTTGCCAACCTTAGCTTCTGTGTGAGAACATTCCTTTGGTATAAGGGTGTGTGTACATGTAACTATTTGCCTGTCTGGCAGCTGGCAGACATGATGATGATGATGATGATGATGATGATATGAGTGGGTAAGCTGTTTGATGAAGGGATGGGGGTTTTTGAGAGTGGTTTGGAAAATGTCTGTGTGTGTATGTGTTGGGTGGGAGGGTGGAGCATGAACCCCATCCAGCTGCAGAGTCTGGGATACACCTGGGCCTCCTGTCTAAACAGCCCTGTTCTGTTTTGCATGGCTGCCCCTGCCAACAACTGTTTGTAACTGCTGGTTTGTGTGTGGATGTGCGTGTGTGTGTACAGTATGAATAAATATAGACAGAGAAAATGATATATGGAGAGAGACAGTGATCATGTTCTATGTGACATTCAGTGTATATTTTTACATCATGTATACTGCTATAAATTCCTGTTGTTTTTACATACAGTAGGTCATGTCTAGAAGGTAACCCCCAAGTTGCAAAAACATGCAAAAACTGTCGTGAGACTCGCTGCCAGAAGACCTGTCCTAACCTTAACCATTTGAGGTCAGTGGTGTAGTGGTACCTGGAGAGGTGGGGATACTCTTAATTTATGCCTGATATTTTTGTTTGAAGCGGCCCGTCAAGCAACGGATAAAGGCCCTGTGTTATAATCAGTGCCTTATTAGACTATTCATGCATATTTAGTTCACCCAAAAAAGGGCCAGTAACTGTCACTTAACTTTTGCTGTTTGAATTCAAGGAGTTATGATCATTATGAAATCAACATTAGCCACAGAAGAGGACCAGATTTTGCAATCAATACTGGCCCACAGACTGGGTTGAGACAACTCCATTATTTGGCATTATGAATAAAGTATTGCTTATTCCATCCACACATGAAAATTGGACAACTATTCTCTCACCTTGCAAGTATATACTGAAAAATATAAATGTTCAGAAAACTCAAATTTTCAAGGCAACAGGATGCAATCGATTTTTTTAGTTTTCTCAATTTTTGACTATGTTGACTTTACTAAGGTTTACAAGTTTAGAAGAGGTTCCGGGCACTGTGGAGTGACTCCGGGCCTGGCTCCTCCTGTATCTCACCAGGGTTGCTCCCTGTGCGTTGCTCCAGCTGCTCGCCTACCACACACTTCATCTCGGCATGGTGGATCTTCAGGCCCCGCGAGTTCTTGCAGCTCTTGCCGCATACAAATACTGTACTCGTAGC
The DNA here is from genome assembly GCF_015220745.1 of Sebastes umbrosus. Classification (NCBI taxonomy): domain Eukaryota; kingdom Metazoa; phylum Chordata; class Actinopteri; order Perciformes; family Sebastidae; genus Sebastes; species Sebastes umbrosus. Next base: position 8,466,088 of record NC_051274.1, read on the forward strand.
CGTTTGTCCAAATGCATGGGTCGTTTGTCTGTTCGTTCGGGGTGCTCGTTCTTGTGCCTGTGTGGGCAGCGTGGCTAAGGCACAGTGCGGACATCTATGGACATCAGCCAGTTTGATTCTGTTGAGGCCTTTACATCCTTTCACTTTCAATTAATTACTTGTTCTTTCCATTATCTGTCTGGCGGGTCGGTCTCAGTCTCAATGCACTATGCAGCCTAGTACTTACTGTCCATGTTTGTCCTGCTGACCAGAATACTGTAAACTCTCTGAAAAACCACTGCATCTCTCTCTAAACCTCTGTTTGTTTGTGTCCCACAAGCACAGCTGTGTGCTTCTCTCTCTCTCTCTCTCCCTAGTTTCTCCTCCTTGTTCTCTCTCTTCACTCAGGCTTCTCTGTGCTGGACCATCCACTGTCCTGGGACGTCTCTCTCTCTCTCACTCTCTATCTCACGCTGTCGGTGCCTCATTCCAGATGTTTTGATCTGGATTTTTGTCCTCCAGGAGATTCAGCCTTTCTTCTTTTCTTTGTCATCCCAATGTCTATACTGTTATGTTATTATGTTGGCCTACAGTATATTTTGGCCAATTGTTGAATAAGAAGTTTTTTAGGGTGACTAAAATTTTACAATTAACTTTCATGAACTGAAAACACACTGTGAAAGGGTTAAAGTTGTAAGATGAAAACACGGACAACTCCCAAACCGGACAACGACGTGGTAGTGACCTGTCAATCACAAAGATAGCCACGCCCTAAAGCATACCCTGCTTTATGGTCTATTTGACTCTAAATGGGACCATAATTTACTAAATGAACATCATGATGCATTTAAGAAGACTTTGAACTCGCAATTGAGACCATAAACTCATGTTTACAATGTTTACCAGGGTAATAAATCAATTGAGAAGTAGAATCATTTTCTCATAGACTTCTATACGGTCAGACTGCTTTTCGCCCCCTGATGGCCATTAGAAAGAATGAAATTCAGAACCAGAGGTTGCCGACTGGGTGTTTGGATCAACTGTTAACGTCAGTTCAGAACAGGGTTTATATTCAGCTGTCTGTTCAAGACCACTTCTGAATGAAAATGACCCTTCAAAACATAAGAATATGTTTACTGCAGACATGATATGTGAGTTGCATATGTTAAATATACAATACTTTGCAAGGTTAGGGTTTTCTTTTTTATGTTAAGATTCTATCACTCATTCCTGTCCCCAATTACCATTAAGAGTTTGCAGCTGGAATTGCCCTATTTCCTCAGAGGGATCATTTAGATGTCTTAGATAACTTATATTTGAGCATGTGTGTATCCTATATTATATCAGAAACACAGTGTCCAAAAAATGTGAACCTGACTTCCAACCTTACAGTTTCACGGAAAGCATATGGGCTTTCTAGGAAGCCTGAGGGCGTATCACCTTTAGTTGTCAGGAGTCGGGGTCAGATACTGGCCGCCTGCACTCCAGCACACATTGCTCACATTATTGGACGTGTCTGCAAAACACAGATGACTTTGACCCAGACTCGCCCCCAACTGTCATAGTCAAAATCAGGATATCAAAGTGGCATGACGCTGATGTGCTTTCTCGGCGCCTGTTCTTAAGGATGTGGTCTCTGAGGTACTTAACCAAAAGCTGTAACTCATATAATCACCTCACCTGCCAGGCCAGACATTGAATCACCCTTTAAAACAATCATGTTTTATTGCCAACTGTTTCCTCAACCGTGTTGCGAAAGTAGTGGAGTATGGTCCCTTGTGTATACACTACCTCGCATGCCTGGGTGAGATAACAGATTCCATTTGATTTAACCTACTTGAAGTAGAAGCTGGGTGGGGTTTACCACATCCGGACATAAATCAGGTAATTATTCATCAATCACTTGAGTACTGAATGTCCTGTGTTTGTATACTGTTTCTAGTACTTGTTGTCCCATGTGGCAAACTGGTTGTGTCAGACAGCCCAGGCTCAGTGAGCTAGACCACACACTATTTAAAGTAATTTCAACATTATTCTATTTGAAACTAAGATGAAAACAACGTAATAAATGAATCTGCAGTCTTAGTCAGAGGTGGTTGCAATGTTGAATGTATGTGTGGTGTTGTGAAGGCAAAACAAACAGGAAACCCAAATCAAAAGGGTAGATGGTGATGGAGATAGAGAGAGAGAGAGAGAGAGAGAGAGAGAGAGAGAGAGAGAGAGAGAGAGAGAGAGAGAGAGAGAGAGAGAGAGAATGAAGGAAATTGGTATTGTTATCAAATTTGAAAATGTCTAACTCAAACCAAAAGAAATAAACAGTAACAAATGGTTTGACAATAAAAATGTAAGGAAAACTTTAAGAAAGTTATCAAATGAAAACAAAGACACCCAAATAACCAAATTTACTATGACACCTTAAAACAATACAACACACACTAAGAGCAAAGAAAGAAAAATACACTAGGAACAAGCTCTCTGAAATAGACAAATCTTTAGTCAAACCAATTCTGGCAGAAGTGGAACACTCAAAACAAAACACAACAAGATCATTTGCCAATATAAAATGCCAGCATTTGGACTACTAATTTCACTGAATTATGCAGCAATAATACAAAGAACTTTGTCCAAAGCAAAATATACAACGTGTACACAAAGTGGAGAACTTTAGAATTAGTAATTAAAGACAACCAAAACCCTCTAGATAATTTGATAACAGAAATAAAAGGAACTAAAAAGGTCATTAGAGCTGCAGAGTTGGTTGGTTCTCTGTGGGTTCATCACTACAAGCGACACCTTTCATTTTACAGTCATTTGATCTACTGTTAATATTGTAATAATATCGATCAGTGCAATTTTAAGGGGTTGTTTTTTGTCACCTTACAGTTACAGTTTCCTTACTGTCCTCACAGGTAGAAGTGTCATGTAGAAGGTAAGTGCTCAGAGAGAGGAGACTGGGCTTGTATTGCAGTGAGAGGGAATGTCAGAACAGGGCGAGTTTCCTCTGAGCAGAGGTCGGTCGAGTTGAAAGGCAAAGCTGCCTGCTGGCGTGTTTGTGTTTCAGCTGCTCTTGTTTCGCAACAGAAGACTGCTAGAGGAACAAAAAGAAGAGAGAGCATGAGACCTCAGAAACAATACGTAGAGGCAAGCACAGACTAGACTTAACTTCAGTTCATTTGGCCCTTATGTCCTATACAGATTATAAAGAAGGGTACAGTATATGGATGAGTCTACTTCTGCTGCCACTGTACTATACTGTACCATCCCTCAAAGAGACTCATAGTTAGGGTTGGGGATTGTTCCATATAGTTTAAAACTCTTGCCCTGACACCTGGGTTTTGCTGCCAGTAACAACACTTCTTTTTCTAAATGACTTTGAGAAGTATAATCAAGGGTTTTCACAAAACCATTTTTTTTATTTGCCTGAGCGACCCTTTATATTATTAAAAATTATCTGATCAAGGAAAGAAACAAATAAGACTACAAATCTGACCAGACAGTTGTCAATACTCAGCGCTACCAAAAAAGCATTGAGTATAGAGGAGTGATTTCTTGTGTCCAGGGTTCCAGAGGTAAAACATCTGGTTCTTTGAGAGAAAGAAACTGAGGTACGTAAGTTTACGTAACAAAAGTTATGTAAAATAAGTCAACTTTTAAGCAGACTTTCTCGCTCTTTATACTACGTCAATTGCTCGGACTGTCTAATAGTGACACGGAGGGGTTTACATTGGAGTTAGTTGAAAGCCCAGGGCGTCTCATTCAGATGCTAAAGGGGGCCTCTGTATCAGACGCCGAGGGCCACTGACCCTGCGTCGGTATTTGATGAGTTGGGAGTGAGAACAGGTTGGTTGAATACGGCTCTGACTTTCACTTCTAACTGCCGTCTTCTCCATGGCAGCAGCAGTATATTATAGTACAGTATATAGAGCCATCCACCATACCAAATGGATGAAAAAACCTGTATCCCTTCAAAACAAAGAAATAATGAAAACTCATGCTATAACAGAAACGTACACTATTGTTACATTATAAGGGAGACTTCTGAGTTTCTGTGTTTAGGAACATCGAGAAAGAGAAACTGACAGTGCATGGGGAGAAAATACTTCCACACCAGCAGATCCTCCCACTTCTCAACACTAGTGACTGATACTCGGGCTCATACTCATCAGGAAGCAGCCAGCTCACTTTTGCCACTACTCTCGCCATTCTGCAGGAAAGGGTGTGGTCTCTCATGCTGCACATATTGTTCTCACCACATCTTCCTCATCTTTCAGTATCACATGATGATCATAATGACAGATACAATTCCTTCGTATTTATTTTATTTTGATTAATCTGGAAGGAATTTATGGCAACACCCTACCCTTCTCCATGCTCTAACACTTACACACCCACCTCATGTCTTGTTATAAAAACTTCCAGTTGTAAAGCAGGAGCAGGGCCGCTTCTTCTGCTGCTGGCTTTAAATGACCCAGGTTTGGTTTCTGGCAGCATATTTTTACCAAGTGGGCATCAGATTTATCTAAATGTGGAACAGTGGGGGGGGGGTACACAGTATAGGAAAATATGGGATTCATTTCTCCCCTCTGTACGTGCTGGGTTGTGTTTCAGCTGCTGGCAGCACACACTGCAGAGGTGAAGTCACCGGGCAGTGCAGAGTGAAGAAACACAGAGCATGCCAAACATGCATGCAGAGGAAGGTGTGCAGCCATGCAGTGCAGGCTTATACTGTATACACACACTGCACATGAATAAAGACACATGTGTTCGCTGGCTTTGGTTTTCTAACACACACCTCACACATATACAGGATAAGAAACTACCCTCCATCAATGTCAAACTTTGATTTCAGCAGTTAAATTAGTATATCATTCCAATGATTGCCAAACCTGTTTGTTATATAAATAGGTCAATGACTATTTGTGTCACTCGTAGTGACAAACACACAGAAATATAACCAACTCTGCAGTTCCCCCCACTGTTACTGAGCTTTTCAATCTCTTTGTTTCGATTTTATGACCCACAACTTTACTGCTTTACTTCAGTCTCACAGCTCTCATTGGCCTCATTTCCAGCGGCAGCAGGCAGCTGTTTCCAGTAAAAAAAACTTGTACATTACCTGCTAACAGCAGAAAACAGCAGACAAACACAGTAAAGCCTTGTTCAGACTAACAGCCCAAATCCGTTTGGCATATCCAGATTGTATCCAGATTGGTTTTAGAAAATCTAGACAGCAAAAAACAGTCCGTTCTCATTCCCAGGGTGCAAATACCGACGCTTTGTCATGCCCCTCAGCACCCTTTAGCGCCCATTGTGTATGAGACACACCGGGCTTTCAATTAACTATAATGTAAACCCATCAGTGACAATATTAAACGCTCAGAAAAAAGGGCTCTCTGAGTGTGGTGATGTAGTTTAAAGCCCAAAAAAGACACATGTAGGGTGTGTGGGAAGGTTAGTAGATGGGTCCAACAAACACAGGGCTTTCATCCAGGAGACCGCTGTTCGTGTTTCACTTTACAATCTGCTGTTCGTGTCCCGTGTTCACTATATTACGTTTAATTTTCTCTTTACAAACGAAAGTTACATGAAGTTACGTTAGTGACATTTGTGACATGTTTTCTGTACTTATGTAACCTTGTTTGCGTACGTATTTTACCTAGTTTACGTATTTTTTTTAAGCCTAACCAAGTGGTTTTATTGCCTAAACCTAAATGCGATCGTTGCTGTAGTTTTGTTGCTTAAATATAACCGCGACCATTTCATGGTAATGACGTGGGGTTAAATGACACGAGAAAAACTGTTTCACAACCTTAACCCGGTGTTATGAAATGAAACATAAAAAGCTTAAAATATGTTATCATGATATGCGGAATGGCCTTAAGATGTTTTGCTATTCAAACGTCTTCCCATGAGATCAGGTTGGATAAATGCAAATGCAGATCCCACTAATCTGATTGCATAAAGAAGTAAACTCTTTTTTGACTGAGTTTTTACGCATATGGCAGTGTATTCTTTATATTATGACAGTTTTCCTAAAATTGGATTAAAAACATTCCAATATATTATCATCAGCTTACAGTATCTCAATATATCACAATATGTTGAATGTAGCCTTAAAGACTAGCTGGTGAACATAGTGGAGCATCCAGAAGTTAAAGAAACAGATATTTCCCTTTTGATAGAGACCAAAAACAGAGCAAAAAAAGATGGATGAATATCGGGCTTACATTAATCAGGTCGCCTGCTTTACACGTTTTATAAATTAATATTTAATATTTTCTATGTTTTTATTTTATTTATATACGTATATTGGTATGTAATGCTGTTGTTACTGGTGTGTTTATTGCCCAGTAGTTGCTGAAATAGCATGATGAATAAAAATTTAAACATTTTTTAAACATTTTTTTGCAGATTTTGCAGTTTATATTTTTTTAATTGGCATACACAACTGCACATGTATATCTATATGTCTACCTCCATGTGTCCCTATTGAAGCTGAGCCCTCGGCAGCCCTAGGTGAAGGCTCAGTCTTCCATAGTGTTGAATATAGCTGCTGCTGTTCTCCTTTTACATGACATATAGGGTGAATCATTGTCTGAGATTGTGGTGAGAGGAAATGGCCATAGCAGATTACACAATGGAAACTCAAAACCAGTGCATTGTAAATCGGCACCACTGAACTGTGAGTGACTCACAATAAAAAAAGACGGAGGCCAAAGCTGTTTGATGATAGTTGGGCTCGTTAAATGAGGAAACCTGATTCATCCACCACCTTCACACTGTGGTTTTCACATACTCATAGGTTGTGCTGTCATTCTCTTACAGAGGGTTCAAAGATTGCAGCATACATAGTCAACAATTAACAGAATAAAAAAACTAATTCTGAAACTAAAGTGTCAAAATGTCCCAAAAAATTACTTAACTGTCCCAGTATTGGATGGTCAGGCAATAACCAATAGTGATATTTACAAATCAATTATAAAAATAATACTTCAAAGTCAAAGCAGCAAAGGCTGACATATCCTTACTTTTAGCGGGGGTCAGCCCTATGTTGGTTGGGTTGGTTAGGTTTAGGCATGAGGGGTGAGATTGGTTAGGGTTAGGGTACAGTAAGAATATCAGGGTAAGCCATCAGAGGCAGAGTAGGGCGGGTCATGGGGGGTTTCAGAATAATGAGCCGTCGGAAAAATAGCATGGCGCCAACGTACTGATCTGAGGGAAGATAGACACACTCCCTATTAGTACGGTACTCTTATGAGTACCACGCCTGGTAAATTATTTTGTCTTTATGGACAACCCTGAAAGAGACATCACAAAATATTTCTACATTTATATTTTCCTGTCAAACATGTGGTGTTTCAGTCCCTTACTTGTTGGGTGTTGACACAGTTCAGGCTGTTCTCATACACTGTTAGTAGCTATTGCTATGAAGGCGCACTGATCGCTCTTGTTGTTGGACATTCGTAATAAAACGCACAGAAGATAACACAATAACTTCTCGGGAGATATATATATATATATATATATGTTTTACTACAACATGCGCTCGTGGCTAGAATCTTTTTTTTTTTTTTTAGGGTTCTGTTACGGAAGATTGTGATCTTGATTGAAAGGCACGAGACTTTTTTCTATGTTTAACCAAATCCACCATTTTTTCCTGACCTAATCATGATCATTCCCTAACCTATCCCTAACATTAAAGAGGTACTTCAGTTGCACTTTCATAAAGGCGGGGGACTTGCGAGAGACAGAATTTAAAAAATGGTAAAAATGTATGCAACAGAGGCCCTTGTATGGGCCTTCATGTTCATAAAAAGACTTGATCCATACATTTCTTTTAATTCAACTCAGTCACGTCTTGTTGTTGTTTTGTATCTTGAAATGCCCACACCTCCGGTGTGCGACGCAAACTTTCCGTCATAAATTTTTATTCTCTTAGCCTAAACTGAGATAAGATAACACGCACGATGCAGGATGCAAACCCTGGTCTGCAGAGCCAAAGTCCTGAGCAGATATAGGAGGTAGCGTTAGCATCCCCCAGACTGGAAATAATGTTGCCAATGAACATAATCCAGGCAGCAATTAGGTTTCCTACAAAATGTATTAGGCAAAACCATTATTACCAGTGAGAGGCAGGGCTGAATTATGTCAATGAGAATTTAGTTTGAATTAAAACATTCAACCTTACACTCCCATCTGAGCTATTTCGCCTCCATTAACCCTAACCCTAACCCTAACCGCCCAAAAAATGGAATGCTGCTTTCCACGATGTTATTGCAATATTAAATCATTAAATAATTTGTTATTTGTCAGGTTCATTTTGTGATGACCATTCAGTATTTTGAACATTCTAGCTGCCATATAAAACCACCAGAGAAGAGAGAAATGTAAGTAAATAAGTTGCAAAATGAGAAACTGCTAGAGATATATTGAACTCCGATAATAAACTACGTGAGATCAGACTGTGATTACTCTCTGCAGAGAATCACATAACATACAAGATGACTCACCATGATACCGTTGATACAGTATCAAAACTCATCAGATCTAAGAAAAGCACCTCAAGAGGCAACACAAACTTGTACTGGTAACTCAAACTTACATATCAATTATGTATCAATGGAGGTACGCCAAAAGTGTGGAAATAAGGCAGAATTCTCAAGTGATAACTCCCAAATTCCCACTCGCATCCCCCAAGAGAGAGCTATTGAAACAAGACAAGGCAAGAGTAAAGCTAGTGTTCTTGGCATGTTTCAGCATGAGACTCCTCTCCTTCATCATCAGTCATCATCCGCAGCACTTGATGGATACCAGCAACATTGCTTTTGCGTCTCAGGTCGACTTGAATTAGTGCAGAGAAGGGTTAGGAGTGGAGGAGAGGGATCTATCAAAGGCTTTCAAGACTTGCCCTCCTGTCTGCTCCCTTTTTCTTCCCCCTCAGATCACTTTCTTACTGAGGGGGCCTTAAAGTGAGTGAACGCTGCTAGCACTAATTAAGCTGGCGAAGATGGCGCGGGCCTCGGCACCAGCAGAAAGTCAGGGATGAAAGCTTCATTAATGAATCACAATGCCGTGACAACACTGATAATTACCTCCATGGGCAAGGAGATAAAAGATGAGGTCTAAGAAAAAAATATGGGAGCTTTACTTAGCTGAAGAATACCCAAGTGACGTTAAGGCTCAATGAACCTTCTTGCCCTAAAACGAATGGACTAGAAAGTGTGTGCGCGCGTGTGTGTGCGCACTCTCAATTACCGCCCTGGGGTCAAATGAGCATTGTATAATATTGAATAAGTCACCCATGATTAAATATTCTATTAAATGAAAACTCTAACATTTTATATAATCTGCTCATTATAGTGGGAACCTCTTATAGCGATCACGTCTGTCTGGGTCAAATTGATCGCTATAAGTGGATGATTATAATTTTGATGATTTGATGATTTTTTTCTTCTTCTTTATTTCATGCAGTTAACAATCTAACTGACATTCGTATATTTATTACATGAACATTAAGTACTGACACGGACAGCTTTTATTGAAAATACAGTACAGCTGTGTCAAACGTAGCTTCAGCTGTTTTCAAGGGCGGCTTCAACCGCAGGTGCTTTCGCCGTGCACATTCATTTTCTGTCTCCATCTCTAGCAGCCATTACCGTTTCTCGAATTGAGTAGACTACACCAAGGAACACCAAGTTTCGCTGCTGCATCTCGTTGGCTCGTTTTTGTCCGTTTGTCAAAAGCTTCGAGAAGACGTTTTTCATTGAGAGAGGAAAATTACTTTCTTTTTCCCGTCAAGATTTCAATGTGCACGCAACACCAGTCTCAGGTAGCCAGCCAGAAGCAGACCGGTTACCTTGAGCTAAAGTATTCAATATGGGTAATGTATATTATAACCCCCTGGATTTTTTTAAAGATCATCAGAAAAAAACGGATGCTAAGCTGGCTCAAATGAGGGCTGTTTTGCCTTGCTTAGGACAAAAACTGGACGTAAAGGAAAATTGCTGGCTTCATCACAAGTAATGGATATAAAAGAAAGCCCCTCAACAATCAAGGTTTAGACAATTGATTCTATATATATATATATTATATTTTATATAATTTTTTTTCTCCTTTTTTTCTACAAAAGGTTTCATAGTCCCAACAAATAATATTTACATTTTTACTGCTACTTACTATTCTAATACTATTTCATAGATTATGTTCTAATCTAACAAATCCATACCTCTTAGAATCTGCAAATATGTTTAATACATGTCTAATATCTTTCTAATACATTTCTCTTGTATTGTTCTTTCACAAAACTATAGAAGTTTAAAAAAAATAGGCTATATGTCAAATGAATCCAAGGGACATACATGAGGAGGTCCCTGGTATAGCCCCATTCTCTATCTTAAAAGGTCCTTGGCTGATTAAAAGATTGAGAACCTTTTCTTTAGATAATGTATCTAGTTAGCTAGCAAGCTAATCACCAGTTGTTCAAAGCTAGAAGATTTTGTGTCCGCTTCAGTGAAGACAAAGCATCTGAAATGCTACAGTACATGTGGTCACTGGGCTCAGCCGTTGTCGGTCAAGTTTCATTGCATAACTGCTTGTTAAACCACAAAGTGTTATTTCTGTTTCTACACACGTTAAACTCACTCCTACAGCATGTAAATAAGACGGCTTTAGAGTTGCTAGAAAGCAACTTTGACAGAGCAAGGCTAGCTGTTTCCCATTCTGAATTGATCAGTGCGAAATGGAAAAGCCTGGGGGGGGGGGTTGTTGTGTTGTACAAATAAACCTGCTGACCCTGTGAGATACACTGAGATTCTGTATAATGAAGACAATAACAGTCTTCATTATACAGCATAGAACCAGTGGGTTTGCTATCATAACAACATGTTTGATCATTGTGGTGTCTCATGACCTTTATGGGGAAAAACTGTTGTTTGTTGCATCTCAACAAAATCAACATTTTGCAAATGGGTGGTAGAACCAGAATAGTACTATTAAAAATGACTATGCCTTTCATGCATAGGCCTGCTCCTGGCTAAGACAAACACAAACCTCCCTGTAAAACCACAACTTGTGTTCTTCCATTTTTTTTTTTGTATGGATTTTTTTTGCAAATTAGGCTTCAGAAACGCATGATGTCACAGTTGATGCTTCCATGATATTCTATACAGTCTATGGACCTCACTGATGTTGTAGTCTGACCTGTAAGTCACAAAGCATGCATCCAGAGTATAGGCCTAGCACCGTGGTCATATAGAATTTAAACCTAAACTTTCCTTTCCACTATCAGTTGAAAAATATGGTATCATCTACTCATAACAACCTTAAATTTGCAATGTGTAATACCTGGCCACCTGCTCCAAACTAATAGAGGACGGCATTTCACCTCTACTACTGGGTCCATACAATCTAAACTTACAGTAAATAGTTATTAAAGAAAAGCCAACTACTAACTAACAGCCGGGAAACAATATGCAAATTTCAATCAAGCTGCTGAAACTATGAGAGCCGCTCACAATAACACCGCTATCTTATAAGCTTCACATGTGGCGTGGGCCTATAGTTTACCTTAGCCATCCGTGTGTTTACTGAGCCACTAACCGGGGGTTCTACACATGTCCATGTACATTTTTGTTTGTTGTTTGATTATTGAATTAATCCCAAAGTAACAGAAATAAGGGAACGACCCGCACCTTCATCTTGTCCTCCCTGCCACCAGGAGACCACCCCGCCGGAAGGAGGGCGGTCAGCACTCGGCAGCTCCGGGAGATGGACGTCAGCGGCCACGGCAACTCTAATTCAGCCGGCACAAACTCCAGTCACAACGCACCGGTGGAGCGCTGGATCTAACTAAAGGCAGCAACAGAAAGTTTGCTGATCCGGTGGGAAATCTGGGCAGTCCCCCGGGATCAGCATTGGCTGAGTTCGAGCTAACTGCTAAATAAGGGTATCTCTCCCAGAGCTGCTGCACGCTCTACTCCAGGCAAAGCAGCCTCCCGGCGGTGAGGAGGACAAGACGAGGGTGAGTCATTTTCTCAGTTCTGCCGCTTTGGATTTAATCCAATAAACAAACTATAAAACGCACATGGACCATGGATGTATTATTGACAAGCCTTCGGTGCAGCTCTACGTCTTCGTCCTCTCATGTTGGACTGATGGCAGACTGGACGCTACAGTGACGCACAGCGCCGTTGCTGTGCATAGGGCACCAAGTGCCGGAGGAGGCACAAACAGTCTGGCCATAACACTGCCGTTTGCAACTGAGGTGTCGTGGACCTCCTGGTAAAGACGGCTCAACTGTGGAGCGCTATTTAGCCCCTTTCCTTATCTTAAAAACTGAAACTCGCAACGGCCTTCAAAAGACCGTAATGCCAGTCAGATGATCCATCATCATTTCCAGAGGGTTAAAAGTAGGCCAAGAAAACCAAGAACTGAGGAGGAGAATAATTCCAAATTTAAGATCAGGGTGATCGTGAGATAGGTAGAGTCTAATTAAAATATAAACTATGGTTCTACTGGTTTACTTTTAGATGGTTAATTATGTTAGAAATAGGCCTACCAGTAGGCTACAGTTTAATTTTTGTAATGGTGCATTCTGTTCAGATTTATTTCTTTTTTTGTCTCATAATCAATGTCATATGGTACTTATATTATAGGCAGGCTATGTCAATCCTGTATGCACAAAAAGAACATTGTCTAAAAACCTCCCGGCAGGGTGCGCTTTGTGAGCGCACAAAAAGAGAAAGGTGGAGAGGCACCAGCTAAGATCTTGCCGGGGCATGCTCACCTGGTAGAGCGGGCGCCCTATGTACCAAGGCTGAGTCCTTATCGTAGCGGCCCAGGTTTGAATCCGACCCGCGGCCTTTTGCTGCATGGTATCCCTTCTTTCTCCCTTCTTTCACAACTTTCACTGTCACTGTTCAATAAACGCAAAATGCTACAAAAATAATCTTAAAAAATCTTGCCAAGGGCACCAGATTGGTGACTCACTATCGCCTCTCAAGGAACAAGCAGTGTTACAAGAAAGATATTTCTGCAGCAAAATACATTGACGTATTTAGCATGACGTCAGAGCTCTTTTTCACACTCTTTTGAAAATGTTTTAAACTAAAATTCTGGCCAGATCTTACATGTTGCACCTTCAAGCAGTGCAGTCTAACTTTTATTTTAATTGAAGCAGTTGCACTCCGACAGAAAGGGTGAAATACTACTTGGTTAATATAGGTGTAGCTTCATTAATGTCCTCTTACTGCATGTTCTACACCCTGATTTCAAAAACACAGTTTTACTATCACCGAGCAGTTTTCCCACCAAATTCAGGCCCGTATAGCATGACACATACAGTTGAGGAATAGCTGAGATTATGACATCAGGCCGGGTTGGGTAGACATAACATGTAGGCCTGTTTACATTCTTGCTGTACAAGCAGGATGTTCTGGTTTCTCGGGGCCAATCTCGCTATCTATTCAGGGAGAGGAGGCAACAGAAACCTCCACACGGCAGGGGAACCGGACAGGATATGCCAAATACAGCCTTGCGTCGCTTAGTTATTCAGCTGCAGCTAACAATAGGATCCTCGTTTAGGGATTTGATTCATAAAGAGTGAGTAGGGGATATTTTAGGCATGGTTCAGAGGCAGGGATTTCTGAATGCGGGGGTCAAGATTTCCTCCACACCATGGCTATTGTTGGGGTGGACCTGGTAAACAACTTAGCATTAAGTTATTTTTGCCCTGTTGACGGTAAGTCCTAAAGGTCATGTCTCATCAAGCTGCCAGTTGGCCTTCAGACAATATGCGAACATCATTGGGCTGTCGTTAGGCCAATGTTGCACCATCATCAAGCAGCTGATATGTATAACTAAGCTGTAACCTGTCTCCCATTGCAGGTGGAAAAATATTGACAATTCTATGCACATCCTTGACATTTATCTGAGTTTATCTTGCAGTCATCATGAAAATTATACCACGGTTTCAGCCCCGCCCAAAAGGTCCTGAACACAAAACTGGTGAAAAACAGTTTAACCGTCTAACTCCACAATCTAATACTACAATCTTCACAGTTTTCTGTAATTATTTTCCAACATTTATAATGTGTTTAGAAACAAATTTCTGTATTTCCTTTACAAGGCCTTTAATGCATTAAAAAAAAACTAGAAGACCTCCGCCAAGGCAGTTTCCATATGAGGAAAGTAATGTGTGTGTCCGCCCTGTGATGTGGATCCGCTCCGAAATGTAATGGGTTCTTTCTTGGCCCATGCAACACCCTTCCACCAAGTTTCATGAAAATCTGGCCTGTAGATTTTTCCATAATCCTGCCGACAACAGACACAAACCGACAAAACCAACAAACCGAACCGTAATCATAACCTCCTTGGCGGAGGTAATGAACTGTACCGAAGAGTGCAGACATTTCAACTTTACCGATCGTTAGTATAAATAAATATAGAAATATGCATGTTCATGTACTATGGAATGGAAATGACTCGCTGTCAGGTCCACACTGAGCATTAGTGTTACGCACACAAACACACACACACACACGCACACACACACACACACACACACACACACACACACACACAGTGTTTGTATAGAAACAGATAAGATAGTGTAGAGTGTGTTGCAATTTCTATTCTTAGAAAGAAGGTAGGCTTAGCCTTGGGTAAATATGACTGTTTCATTTTTAAATCTGGTTCACAAAGATGGATGTCGCCTACACGTTATTGATCAAACAAGGAACTAGTTAAGAGTTCACTTTTTTCTCAAAATGATGAAAGCACTTGAGTATAAGAAGTTCTGCACCTTTGACTCACTTTCAAACAGTAAATCTTTGGCTTTGTTTCTTTTCTTTGGAATGAGTATATGGCCTTCAAGAGAAGAAAAACATGTTCATCAATGTGGACAAAGCAAACTTTGATGACTAACCTCGCTCCCCTTCATCTCTTCTCGTCCTCTCGCTCCATCAGCTCAAGCTCACTGTTGCTCGCTCACATACGTATTTATATTGTGCTATTTCTGCCTGCTTCTTACAGTTTCTTGTTTACTCAGGTCTCACTGTCTGAAGGTTAGCAGTAGTGTGGCTGTGACTGACAAACTGTTTCTAATGAGACTGTCTACTCTGCTGGTCGTCGTTGCAATTGGGGTTTTTACCGCAGATGGCAAAACAACGGCCAGGTCTGTGCGTTGTACACAAACCAACTAGCCAACAGTTTGCAAGGCTGGTGTAGAGATGCATGTCCAAAAGAAAAGCCCACATTTCTGGTCAGAAGGAGAAACACACCTACTTTTGAACATTTAAAGAAGACTTGGATTTCAACAGGTTTCTGGATATGCACAAATATCACAACACTGTCATGGAGGGTTTTACCTTAATTGGAGTATGCTGGGTGTAAATGGGAATGTTAGTGGAATATTCATTTTCATTAGCCATGTAAAAGCGCTTAGTAGGAATATTGTCTTTTTTATAATGAGGGCAAAAACCGGAGTAGTTTGTGCGTGTAAACGGAGTCATCGTTAGTAAGGAGTGCTGCTTGCGGTAACATTACTTGCAGGCGGACCTTCGTCTGCAGGCTCGCTGATCTGAAATCAGTCGCCTCCTTTGTCCTGATACGCCTCTCACAGAAATTGGTTCCCTCTGTGCACATGTATCCGGCCACAGGACACAAATAACTAGCAGCTCCCTGTAATGACATGTAGTGGACAAAAAAGGCTAGAATTATGGAGGGAGGAATAAAATCACTACTTTCATCTCGCCTGCTGGGGCTGTTGTGCTCTTAAAAAGCTTCTGGTTGGGAATTCAGAATTGTAGCTATATGCCCGTGAGGGGAGGGAACATACGAGCACACAAGAACATACATGCACATACACATTCAGGCCCCCGATGCCCCGTCGGCATTCACAGGGGGTTGCTTTTCAAAGACTGCAATTTGGTGTGTTTTCAACCTCAAGGCCCTGCACTATTTCATGTCGCTAATGTCGGGTGACTCAAGGTCAGTAAATGAAGGGGAATGTTAAGTGAGACACTGAAGGCAGACTTGCTCCTCAAACCATCTGCACTTTCCTTTTATATGTTACATGTGCAGCTCTTTGCACAGCAGGAGGACAATACTTTCAGCCACAGGTGATGAATCATTTAGAACGGTCAGTAATGAGGTACAATTCATGTTAAATTACACCCATCAGTGGAATCCTCCACTACAAAGAGAGAGAGAGGGAGTAGCCTACTTTACCCATTGGAAAAGTATACCGTTACGGCAGTTTAGATTAAAAAAGGCAAAGATAATGAGCAAAAAGCAATACAATACCTACAATAACTTAAAACAAGTGGGACAATTTGTATGTGTAATGATATGCAGGGATCCACCTAGTGAGGTGGACATAGTGCAAATTAAATGCAAGTATACTGTAAAATGATAGTGCAGTTATGATTAGATAATTGAAAGATGTTTAAAGGTGTATGAGTTAGGATTGGGTCGATTTCCGGTTTTGCCGGTCCTGTCCGGTCCGATGTACAAGCTTAAATTGGTTTGATTGTAAGCAAACCGACTGAACCGCTTTTGTCGTTATGACACGTTCTGGTAAATCAAAAAGTAGCCTACATCAGCAACCTCTAACAACGGCGTCACGTCGCTAAATCCTACATGCATTGCATTAGTAATAAGCAATATGGCAACATGATTAACATAATATTATGTTTGTCAATAAATGGACGGAGTCTGACAGGCTGTGTGCAATTTAAGGGCGAGCCGAGGCCAGCAACATGAAGGAGATCAAATTTCAGTCCGGGCAGGAGGGGGTAAGGGGCGTACATTGTGTTTGTTTACTGGAAAGTGTAGTGCAAGCTTAGAGAGAGAGAGAGAGAGAGAGAGAGAGAGAGAGAGAGAGAGAGAGAGAGAGCATGTTTCATGGACTTACGGTGAATATGAAGTTATTAGTAACATTATACAATAGCTGTGAATGTAGCAGAGCAGTGTGTGTGTACAGTTCAGGCTATTTGTCAGTAAATAAATGCTATAACTCCTCAAGACCATAAATGGATGTAATCTCTGTCACCCATACTGAGCAAAAATGAAGCTCAAAGTGGGTGACTCTGAAGTGTACTGACAGACTGAGGTGCATAAAATTAACAAAAGAGATAACAGGACGATCCCTTGTGGTACTCCCGTGCTGCTCATCACCGTGTCAGACATGCTGTTCCGCAGCCGCACAGACTGCACAGTCTACCTGGATCCCATGAACGAATTGCATTCTGGGTTCTCTTTTCTTCTTGTTTTTCTTCTTGTTGGCCTTCTTAGCTTGGCCAGGTGTGGAGTTTTAGGGCGTATTCACACCTGCCTTGTTTAGTTTGGTTGAATCGAAACCCTGAAGCGTTTACCCTGTTGGTGCGGTTCGTTGGGGCAGGTGTGAACACAGCAATGGGTGCGCACCAAAACAAGCGAACCGAGACCTCCTTGAAGGGGTGGTCTCGGTTCGCTTCCAAACGCACTGCGGTACGGTTCGATACGCTTCGTTTGTGGTTGCTGAGAACATGATCCGACCTTGATCCGGCCCAACTGGAGAAAGCATTGCGCCTTTTTGGATTAAACCAGCTCCGGTAGCAAGCAGCGCTGTGCATGTCAACACCAGACACCAGACAACATCACTACAAAAGAGCCTACGCTGGGCCTCGCTATTCACATCAGTACTAAACAGGTGTAACATCAGGCTGTGTTGAAGACCATGGGCATACCTGATGGATCTTCGGAAATATTTTTGGCCGATGAGCATGTCACAGTTTAGGAGTCATCAATGCATTGTTTTCCAGTTGCCTCATTTTCAAACTGTGTCATTTACCTTTAGTGAAAAATTGCTACAAGTAAAAAAAAGATGACCAGGGCCAAGATCAAGCCGCATAGTTGTCCACCCATTGTTGCGTTCTGGAAGTCTTCCAGCATGGAAATTCTGACCAATTAGAGAGCAGTGTCTTTGTGCACCAACATTTTGGACCGCTTGTAAAACCAAACTCGAGGAAATATGCCACATTGTAACAATTTGGTCCCTGATTCGGACCAGAGCAAACGAACTACAGGTGTGAAAACTCCCATACACTCCTCATTTTCTGGAAAAAGATGAGGGGGAGCATGGCCCCAAAACCAGGACAACTTTCCTGGAAGAACAGAGGCCTTCTGTGTCTCAGCTGCATCTGGACCGTGGGCAGAAGTGAGGCAAGGCGATACAAGGGCCTCAGCTCTGGCCTGCAGCCAGTGCAGGTAATGCAGAGTTCAACAGGAAATGGAGTTCAGGGATGTGGAAGGACCTATTTGCTATGTATGTGGAGGTGTCCCTCTGTTTGGTCTAGGTAAATAGCGTGTGTAAAACAGGCGATGTTTGTGCAGACAGTAAAGTGACTGTGGCTTTGTTTAAACTGAATAGATGGTTTGCTATCGTCATGTGAGTTTTCGGGATTTTCATTTTTAACTGTAGGTGTAGGATTACATGGTGGGTGCACTATGAGCCTAATAAACTACAGACATGAATGCAGTCCTTTTAAACCCTATCGGATAACCTCAGAAATGCATGCTGGTCAGGCTAAAAACACCCTGCTTTTCTCGGTTCCTTATACCAACAGCGGCACTATACAGTAAAATGTATTATTTTGGGCGGCTGTGGCCTAGAGGGTAGAGCATGTTGTCCATCAGTGGTTCGATCCCCGGCTCCTCTGGTCACACGTCGAAGTGTCTTTGAGCAATACACTTAACCCCAAATTGCCCCCCGAAGGCTGTGCCATCGGTGTGTGAATAAGTATTTAGATTAGATCCTGATGAGCAGGTTGGCACCTTGCATGGCAGCCCCTGCCATCAGTTTATGAATGTGTGTGTGAATGCTGACATGTAGTGTAAAGCGCTTTGTAAATTCAAAAGAAGTTTTACTAGGTCTGCCTGGTGAGATTGCTATTGTGACTTTTACGTAAAAGTGACTAGCACACTTATTATGAGTCTCAAAGAGGCTTAAAGAGGCTGACCATGTATCCAAGATAAAAAGCAATCACCCTGTTACATTGTTATTCTGTATGTCAGACATGTGCTTCCTGTCTTTAGCTCAGTGGTGAGTCCAGCCTGTAATAGCTAAGCTGAGTATAATTCATGACGCAAAACATGTGAACAAAAGACAGGAACACGTATGCCGGAATAATACTCCCCTGCAGTGGGTTTATTAACTTGCACATCAACATATCAGCCCCACTGTTTTCATCAAGAATCCGTGAAAAGAGCAGCTCATGTATACGTTATCTCATCTTCCATTCTCAACAGTAATGCACAGTGTTGGGAATATAGACAGAACAAAGGGGCCAGCGGCCTGAGGGGGCCCATATTTCCATCAAAGAGCAGGCCCTGCATCATATCCAAGTGTGATGCCACTGTATTGTTCACATGTCAGGGGGATCAAACCAGATCTGTTCACACTGAGGTATACTCGAGCAGTACATCTTCTCTGCGTCACATGACTGTATCGATCACAACGCTACCAGTTCGAGCTCCCGTTGAATGAAAATGGTTTATCACTAATGTAAATCAACATTACTTCTTCCACTCAATTTTATATTCTACAATATTATTTTAAGGCAAATTAAAACTCAACTATTTTAGTGTTAAATATGTTTTCTACAACACATTATATAGGTGAGCTGTTAACTGTACCTTAATGTCACAGTTAATTACTGGACAGTCTGAAGATCCGCTATGCATTTTGGGGAGGTTGGGAATGTCCAGTAAGCTCATGTCTCATACTCAGAAATTCTTGCTAATCTAGTAGACATCCGCGCATTTCTCATGTACACAAAATCCATATATTATGTAGTTGGAACACACTGCATAATTTCATGACATACTTTGTTTCACCATGAATGTGATTCCAAAGAGACCATGATTGCATTATAGAACTGGATCAGCAGCTTCATTTTCAGTCTCGGATGTTGCCGCTTGCTCAAGACTCGAGCCATGTTCCTGTGTCTTGCTTACCACCTGCTGATTTAAGTGAAGAGGCCAGCAAAAAAAAAAAAAAAAAGTGAAGGGGTTAGCCCTGAAGTCAGCGACAACAACGGCCCAGGCTCACTTAAGGCGGGCCGCCCCTTAAGGTGGACATGCTGTTCTAATTTTAGTTTTGTTAGAGAGGCTGCTGATTCAAATGCGACATCTAGTGGTAAAATTCAGTATTTAAGTTTGGTTTGTGACCCACCCCGACCTTCGTTATACTACGTCACCAAACTCCCACCTTTACTCCTAGCCACGTAGAGCATCGTAGTTTAAAACGTATAGGGCCACTAACCAAGCTGCCGTATTTGACGACTTGGGAGTGAGAACGGGCTGTATGAGGAGATGGCAGCTGAGGGACCTTTTTCATTCATTCAACCTTTATCTAAATCTCGAGGAGATTTTTAATCTACTTCCTGCACTGACACTGAACCTTGGCATGAGATGGAAATCATGTTCGTCAAATTGGTCCAATATGAACTTAAAGAGGGGACATATCATGGAAAATTAACTTTTTCAGTGCTTGTGCACATACTGTACATTTGGGTGTCTGGAGTACCTTCCAACCCAAACTGTGAAATAACCCAGTCAGTTTTTTGTGGGCTGTCTAGATCAGAAAGCGTGATTCAATTAGCCATTCAGATTTGGCTCCCCCTCCTATGTCATATGCAGGCTCATTAGAATATACCGCCCCCCGAGAACTACTTTTGCAAAGGTGCACCATAGTTTCCTAGCAAGTCAATCAGAGCAGACTGGGCTTTTTTGGGAGGGAGGCTTAAAGAAACAGGCGTTAAAACGAAACGTTTCAGGGAGAGGGTGAATACAGGAATATTCAGACGGACAGTACGAGAACAATAATGTGTTTTGTTAACACTGAAGCATGTAAACATGTTCTAGTAGAAACCCAAAACACAAGTACAAACCTGAAAACGAGCATATGTCCCCTTTAAGTCCTAAGGATGGGCACTATAGGCTGGTGGTCCATACATGCTGATTCTGAATGGTTCTGATTGCCTTACCTTTTGTTTTGTTCCACCATCAGGCCAATTTTCCCTTATACACCAGGAATATCAAAATCTGTTGAGCACAGAATGGGTGTCTTACTCCTAAGAATCTCTTGATTCCTGTTGACTCCTGTCAGTCAAAGCCCCCTAACATTTAACTGAGATATCAACTAGTAATAACACATGACTATACACACCCTGTGAACCAGCAGCTATGCTGAGTGTACATCACTCCCCTGTGGTGCAGGAGCATAGAGCTGTCAGGTTGTGCAAAAAAAGATTTGGCCTTTATCCTCTAGTCTTAGCGCGCTCATTCGCTTTAATCTGCCCTGCCGAACAAACCCGGGTCAGAACCCCCCACCTGCAAGACCGGGACTAGATCCTTCTCAGGCAACTGGGATGTGTAGTCAGCAATTCTCTGACATCACCTTGAGGAAAAAAAGAGCCCACTCCCAGGCCACCCCGTACTGTGTTACATGATAAGGTTATTAAGAGAGGCAGGGGAGCCCGGTCCCTGCAATGCTCCATCCTCTTTATACCCAGAGCTCCATACCTCAAGAGACGACATCAAGCTATTCACTTTGAACTAGTTCAATCTGAACCCTTTAATGACCCGACACATGTCTTGACACAATCCGCGTCTCAGCCGGACTGATGCGTCTCTGTGTTTGATATTCCAATGGGGAAAATGTGAGAAGTCAGCTGAGTGTTGTTGTTCTCGGTGTCCAGATGGGGACGTCATTGATGAGAAAAGGTGTGGGGCGAAACTGTCATAACATGCAGTGGCAGTTAGCAGTTTTAAAGGCGCAGGGAGGAGATGGTAATGATGGGGTGGTGTATGTGTGTGTGTTCGGAGAGGGGGGGAGGGGGGGGGGGATTGTTGGTGGCTGTGAAGAGGTCCCCGTGGAACTGATTATCCCCATTTTAACTTATGAGAGTGGGGGTGGGCAGGAAGCAGGGGTGGAGGTGGAGGTGGTGGTGGTGGGATGCTGTGGCAGTGAACAGCAGGCTAATTAATTACACATTGGCTTGTGGGAATATTCTGCCTAAATGCCAGTCAGGTCCCTGTGAGGCGACACACTTCACAGCTCGAGTACAGCACAGACACATCGTGCTGTGAAACACACACGCTAATAATTAGCAAACAAACAAAATTCATCAATGTATATGATTGACTTTCAACCCAAGGTTTACTTAGTTTTTAGGTTTACTTGGTAAGGCTTAGGAATAGATTGTTGTTTGGGGTAAAATAGGTACATTTGTTGCCTAAAATAAGTAAGTTTGTTACGTTGGTCAATGGCCTTGGTCAATGGCCTGATGTTTTTTCTTTTTCTCTTTCTCCTCCCTATTTATGATGTGTCATTTCCTTGTTTTTCCGCCAATAGGCTCGCTCATTGATGGAGATCCACCCTCCCACTCTACTGATTAGTATAACACAATAAAGGTGTGCAAGCTACTGCTGAATGCTCACAGTGACCCTGATGAAGACCTATGTTGGTCGCAACGCGTTGGTCATTTTAAACAATTATTGCCATGTAAAATAAAGGCATTTTAATTTTGTTCAAACACTACAGTGTGCCTTGGATTATTTTTGTAGGAGACTTGCATTTTGTACTTTTTTGAGACCATATTCCACCCATGCAATGAGCCCTTCACAAGACTGAATGGGCCCGATGTCTGATGTCTGATGTCTGGTGCCGGTGCGTCGGCACCTTTTCACCTAAACAAAGCATTAAAATTCCAAATTACCGGCAGCTCCACTTTATGCACAAATTGAAATTGCACATGTAAACAGGTGAATGGAAATGTACCTAATGCTCCTAATTAGCTCTGCTAACAAGTTATTTTAGCAGCTATTGTTTTGCTACGTATACTTGTTAACCAATAATGATAAAATGGTTAGAAATATTCTAGGAAGTTCCTTGTTTTTTTAAAGGACTCCCCTAATGACTCACCCTTTAAGTTAAGCAAGCATAATTCATGTTAAGTGCTATGGGAAGAAAATGATTCAGATGTCAGTGTAGGAAAAACCTCTCATCCTGCTCATGCTGCGAGGGGATTTCGGGGAGGATGTTGCTACTTAATCATTGTATGGAATTATGTATGAGGGCTGCTTTGTGGGTTCTTCATGGTTGCAGAGCTATAATGCATGTCAGCTGTGGATGCTGCCAGTGTTAGAAGATATTTTGAAGAGCCCATGTAAATTTTGTTTTGATGAGATGAGTCATTTGCAATATGCAAAACTAATTATAACTATAATTCTGCGATAAGTGTTGATTGCCACATCACACTTTTCTCTCCTCCGCCCACGGCGAGGCCTACAACAAGCTGTCCTGTGGTATCAGACGTCCCCTGTCTGTGGGTGACTGTTTGTGTGTAGATACTTGCTTCTATTGGTAGCCCACATGTCTGGAGGGTCCTCATAAGTAGCCTCACCTCCTCCAGTGCCAGGCTTCCTTAGCATTAGCAGACTGATGAGTGTGTGTTCAATACACACTGTCATTTGTATCCTCCTCCACTCCTCGCAGAGAGGCCGCCTGCTGGGGCTCAGCACAGCAGGCTAAACTTAATGGCTCTGCTTTGTGTGTGTGTGTGTGTGTGTGTGTGTGTGTGTGTGGGTCTACAACTGGTAAATGACAGTATCTGTATCCGAGTGTGTTGTTGTCTTCAGCTGCACGTTAATTCAGTGTGTTTCAGTGTGTATACTTTGAGCATTTACGTATTAACTGTATGTCTGTGTGTGTGTGTGTGTGTGTGTGTGTGTGTGTGTGTACGTACATTTCCTGTCTCTTGTGAGTGTCCTAATGCATACGGTCTGCTGCTCAGTCCACATCAGACAGAGGAAAATTAAATGAAAGGGAAGGCAGAGGCAGCAAAATGGCAGAGCTCCGCAGAGAGCAGTCCGGAATGGAGTCGCCACAGATTCTCACCATATGCTGCTTCGGCCCTCGTCTGGTTAGACCGTGGAGTCTAATACACAATCCCCACATGGCTCCTAGCATGCCATGTCTCTGCTGCCTTTCCCCCAGTATACCATCACATTAATGTGTATGTTTATGTGTGTGAGTAGGCGTCTATTTGGAAGTGTGAATTAAAGCTCTTTATAGGTTCAGTTTGATGGTCTAACAACATTTACTTTTTCTGCATTACTTTGTAAAGTTGTGTACTTCGCACCAGTGTTGACGTGAACATCAATATCGGATGTGGTCTTGAAATACTGACATTGTATTTCTGTGTGTGTGATAAATATATTTGTGAGCTATTTTGTTGAATTGTCTCGTAGCGAAATGCTCTGAGGTAAGCAGTGATGCAGCGTATATGTCTAGGGCTTTTATTGTGAAAGGTAAGAATTAACGGTCGTTGTGAATATGGGGGCAATAAGCATATTTTCCCAAATGAATAAATACAAAGTACTTTGTGGCCGTTTGTGTTGTGATGCGCCGCTCTGCTCACATTAAATACATTATTTTCGCGCCACAACTCATGGATTTGTCTCAATCGCGCTGCTCTCTTTCCTCTCCTCTGTCTGCCATTTTTCTTTCAGCGCAATGTATGATGGTATATACAGTAGTGCTCTGTTAGTAACCATCGTCCACTACTTTTCACGATGCATTGTGGGATACTTTGAGTCCACTATATAGGGTATAATAATTCTCACTATACATTCGGACAGCACTAGAAAATGGCAAACTCAGATTTCTGACACAGCCCCTTTCTTCAAAAAAGGGTTCTTCAGAGGTAAATAGTTCTTGGTAGAACCTCAGCCCGTCAGGAAGAACCCGTTTGGAACCCTTATTTTTAAGAGTGTACTCGGACTTGTGCCGACTTTGATTAGAATTACATTTGTGATACATTAAAAAGAAACAGAGTCTGGGAGAAAATATGTTTCCCTCGAAATGTAATTGACGATGCAATTTTGTTGTATGGGAATGTAATTTTTAGGAGACCAGGCTTCACATGTACCGTCTGAAATGCTACACCTGCCCACCTTTCCTACCAAAGATGTGGTTCAAACGCACAACGATACACAATGTCTTAATTGCAATATGCATCGGCAGCATTTGCAGGGTCTGCTATCATGTCATTTGAGGTGCATTATTCAATGCCCGTACACTGAAAGCATCATAAAGAAAGAAGTAGTAGTCCAGGTACGCCAGCAGGTATGTGCTGATCAGGGAAGTGAAAGTGATCCATTTTCTGCTTTCCTGAGGAGCTGATGGGCGTCAACATTGTGTATCCCAACATGTTGCATGTCAACGTGCCGCTGGTAGGTGTCGCCCTTATATACCTACTGTAACCTGGTAACGGTTACAGCTGCGAGTCACAATTTGCATCAAAATTTGTAACTACTAGTCCTTGGAGTCGTAACTCAAATCTGAACCTTGATGACACACATGTTTTAGACTGAGCATGATTTACTCATCCAGAGGATACAATGATCATAGAATCAGTCATATATATATACTGTATATATACTGCATTTATATATGAATTCCCATCATATGGGAATATTGTGTGCTGCATGACGAGGCAAACAAATATTTGTGAAGACAGGAATGGGTATTTGTTGCACAGCTCTAAACAGAAATGCTGGGGCTATAGGTGAGGCCTTGCAGCCTTTTGTGGAAAAAATAACAGAAGAGAAACTACTCTCCCCCATCTATCCTCACCTTTCATGGGAAAAAGGCTTCTTTTGCCAACGGTGTACCATAGTATTCATCATCCAGACTGGCTATGCCAAACACTGAAGGACTGTAGGAAGGTGAAGGTTCTTTATTTCCATTTGATCTCTCTCAAGTTGGATCTCCACCACAGAAGGTCTTTGATATCCTGCAAAAGGATGTCTCAGAGGAAGCCTTTTATGATAAGCCAAGCTGGGTCGACCCTGAGAGCGATGCATGTAACTTGCCGCTAAGCCAGCCAGCATGCTCATTTTCACGCCTCTTTTTCATAGGCTGGGGTTTCCTTTTGTCTCTCCGTGCTTGAGTCCGTTTGCCCGAGAGATCAGTGAGTACACTTTGTTCTCCATGTAAAATATAGCTCTGTGTTAGGAAATATTCCTGCAGTTTAGGCCAAGAAATCTCAAGTCTCAGAAGTTTTGAGCTTGGCACACAGAAGCATTTGCAGGAACTTATATGTAATGTGTATGTGTGCTTCTGTATGAGAAGGGGCTTTATGTGTACATTCAGAGCATTCACATGAAAATAAGGGGTGATAAGGGTGAGTGTGATAGTAGTGGTAGAAAATAGAAAATAGTTTTAACTGGGGGATAGCCTACATGGAATTTTTCAGGTATCATGAAATTAATAGTCAAAAGACTCCGCTGTTGCCATGCCATTATTCTGACGGTCGAAACCCTACTGACCCTACTCTGCCTTTGATTGGCTTACATTCTTACCCTAACCCTTACAAATCTCACTACTCATGCCTAAACCTAACCAACCCAACCATACATACACCCCAACATAGGGCTGACCCAGAAAAGGGAGACTACAGTATTTGCAGACTATCACTTCGACCTAAAGCCAATTGAATTTTCACAATAAATGCCATGTTTCCTGTTCATTTAAAAGAAGTTTGACATTGACTATTTTACTGTAACAATTTTACTGTAACAATGCTTTGTTTTATACTACAATGGCTTGTGTATTGAGTATTGATTAAGTTTACATGCACACTAAAATTCCACTATTATTCTGAATTTGACAATCTTCCGAATTTGATACGGGTCATGTATGGAATTACGCCTTATTCCCATTGGAGAATTTTCCGATTAGGACATGGGATACGCCGATATTATTCAGGTTTTAAGAGCATTCTTTGGACATGTATACAGCACATTCAGAATATGCATCCCAATTGGGGTTTTTAGCACAGTTTGCCCGTCTTGCCTGTTTATGGCCAGCTCTGTGTGTTGTACACAAGCCAAGTAGCTGACAGTTTGCAGAGATTCATGCCCAAAAGAAAAACCCACATTTCTGGTCAGAAGGAGAAACACGCCTACTTTTAAACATTATGAAAGACTTTCGATATCAACAGGTTTTTAGATACGCGAAAATATCGCAATGCCAACCTTTTCAAGAGGGTGGTTGAAGGAATGAAAGAGGGAGGCTGTGTTCGCACGGGCTAACAAGTCCGTCACAGGTTACGTTAATCGGAGTATGCACTGTTAAAATTAGGTTGGGTTATTTTTTTCAACCCAGCATTTTTTTTGGGTGTGGGTGTGGGTGTGTGTGTGTATATATATATATATATACAGTATATACACTGTATCTATTCCTTGAAAATGTCTGCATATCTCTCAAACACTATCTGTCTGGACCCCTGCCTTGTTAAGATAAGATTGAGCTTGCAGATTTCAAAGAGGGGATGTTCAATTCGATGGAGTGTGAAATACACGATGTCGGCATCTATCTTGTGGTTTCTGGTCTGCAGAGAAGGAGTGATGGGAGTGTGGGGGGGGATACAGCCGCTAAAAACACACATGATGTTCAAGCAGGCAGAGGCAGTGCCACAGGAAAGGGACCGGTGCCAGTATGTGGCCTTGATCAGTGCCACCGCCATCATATGGCACAGTGAGGCAAATGTCAGCCTGTTTATTACCCCAAGAGCACGGCATAATAACCCAGCGTTCCCTAAATTAGCCACATGTCAGACATCTGCCACCTTTTGAACACACTAATCCTGTGCTGACTTAACCATTATTCAGTGAGCATATTTTTCCATTGGGAAAATAAATGGAGATTTCACATATGTTTCAAGTTCAAGCTTTTCAAACTTGGTCTTGTCTGTGTCTGTAATTGTAATTAATATTTTGCCAAAAAAACAGTAAGAGAAGTCTAAATACTAACACTTAGGGGTGCATCATTTGTGTCGGTCCCTGCTAGAGGTGTGACTCTATCTGGCAACATGAAGCAGCTGACTGAGCAGGTTTCTACAGTTGCCACAGTATACCTTATCTATAGGCTACATTTCTACAGACTATCAGACTCGGCACGTGAAGTGCATTATCATCATATTGTCGGAGACTTGTCACTTTTTGTTCCGCTGCTTTGTCCGCCTGCCCGCCTGTTCTCTCTCCTCTCCGGCTCTCTGGAGCTATGTGCCCAGCTATAGTCTGGCAAAGGCAGCGGTGCCAGTGGCGCGGAAATCCTCGAGGACCGCCGGGACAATAACTTTATATTTCAATGTTAACAAAATGTACCCGAATTTACAATATTACTACTGACATTCATTTCTGTAGTATCACAGCGTCTGCTGTATTAGCCATGTGTTTTATACGTGTTTATTTGCATATACAGCGGGGAAGTGAGATCGGATCAAGACGCATGTGGAGACGCGTTCTGATGCCAGGTGTGAACAGACTCACTTAAACCTGTCCACTTGTGATCGGATCACTGAGGACGCATCTTAATACCAGGTCCGAACAGGGCCTGTGACTGTTACTGAGGGAATAAAAAATCTATTTCATGTACCTCAGAGTTGTCGAGGTGTGATATTTAGTTTTCACGCAGCGGTCTCATGGGTCAAAGTCCTGTGTTTGTTTGAACCATCCACCAACCTTCCCACTTGCCCTTTGTGCACTTGATCGCTTGTTATACTGGTTAACTTTCGGTAACGGACGCTCGATACACTACGTCCATTGCTCTGCGCGTCGCTCATTGTTCTACATCACCCTGAATGCACAACAACAACAACAAATCTTGACATTCAATGTATACGTGGGTTTGCAGAAACGTACAATGCCAACATGTTTCCCCGGTGACTGGGCTGGATAGATCACAGGTATGTCAGGCCTTCGCGTGACAAGGAAAAATGTGTGTGGTTTAAACATGGCTGTAGCAAGAATGCTACAAACAGGCATTTATTATTTTTGTGTTGGCGGCTCTGGTTTTGACCCTGGGAGTGTATTTGTAAAGAGTGCACATAGAACTGCTGCAGTGCCTTCATTCTCTGCCAGTTCAGCTTTCCAGACTTCATGCAGACATGGGCATTCTGTGTATGTTGTGTGGGGTTTTGTGTGTTTGCCGTATGGGGTGGGTGGGGGGGTGGGGCAATCATCTAGAAGCAATAGGAGCCTCTCTTCCTTTCATTTGTCTCTGCAGTACGTAGGTGGAGCTCTCCAGCAGAGACAGACGGAGGGTGAATAAAACAAGAAAATGAGAGCGATGTGGCGCAGCCATTTTGCCATCATGTTGATTTATTCTCCTTTTTAAGACCATGGAGATTTTGTTGCTTTTGTTGTTGTTGTTGTCGTCGTTGTTGTTTCTCAAGCACCAACAGAAATGCTGCAATTTAATTTTTTTGTCCTGATTCTCATCTTCTGTAGTAATGGCCCTTCAGAGATCTGGGTCTGCCTGCTGAAAGCTTCTGCTTCCTTCATGAAACAATGCAGATACCTTGGCATACGCACGTTTCACAATGTGAATTTGACTGAAAAGAGATGCATGGCTATTAGTTTGAAATTCAGCCTTGAGAACACAACATGCGAAACGCCTGTTGATAAGAGCTGCTTGTGCATTTACTGCACATTGTCAGTAGTGTTATAATGCTGCATGTCTTGCAGAGAATGTGAAAGAAGGATTTTTCATCTGAGTACAAGAAGGGCAGGCTGATAAATGGTGGCGTCATGGTGTCTCCAAAGTTCTCAATAAAACACGTGTTGTTTTTGCATGTTTATCCGGATTTTAAAAATTGAGTAGCAATATCAACCAGCTCTGTCTCCTATGGTATTCTGCTCTAATGTAACTACAGTACATGTGCATTGTATGACAATTGCTATTGCAGTTCAGTGTCGCCACAGGAACAGTGAATTGTTCAAACAGTGCAGTCAGTGTCAGGTTGTCAGGTTTCTTTTACAGCTAAACAGTACACAACAAGATGATTCCGAAAACACGCCGCCTGAGATCCTCAGGGTAAAATCCATTCCACAGTCAAGGCTAAAAACTAAAGGTGGTTATTATTATTATGTGAAATCAAAACCATTAAAGTTCATTCGTGAAGGAATCCTAACAGAGAAGCTGACTGCAATGACAGCAAGGGTGTTGAAGACAACAACTCCCATGATCCCTAGCTACTTCGGGATATCACCAAAATCCATTCACAGTGCCTCTGTCTCTCTCTGAACACTGGCTGAGAAACAAACACAGCCTTACTCCTCCTCCTCCTCCTCCTCCAGTGCTAACGTCTGGATCAGAGCCAGGCTATCCATCCAACCCCCTCATCCTCCTCCTCCCCCCCACCCCCCCCCTTCTTTCCTTCTCTCATCACAGGCTCCTTGCCTGGAGGCTGGAAGCGCTCCAAGAAGTGGCGGGAGGGGGAGGGAGACAGGGAGGGGGCGGGGGGGGTCGCTTGTGACAAAGAAGAGCAGAAGCTCTGAGCATTGCGGGGCAGAATGAATGACCCTCAGCCGCCCCAAAAGCCTAAGGGACTGTTGGCTCACTGATGCCTCTGTTCACGACGTCCAGACGCAGATGCTGCAAAAGTTTGTAGGGAGAAGACAGTGCTTCCAGGGCGGCCCCCAGTAAACCCCAAGGGGGAAGAGAGGAAATGTGTAGGCCATCGCCGCACTGCAAAAAATGGAAATGACTTAACCTTTCTTCTAGATGTATTTACTTAGAAAATCACACTGCACTGGTAGTATATTTTAATAGCTTTCACTTAGCTTATGTTAATATGACTTCTTTTGACACACATCTTTAAAGAGACAAGGAAATAAATCTCCAAATAGGAAAACGTGCCTTAAAGCAGCACCAGGGAACTGCGTGTATTTGTCGTCCAAGAAGTAACAGTAACAGTCTCTCATGTTTACAAATCTTTCAAGCTAAGTGGATTTTGGTAATATATCTTATAATCACCAAACAGTACTGAAATCTTACGATGACCAGATGCAGCGATTGATTTTTTATCTTCCAGTCAGTTGATTTAATGACCGGAGAGCCAACCCACGTTAAACACTATCGATATGTGGGGAAGGCGAAGCCTATGAAGTCCTGCAGTGGTAATTTCAGGCGGTCAACATTTTTATTTGATGCACCTTAAATGAATCTGAGCAAAAACATAAAATCATTTGCTACGTTTGCAATCTTTTTGCAGTGTGTCCATCTGGCCCCACCGAGCACTGCGATAGAAACTGACTGTCGAGCCATCTGATGGCGCTGGGCCTTGCCCAGTGGGGCTTTGTAACAGAAGTGGCCCAGTCCTGTTTTGTCTGACCCACAATTCACTATAGGATGGCCCCAGAGACAGTGAATATCCCTGCCAGAGAGCTTGAAAGAACCCCACCAGGCTAAAACCAAGTGTACCACATAAAGGAGACAAGGAACTGTATCAAGAGAACAAACAGCCATGTGAAATGGACTGCAGTGCAAGAGAAAAAAAAGCTGAAACCACACAAATGCATCTTGGAATAGATGTCTTAAAAGGAAAACACATCTGAACCACTTCCACACAAAGGCACCAGTGACAGCCTCCACTCACCCATCCTTAATGCACTCCAAACACTGCCAGTTCCCTGAGGAAATAACATGTTCATCCAGTTAATTTCAACAATATGCAGAAAGACGGAGGGTTTGTTTAGCTGTGTGCCTGTTAGCAACCAGGCTCCCCAAAAATCTGATCAAATCCTCTGAATCACTGCACATATCTCTGATTTGTTTCGCGATTCAAAGAGGTCTATTGTTGTGCTCACTGACAGCCGTTTCCCCTGGTTGGAAAAAACAACAACTCAGAGCTTTGTAGGCAGGATTAAAAACGGGGACATCATCGTCCTGTCCAAAAGCCAGAAAACTAGCAACAGAAAAATTGCCACATAAATGGCAAGAAGCTTCAGTGTGTAGATCTCGGAATGTACTTCTGTACGTCGACTTGTGAATATAACAACTCTTAAATCGATGCTACTGCAGCATCCATGTTGATCTAAAATGACGTCTGCAGGACAGACTCGCTTCCAATTGGTCGGGACCAGGCAGCAACCTCCAGTTCTGGAAAGTGAAGCCAATGCTGAAGTTCCTTTAACTTGCATTCTTTCTAATAACCAGCAGGGGGCGACTCCTCTGGTTGCAAAAAGAAGTCTGATTGTATAGAAGTCTATGAGAAAATGGGCCTACTTCTCTCTTGATTTATTACCTCAGTAGACATTGTAAACATGAGTTTATGGTCTCAATCGCTAGTTTCAAGTCTTTTTCAATACAGCATGATGTTCATTTAGTAAATTATGGTCCCATTTAGAGTCAAATAGACCATAGAGCAGGGGATGCTTTAGGGCGTCGCTACCTTGTGACTGACAGGTCGCTACCACGGCGTTGTCCGGTCTGGGAGTTGTACATGTTTTCGTCTTTTAATTTTAAAGCCAACAGAATTCTTTTTGTCTCGTCTCTACTAGTTTGGCAACCTCTGTATCGTGTTCATTGATGTTGACCCATTGGACTCTCCATGCACAACTGTAAACAAATTCAAAGCCAATGGTTTTTAAAGGTTCTGTTTGTAAGTCCTAACACGTATGAATCACTGCGGGTCGGTGTCCCATGCGCGCTCACGTGTGGCTACGCTGTTCAGACTCAGACTCCAACACAAACTACACGGAAGCACCAAAACCGCAAAGTTATATCTAGTGAAGCCCGTCTTGCAAAACAGAGTTAACTCTTCCTGCTACAGCCTCCCGACCGTGGTCAGAAGACACGGAGGAGACCGTAGCTTTGGTCTCCAGGGCCAGAGTCGCTGCTGTACTCTGATCCTCTGCTCCTCTGCTCCTCTGCCTGCCCTCACTCACACACCGCGCTCGTTCTCACTCGCTCCACCTCTCACGTGCATGTGTGCACACTACACACCGCAAGAGAGTTAGTTTAGCTCTGAGAATATCGAGTGAATGTATAGTGGAAGTTTGTGCAGAAATAACTGCTGCAGCTCCTCCAGACCAACAGAGGTTTCCCCTTGTCTTGTTCCATGCTGCTGAGTGAAGTGACGGGGCTCCGGAGAGAGTAACGTTATCGTCTCCGACCAAAACTCCGGTGTCTCCCCTGTTCCCTCCGACCGTGGTCGGGAGGCTGAAGTAGGAAAACACAGTATCAGCATTGATTCATGGAGAGACCTCCGTCTGGTCAGCTAACATTGCTGCCAAGCAGGTGAAATATAGAGTGATATTGTGGTTTTAGCTGACGTGTGTCGCCTCACTGTTTTGAGCAATGCTCAGTCATGTCTATGTAGAGCGAGCACAAGCGCGAGCAACAGGACGCTGACTTTCGTTGACTTAACGGCCACAGGTGTCGCTGTTAACAAGCATTTCTGATTCTTACATAGAGTCCCTTTAAACATTTAATGCCAACATTTTCCTCACAGATCTCACATTTTACAGTGCAGTATCTGTACATGACAACAGCATGGTTAAGGGAGGTTAACATTGTTGTTATGGCAAGTAAAGTATGCTTAGGCAACTATAACACTCATTAAGGATAGGGAAAGATTATACACAAATACACAAAGCGTACTACCACTAAAGTTGGTCCCTGGCACCTCTTTCCCAATCCCCTATGAATCTGGTGGAGTGGAAGACAAAAATATTCTATAGTGGCAGTTTGGGCTGATGATCAAGCTATATCAGTTTAAGATTCTGTTTAGAAGGCAACAGTCATTTAGGCTTTGAAGTCAGTCCATCTCTCGCATGCTATCTCATCTGTTTCTGTATCCCTGTCTGTCTGTCTGTCTGCCCGTCACTCCGCCTGTTGATGTGCTCCTATCTGTTCTTCACTGAACGCCTGCCTCTCTCTGCCTGTCGTCTTATGGATCTGTCTCTTTAGCTTGACAGGAATCATAGTCGTATCAAGATATATCACATCAAGCTGTTTGCTTACACCATAAATGAGAAAAAACATAGTTTAGTAGTAGTTTTTTTTTTTTTTTTATTGAAAGTTATACATGACATTGTATTGCTACATGACTAGCTTGTCATCTGTGACCCCACCATCCAACCCTATTCCCCACACTAATCTACTCTTGTCCTTAATCCAGCTCCTCTGGCTCCCGATGGAAAATCCACTGCAGCTCAGAGACAGATCTACACACACACACACACACAACCCCAGACTCTCATACACGCAATAGATAACATTATTTATTACATATATATATATATATATATATATATATATATATATATATATATATATACTTCTACCAATATCACACTTCTTGTATGTATCTTTGTCTTGTAAGTGAACAGCCTCTGTAACACAGCGTAGTGATACGTTTCCCGCAAACTAAATGCCTGTTATTCTGTTCTTTTAGACCATGTGATGGTCTCTTGTTCGGAGGGTCAGGGTTCACAGTGAATTAGAATGGAAATGCATTTGACCAATAAACAATGTGCTGGTGTTGGTCTGTCAAATATTTGTCTAGCACAAACTCCCTGTAATATCTGTGTGTAAAAAGGTGGCAGTCGTGTTTGTATGACCATCAGCAGGTGTTTTATAAAATATGACCGATTTCTTTGCCTGTTGTCTTTAGATGAAAGTATGAAAAACGGCCACACAAAAAAAGCTCATTATTTTGTATCACATCTAAAACACATTTATTTTACATTTGAAAAAGTCAGATATGTCAGATGTAAAATGTAGACATTGCATGAAACCTAAAAACAATGTTCACATGATGGAAACAGCTAATGCTGAGCATAAAGGTTTATGTTTCCAGTTTAAGATCCAAGTTTTTTGTTAATTATTGACCTTGAAAACAGTCTTTTGATAAAAACAAAAACATTGAGTCAGATGAGAAAAATAAATATCAATTAATATTTGTACTGTATTGTCTGTACTGTAATTGTAACATTAACTGTAGCTGTTCCCCTGCAATTCCCCTATGCTATGATTGTGTGACAGCTCTATGACTGTGTATTTGGACCATTGCAGGTAAAAAAAAAAATGATTTAGCTGGGGGGCAAGTGCAAAATACATTATATTGTAGCGGACTCTCCATACATCCATCCATTCTCATCTGCTTATCCTGGGCGGGGTCGCGGGGGAAATAGGGTATTCCAGACGTCCCATGTGCCTTTTTCTGTGTTGTTTTCCCTTCACACTGACACAGTGATAGTTAGGCACAGACCTTTAAAAACATCAGTGTGTAACTATGGTAACGCAGCGTGTTCGGAACAACGTCTTGTCAACAGTTGTTTTTTTAGTGTTAGCTGTGCAGAAATAAAAGACGCGCCTACGTGTAGTCAAAGTTAGACGTTGTTCATCTCTACTTTCCTGTAACTTCTATAATAGACTATTAGTATTTCTTTATGTTTATAAAAGAACAGAGAAAGTACATGAAAGAAAGAGAATGTGTATCTTTCAGGACGTTCGCCTTGCTCAGAGGCCGTCCATCAGAGAGGTCATCGGAAACAGCAATGTTCCCCGGTGTCAAAATAAAACCGTCCAACAGGATACCGATGTTAGCATTATGTTCATAAAATAACAGAGAGAAAACACATATATGTGTCTGTCAGGACCTTTGCCTCGCTCAGAGGCCATCCTCACCATTATATGACTTTAGGAGTGATATTCAGACCGCGTGTTGGTGTTACAGGTTTTGCACTTTTTCTTGTAAATATATGAATTTATACTTTTTAAAATAATTTTCAAATGTTTTTTCACCCAAATTTGGGAGTTTTTTCTCGTACATTTTCCACTTTAATCTCAGAATATCTGAGAGTTTAATAGAGTTTTTTTCTCATAAATGTATGACTCTGAACCTTCTGGTTGGTGTTGTAGGTCTGTCTGTCCATCTTTCCAGCTTTGATCTAGAGCAGGATACCGCTACGACTTCTGGCTATATTAACATGAAATTTGCTCTTGACATTCGTGGCCCTAGGAACACGATTCATAATAACTTTGGTGATCCTCCTGACCTTTTCTCCACATCACCCTTTCCATTTTGAACATTCCATGAGCTTTTGTCTTACACTTTCCTCAGGTCTCCAAAACCACTATCCCAAAGGCAAGCAATCCATGTGAACAAGAAATATACAGCAAATTGTATGGTTCTAATGGTAGTGGTTATCATTGTGTGGATCAGTGTGTTGGACAGCTGAATGCATTGACTGACTGACATTGGCATCAATAGACCCTGCTGCTTCATATAGCATATAGGAAGCAGGCTTAGTAGTAATAGCAGGTAGTAAATTCACTGGGAAGGAGGGAGGAGGGGTTTGGATTCTGCACAGCTGGTCAGTAATTTCACTTTACCCACTGTTATCTATGCCCGTTATGCTTGTGTGACTGTTGATCATTACTGTGTTTTCCTCCACATGCTATCTACCCTCTCCACCATTGCTCTCCAATTTCTTTTGGTCCGTCAAGCATCCGCTTGTCTGCTTTCCCCTTTTTTATCTGTGCGAAACCCAGTTTGCTGTTTAGCGGATTGTTTAGTTCACTAATTTTATCTTTTATAATGTTTTTTTTTCCTGGCCCGTGTTGTCCGATCCAATAGAAGAGCTATTGTAGCTCAAATTGCTGAAAAAGTTAATGCTGGTTCCGATAGAAAGATGTCAGAACACAGTGCATCGCTGTTGGTGCGTATGGGGCTGCGTAGGGCCAAAAGCGCCTAGAATGGGCACGTGAGCATCAGAACTGGACCACGGAGTAATGGAAGAAGAGTTTGAGGTGTTGACTTGGCCTCTAAATTCTCCAGATCTCAATCCAATCGAGCATCTGTTGGATGTGCTGGACAAACAAGTCCGATCCACGGAGGCCGCACCTCGCAACTTACAGGACTTAAAGGATCTACTGCTGACGGCTTGGTGCCAGATACCACAGCAGACCTTCAGAGGTCTAGTGAAGTCCATGCCTCGACGGGTCACGGCTGTTTTGGCGGCAAAAGGGGGACCTACTCAATATTAGGCAAGTGGTCATAATGTTATGGCTGATCGGTGTATATATATGTGTGTGTGTTTGTTTTGAACACACTGGTGTTGGCCGATACACAAGTTCAGGTATCAGAATCAGCATCAGGAAAGAGAAAATGGTATCAGAACATCTCTAACTGCTACAAGCCATATAGTCAGTGGAACCCTACAGATGCAGGTGTTGAGTGACTTTATCCTTACTATGTAAGTCTTCAGACCAAATCTGTCATGATCAGTTTGTCAGACTCTACTAGTGACCCTCACTGCTGTCATATTTCAGCTCAGTATGCTGCGTTTCACATCCAGAGGCTGGAAACTCTGGAGTCAGTCACCTCTGTGTAAAGCCTCCCCTTCACAAAGCCGACTCCCCTCCCAGGGAAGTCAGAGCAAAGTCACATCAATTAGACAGCGCTGGTTGTTAATTAGCTGGTTAATGCGTCAGAGGGAGGTGTGTAGGAGAGAACGTGGAGGCATAGAAACAGATTCCCACTGCCTTTCCTCCCCTTCATCTAAATGTGCTGTGGTGGCCAGGGTTTTGGTCTTGACAGGAATTATTTTTTCTTATCTGAGATTCCAAAACGAAAGACCAAAGAATGGGTCAGATTTAGTCTCAGGGACTCATATGGGCAAAATGTAGCTGCTGTTTAAGAAGTACATATTTTCCCATGGGCCTGACAGACCGTAGCTGTCAGAGGGTCATGGGTGGAGATGGTAACCTTTGTTTCTGTTCAAAGATGGTCTCTGGTGTCAGAATGTCCACTCACTCCTGGTCTTCCCAGTGAACGCTGTGGCTGGTTTCCATCTGGTGTTCACAGACAGCTGATGTTGTCTGTTTCCGGTGCTCATTTAGTCTCTTGTCCAAGATCCATATTTAGCTGATTTAGTGTTCCCCATGATGACGTCATACACCACTCCAGTCTACACCAGGGGCGGTCCTGTCTTTAGGGTGTACCAGCAGAGATTTTAAGGGGCCCTATCTTACATCCAGCGCAATGTGGCGCACATCGCAGCGCAACTGTCATTGCTAGTTTCTGACCGACGCAATTGTCATTTTCACGCCCAGCACCCACGTTGTGAAAGTAGCAAATGTACTTGTACTTGTCTTAAAATGAGGTGTGGTCAGGTGCCTTGTTGGCGCATTGCTATCTTGAGGCAGCAGAAAGCGATTGAGCCATTGCTCTAAAGTCTGCCGCAGTATTTTCCTGCTATTTAAAGGGCGTGTTATTCAGATAGTAAGATGAGTCTACATAAGCAGCTTCACAACACACATACACTGCTTGTTACACACACAGCAGCGCTCCTCCTCCTCGTCAGTTAAACAGTGTTGAATCTAGAACAATGTTTTTATTTATGTTAATGGAATATCTGTATTGCTCAACCTGTAGCGCGCTTTCAGCGCTCCTCCGGTCATTGACGTGACCGCCGTGACCCGCCAACGACAGAGACACCCCGCGGCGGCCGTGGACTCATGTCATAAGCAGCACATTTCCTCTGTCACAGAATCTTCCCCCACATGTTTTTTCTAACAAAATGTGTCATGATGAGTCCACGAGTGCACACGAGGGTGCACACACGCCTTTGTTTGCGCTCAGCGTCTCCTCTCCTCATCCCTCTGTTTGTGCGAGTGTAGTCGTAGGCAACTTCAAAGTTTGCAGGCCTTCTGTGATGTCTCCGCTTATTATGTATCGCGTCTCTGACAGTGCCCGGCTGCAAGCCATGTGCCCCGGCTGCAAGCCATGCGCCCCGGCTGCAAGCCATGTGTCCGGCTGCAAGCCATGCGCCCGGCTGCAAGCCATGTGTCCGGCTGCAAGCCA
The DNA here is from genome assembly GCF_015220745.1 of Sebastes umbrosus. NCBI lineage: Eukaryota > Metazoa > Chordata > Actinopteri > Perciformes > Sebastidae > Sebastes > Sebastes umbrosus. Next base: position 8,504,775 of record NC_051274.1, read on the forward strand.
TGCGCCCGGCTGCAAGTCAGTCCTCTCAGTCCTTATGGTCCGAGCCCCTCGTGGGTTGCGTCGGAAGGCAATGCGATTTTCATTATTTATCAATACATGTTTGTCATATTTCATGTGTATTATTATATATTGAATTTATTTTTGGGGGGGCGGGGGGTACAAAAACTCATTTGGACAGGCATTGCCCTCAATGCCGCTCCAGTTAAATAGGTCATTGGTGCATTTGCTCATATTCAATCAAATGGTGTTGTTGATAGGACAGAGCACTGGGAGACAGTGCAGGCAAGGACCACATATGTCACGCTTTCAATTTGCACACAAGCTTCTCCAATTTGCTGAATCGGCAGCCTCACCTGGCTTTTAAAGGGAATGGGAGATGACGCTCTGATTGGTTTAATTCATGCTATGCACAAAACACACCTATGATAAATTAAGAGACTAAATACAACCCCCTTTGCCCCTTGCGCCTAACTTTGCGCAAAGATTATGCACCATCGTTTAAATAGGGCCCATGGTGTTAAATGGTTTGAGGTAAGTGCGGACAACTGGTGACAGTGACATGTTCTGACAGTCCAGCCATGTAAAGGGGGCTTTGAGACAGACAGCAGTTGCTGCAGCAGCAAAGAGTGAGAAAGTGGCTGCTGCTGTCCTGAACACGCAGGGCAGATAGGTCAATGAGGAGAAACGGTATTGAAGCAACACCAGCTTTTAGCATCTATCAGCCTCCCTGTGACCATTTTTAAACAGACACAGGTTGGGATTCAGTAACTTCCTGGCATCTCTGCTGATTGCCTGGCAACTGCTCAGGGCCAACAAATGGTCCGGCACATACAGTAACCCCACTGAAATGGCAAGTCATCACTTCCGATTTTGTGCGGATTTTAAGCAAAGAAAATACAACATGTTCATTTGTGAGCTTTAGAGGTGCTGGTAGGTGGAGTTTGTTACCTTTGGACAGAGCAAGACTCACTGTTTTCCCCCTGCTTCCAGTCCAAGTGCTAAGCTAAGCTTACCAGATGCTGGCTGGTGTCAGTCTTCTCTTCTAACTGTCAAAATGTCAGACTATTCCTTTAAGAACTTGTCACATATTGGATTAACATATTTTGCCACAACCGTAGTTACATAACATCACAGTTTCATAAACGGAAGTATTGCAGAAGCCACGATATCTACAGTGTCCTGATTCCATTGTTGCCCTGTGAAGACGAATCTCCTGCAAGTCACGTAACACACGTGTGTGCGCCAGTTTGTTTTGTGTGTGAGTTGTGCCACTTAAAAATATCAGAGGGAACTGACACTCCAGTCTTATATCCACCAAAAAAAAGTGCCTTGAATAAACTGTCATTTGCTGTAGACGATGGATATTTAATTTGCAAAGCGTGCCATCGAAAAGTGACTGCAAATGGGTCCAACACTTCGTATATGTTCGTATTTGTGATTGCAAAATCTCTTAATGTGACATCCCTAGATCACATTGGTATACACTTTGTTAGAACATTTGGCATATTTAGAATCCCGTGTGGATGATTTTGTCTTTTTAAAATAAGAAATATCAAAACTAATGGACCGATGACATTTACTGAGCACCGCATGCTCCTGAGAGGATGAATCCTTTCCGTTCGGGACACTCAGGACAGGCTTACATACTTCACTTTGTATGAAGCACTTTGCCTGTGTGTACAGTGGAGGCAGATCTATATTTCAGTCTTAATTCAACAACTAAATGTTCACTAGTTGCCCTAATGTGTGACATTTCAGACATTCTGGTTTCCCTCTAATTATTTTGCTTTCTCTCTAGATTACATGAAAAATGTTCTTTTCTCTGTTAGCCTGTTTATTCTGGCCTTGAGCTCTCTCCTCACTTTTTCTTCTTCTGCTCCATCTTTTCTCTATCCACCCCATCTCAAGAGACCATCAAGCTTTGTCTGTGGTTCAACCCAAATCCACTGAGAAATGTCTTTGTTCAAAAAAAAAGAAAAAAAACTGAGCATATCCTCTAAAATTAGACCCCGGGAGTGATTACACCACCACGGTTTGTGGTTAACATCTTCTGTTTTGTAGTCCTTTTCATCAAAGGGGACAGCCATAGTTGTTTTTAATGTGTCCACACTTCAAGAAGCAATTTGTTTGCATTCAGCAGCCAAATCCATAATGATGATGTGAATGTTAGAGGAAATCTTTTCTCGCTGCTCGGTGCAGTAATCTAACTGCACAATTGGCTTCATATCACAGCGTCTTTCTTTGCCAAAGGCAAGTACGGCAGCACAAACAATACATGTCTGCGCTGTTGCCCAGTATCTGACAGCTGTGTAAACTCACGTGCATGAATACACAAACGCATGCCAGCATGCCTAACTACACACACACACACATGCAGGCAAATGCATGCACATGTACACACAAGAATAAGCTGTCCGACCCCCCCCACACACACACACACACACACACACACAAACACATGCACACACAATCTTTTTTATTTCACAAAAGCATTTCATTCATGAGAACCTTCTATAAACAATTTCACTGCGGCTTTTGTCAGGGCATGACTGCTGGTTTCTAAATATGTACAATGAGACGTGCACACTGCGCTGTTCTTTATCTGCTGCAAACAATGATGGAGAGATGGTTCCCCATTTTAGATCTCAGGATCTTCGCTATGATGATGATGATGTCGAAAATTCTTAGTTCATGTTGAAAAACGAGGGAAACGCAAGCACATGCACAATAACTTTATATAATTATGAACAGCAAGTGAACCAGAGTAAAGCTGGACCTAATTAATTATTTTCATTAGTTTGGCTGTTGGTTTTATTGACAAAAATAACACGGTTCACACGGAAATCATTGCTGAGATCTTTTGAAAGAGGTGCATGAAACTCCAGCAGTTCTTTCATATTTCTTGTGTACACCCGGAATTGTTGGCCTGATTGTGGAGCCAAGGGGATATGCAGCAGAGAAAGAGACCAACAATGGCAAGTTGATATTTTTACAATTTTCACAGCATTTAGCATTTAATTATATAATTAGTTTTGTATTTATATATTTTGTATCTGCCTTTAAAACCAGTTCAGTCACTATTTATACCGCCTCATTTCCTTTGTTCTTTGTCGGTTCGTCGTTCGTTGCTACTTGGAGTCTTGGTCACTTGCCAGCTGCTAGCTGTATCTACCTGCCTTTTGGAAACCTGTAATGCTTCTTTTTTTTTTTTTAATTAAAAGCACCTTCATTGAATCTGCCAGTCTCTGACTCTGCATTTGGGTCCTCCCTGCACTGTGACAGAACGAACCGACGAAAATATGGACCCAGCAGAGCAACGCCTTTTCCCTGAAAAGGTTTTGGATTTTGATCAGACTGTGGCAACTCTCGACTCGTCTCTCTCTCTCACGCACATCACCAGCACGTGTTCCAGTGGGGTTCCGTCTCTGTGGCGGTGTTTCAGTAAGGTCCCGTCTCCGTGGCCGGCCTCCAGTGCGGTCCCGCCGTAATGCAACCAATGGTATCTTTTCGTTAGGCCCTCCCTGTCTGGTAAATGCATACATCCTTAAAAGTCTATAGCCCTAGTTTGTAACAGATTTCCTGTTATAAATTTGTAGTATCCAAGTCCAAACTAATTCATCCCTCAAGGGGAAATTGAAGGCAAGCGCAAAATTGATAGTTTTCCTTTAACAAAGGAATTTGTGTTCCAATTTTCTTGCCTACCTATCCCCTCCTCTTTTCCATCCTGCTCTTTCTCTCTCCATTTCACCTACCTCTACTTTAACATGAACTGTCCCTGGTCCAGCCTGGCCTTATGGAAGCTCAGATAACACAGAGACGCCCTTTCAGTGTTTTCCAGTGTTTATCTGCTGCAGCCCAGGCTAAGGACAAAGGGATGCTTATCTCCACTTCAGTGTTAACACGAAGGACTCTGCTAGCTCAACACAAATTGTACGGACTGTTAAACGGCTGGGGCCGTGGCTCAAGTTGTTGACCCGGTCGTCCACTAATTGGAAGATCGGTTGTTCGATCCCCAGCTCCTCTGTTGGTCTGCATGTCGGTGTCCTTGGGCAAGACCCTGAACCCCAAACTGTGTTAGTGTGTGTGAATGAGTATTACGATCAGATCCTGATGGGCAAATTGGCACCTTGCATGGTAGCCTCTGTCATCAGTTTATGAATGTGAGAGTGAATGGGTGGATGCTGATATGTAGTGTAAAGCACTTTGAGTGTTTGGAAGACTAGAAAGGCGCTATATATATATAAAAGTCCATTTGCCATTTGAACGTAGATGAAATGTTGGCTCCATGAATGAATAAAGTACTGGGTTTTAAATGTGGATTATTACTATTATTTACAAATGAGACGACGCTTCCTAACCTTTTTCTGTCTAAAATAAATATAAATTACATTTTTAATTAAATGAAATGGCCATTATGAAAGGCAAACTATGTTTGTACTCTATGTATCCCCTGAAGAAACCTCACAATGTAGAAAGAAGGGGCTGGCAGCAGCAGCAGCAGCAGCAGAGACGCGGCAAGTGTGGACACCACATGCGTGAGACACAGTAGTTTCAGCGAGGTAGCCGCCGTGCACTGCTGATTCGGGCAGTGTGTCCCGGCCGTTAGCTAATTGTTTTGGATTTACCACCCACAACTTTACTGTTTTGGCTCTCTCTGCTCCAACAAACCCTGTTTCCAGCAGCAGCAGGCTGGAGGCTGCAGCTGCACAGCGCACATATTTTTCCTTTGTGTTCATCAGAATTCAACTAATATTATTTCTGAAAGGCAATAGAGATACAAAGCCGCTAGTTCCAGAAACATATTTTGTCAACCCCAACTGACCCTTCGCTAAGCTTCTTCATCCCCCCTCGGTTACAGTGAGAGATATTCCAAAGGAAATACTGTCAAATTTCTGGAATAATAGTCCTGAAATATCAGAAAGATGTAGACAGAAATTATTACAATATGCATCTGAGAGCCACATTCACAATATAATTTGTTGGCGGAGTATTGTGAATGAAGAGGACATGAAAATCAAGCGAGGGAAAAAGCTCACCGGTAGCAATGCAAGCGTCAGACTCCCAACGTCTTGACAACTCATGAATGACTATATACAGGAAAAACACAGTATGGTAAGTCAATATATTGTTTTACTTTAATCTAAGATGACATTTAGTTGTGACTCCCAATAGCTTTCATTATCTAATATAACAGCGGTACCGCCCCCGAGTAGGCGTTCGTCGAGGGGTGCTAGAAGCAATATTTTTGAAAGGGGGGGCGTTGAGGTGTTCTTGGGGGGCGTTTGTGTGTGCATTTGTTTTTTAGTCCTACATTTTAATGCACATTTCACAATTTGTTCATTAGACCTTTTGCCACCATCATCTGAGCTTTTTTTCTGACGAGGCTTCCCCTGCTAAAGACCAGGCTTTTTTTTTTTTGAATCGCTTGCATGCAGCTTTTCATTGTTTTCTGTGGCACGGCGCGCTCCTCTGACCTGTAGCTCAGTGTCACTGTGTGGGCTTCTGAAAAGCTTGGGGAAGCAGCTCTGAGCTGCACTTTATTGGAGGTGGTGAAGTTAACATTTGCATGTACAATAAGCCACACGATGTTGAGATTTATGCATGATCAGATCAGGAGTGTTTGCTGTTACTTTCGGTTTTCCACTTCTGATGAGGAGCAGCATACGGCCAATTTTCTAAACTTTGTCTCATCCAGTCAGAGTAAATTATTGAAATATTATGACTTTATTTTTTGTAATATTACAACTTTTTTTCTGAAAATATTACAACTTTATTCTTGACTTCACAGAGAAAGTTTTAAACATGAACAGAAATCTTGCTGAAACGAGTCCAGGGGTTTATAAATTAATTAAAATGAATTCATGCATCATTGAGGTGAATAGGTGCCACATGCAGAGGTTACTTCCCCAAACAAAAGACAGAAAAAAGGAGGGAAGCGTAAATCACGCCGACATGTGTGTTGATTCAGCAGGGTTAACATTAAATGAGAGAATTGATCTAAAGGAGTGTAAATATTTGAAAACAATACAGAATGCCCGAGAGACTTACTGCTTTATATTCCATTATATTTTTATATTTTGAATTGTCACCTGCCTCCTGAATTTTTTACATAAATAAAGACATTTCCATCATAAATTGCTGCATACAAAGTGCAAGGTGGCATTTTTTAACACTTAAATATAATTTATATTCACATGGCTTTTTTGCTTCCTGAGAAACTAATGACAATGATATTCAAACTGTCCTGTTTAATCAAATCTGTTTTCTTTGTCATGATTTTTTAATTTTTACCATTTTCAGGCCAAACACTTACTGTAACTGCTTTTTTATTTTTGTCAGAGTGCAACACAGTATTTGGATCTAAACCTCTACACTGACTTATTATTCCGGTTATCACCCAGTAATATCATATGTGAATTTCAATAGAAGGTTAATATCTAGCCTTAATGTATTCCTTCATCCGCACACAAGTCAGACAGCACCTGACGGCTGGAAGTGTCGCACATGAAGCCACACCGCCATGGCCATTTCACCATGTGGTGTAAAGAGAGCAAGTTCCCCTGCAGTCTACCCTCCACTCACTCTGTGATCACAAAAGAAAACGAGTGAAAGGCTCAACAGAAGCTGAAAAAAAGGTGGCTGCTGGACATGCTTAAGTTACATGAGATGTTATGTTTCCATCCTAAAGAACAGAGGGCTCTCTTTCATGTGATTGAAAAAAAAACATTCCTCATACAGCCTGCGACTTATACTTAGCCCTTGAAATTCTGTTCATATTCTAGCCAGTTAAAATAGGCATTTAAAACATGCTGTCATTTTCTTGGATGGACAGTCTCCATTTTGCATGGTGCATCAAAATGCACCACGCAAAGGGAGGTGATAGTGTTCTTGACGTTGTGTGCGGTTCACATATGTCAGCCTGCTCAGCTCTCATCCCATCTCCCATCCCGTGCTCATTTGCCTGTTTACTGCCTCACTGACCTTTTTTACAGGTGAGTCCCTTTTTCTCTCTATCAGCGCTGCTCCGCTACACACTCAATAATCTCTCTCTCTCTTTACTAGTACCTTGTGAAGCCGGCCCTCTTATTTTGAAGAGACCTGCTATTATGAAATCCATCCCATCTACATGCAGCCTACGAGCACCGCAGCGGCCTCTCTTTGAGACAGATGGGGAGGCAGCTCATATAAATCAGCATAGCTGAGATATTTGTGGCCAACTTGGGGGAAGATTTATGTCGACTGCATACTGGAGAGCGTCTATCAGGCTCTCACAGAAGGTCTGAGGGACTGCTGGGGGGAGGGGAGGTAAAGGTAGAGACAGGAGGAGCATCGTGGATGGAAGGAGAATGTTTGTCATCAAAGACAGGGAAAAGGGGATTCTAGAGGAAGGAAGACATAAAACGAGAGAGAGAGAGAGAGAGAGAGAGGAGAGGAAGACGTTTCACATACCCACAGGAGTTCTGAGTGGGGAGTCAGCTGGGATGTGAAGTGCCAGGGAGGTGTAGCAGGCAGGGAGATGGATGGGGAAAGGGTTGCAGAAGGGTAAAAAGGCGGTGCCAGGTTGTTGCAGAGAGCCATGAATTAACTGTCTGAGAACAGCCCCACACACATTATCCTGGCTCCTCCCAGAGATTGCCAAGACATCAGTGGCTACCGACCCGGCTCCACCGACCAGAAGTGCTCATATAGGTGGGGTTAAGACTGTAATCAAAGGCGAGGGAAGAGAGGAGGGCTAAGGGCTAGGCCAGGGGTCAGCAACCTTTACTATCAAAAGAGACATTTTAGGCAAAGAAAAAAAAAAAAATATGTGTCTGGAGCCGCAAAACATTTGAGCATTGTGATGAAGGTAACACAGCTTATAGTCTAAGTATATAGTGTAGAAGTCTAATGCAGTGAGGGACAAAGTGCAAATGTACTACGGAGTATTAGGGCCACATTGAGGGGAAAAAAATCTGAGATTTCCAAAATAAAGTCATAATATTACAAGTAAAACAGTCGAATAAAGACTTTATTCTCGTAAACTTATGACATTATTCTCATAATATTTCGACTTTTATTCTCGAAATCTCAGATTTTTTTTTTTTTCTTCAATGTGGCCCTAATACTCCGTCGTACCATAGATCTAAAACAATGATAAATAAAATTGAAAATGTAAACAAAAAACAGTTATTCATTTCCATTTTTAAAAATCCACAGGGAGCCACTGGAGAGGAGCTAAAGAGCCGCACGTGGTTGTGGAGCCGCAGATTGCAGACCCATGGGCTAGGCTAAAGTTACCTCCTCATTCGTCATCTCTACCCAGCATGTTCCTCACCAATGTATCTTCTCTATAGTGAAAAAAAATGGATGTGCTGCGGCAGCGGACCACTCACTAAAGGATTATGGACTGCAACATCATGATTTTCATGGAAATGTGTCTCAACAGTGTCATTCCCGATAATTCCTTTGAGCTAACAGGGCGCTACATCCTCCAGTAAGAAAAAGCTGATGACTCTGGTACGGCCAGAGGAGGGGGACTGTGCCTTTCTATCAACCAAGCTTGGCACACGGACACTACAATCGAGAGTCATTGCACTGCTAACCTGGAATATCATCAAGTATATCATGAGTATATGGGAACATGTTCTGTTCCACAACTGAGAACACTACAACAGAATAAAGCTCATTTGGGTATAAAAACAACAACAACAACAAAAAAATCTGTCCACGAAATTAGTCTCCCATTCATTGTCCATGGAGCAGCTCCATTCTTCACTCCCTTTAACATCACAAGTTCGAGACTTACTTCTCTAGTTTCTGGCTTTGAGAGAGAGTATAGCTCATGTTCACAAATATTAATTGACCTTTCCTAGGCCATGGAAATAACATATAGGAATTCTAAATTTGGGTTGTGTTCCCCTTTAAGCGGCTAGTATGCTTCCTCAAAACTGTTTGTTGGGACAAACAGCTTTGGACACCCCCTACCCCCACACATGTCCCACATGTGTCAGACTATTTCTGTAACCTTCTGAAACAGACATTCACACCCACGTCATGCTGTGATTTGGCCAGCTGTTCGGAAGTGAGGAAATTAAGCAGAGTTTGAACCTCCCTCTTTTTTAATTCTTTACACAACTTTTTCTGTCTGCAACCGAGTGCAATACTATGAACGCCCTCCAGGATAGACCGTCTGAAAATGTGCGCTGTTGTCCCATTAATAATTATCGCATCTCTTCCGTCTCTATGACGATAAGCTTTTCATCCAACCTTTGACTATGGCCATTTGAAAGAGGCACAAACACTTGTGCCTTTTTAGTCGGACAACATGTGTTACAAAACTAGTTCTTTTGTAGCATAACCCAGCCCTTACTTTCTGACTCGCTACATAAAGGACAAACTATGTCCTGCCTTGGTACCAAACGTCGGCACTGAATGTAAAATGTGGGGGGCAGAATTGTCCAAAATGAATGTCTGTTTGTAGGATGGGTAATACTTTACATCATGCTCATCATCTTACGCTCCTCCTTGCACAAATGTAAAGCTATATAGGAGACAGTTTGTCTCCAGTAGTGTGTCATAAGCAGTAGCTTGATACTGAAGATGAAAGGATCTTGTCATGTTGAATTACATATTTTAAATCGAGAAACTTGACAGGCAAAGCTGCGCTCTGGCATTGATTACATAAATAACAGGAAGTATTTTGTATTGGCAAGGAGCCACACAGCTGCAACACTCTCAGGTTGTTCACTCTCAGGGAGTGTCCTGAATGGGACACATTAGGACAATGCTCTTCTTCTAGTTCTCGGGAAGACAGTCTGGGAATGAGGCTCTGAGGTATTGTTCCTGCACTGCAGACATGGTGCATAACTCAGCTTTGTGTCCCAGAAGCCTATAAAATGTCACACCTACAGTATACATGTCCTCCGGGCTTTATATCTGAGATGAACATCAAGAAGTCTGAGGTGTCAGGTATCCAACCTACATACTGGAACAATGCAGTAAGACAATGCTCTGGAACAACTTGTATTTGTCAATCAAACATAGAGCCAGAATCATGTAAGAGTGTCACTTTTATCAATGGGAAGGGGAGTGCAGCCTTGCATACATAACAATAAGGGCCGTATGGATGAATGGAGAACACAAACTGTATGAGCAACAATATAGAAACTCTCTGTGAGGAGTTTTTCAATGGTTTATTCCAATCCACAAACAGAAAGGAAGTGACAGATTTGTGAACCATTGACGGCTTGAGGAGCCAGCGAGGAACAGAAGAGGCCCTAGAATAATCATATTTTGGAATATCAAATTAAACTCCTCTTTTTTAGCTGGCCCCATATGTTTGACTTAATCTTCTTTTGAAAGAAATGAAAGTGAATAACATTCGCCGGAGAGCGCTCTCATCAATAGACAACCGGCAATTCCATATGCTGCAGTGCTCCATCTAATTACACTGCTGTGCCAAGGCACGCTTAAATTGAGGTGTGAATAAATGCAACAAGGTTGTGTAACAATTTGATGATTTTTGAAAAGAAACACAAGGCAAGAGTTAACACTGTGCTGTCTAGAAATGATGGAGTCACACTTTAGGCCAATCAGCAGCAAGTTCTATACATTTAAAAAATGTAAACAGTTTAAACAGAGTGAATGTTATACATGTTTGTCTCTTAGTTGCTGTTTTTTTCTTTTTCGCATTTGTGACCACACTTTTTTGGTTGATTGTACAATAGCCCTCACAGGGGGTGATAGTTCTCAGATTAAAAAAAACAAACAAACAAACAAAAAGCACTCTTTTTAAATGACAAATGATGTTGTCCTTCCAGCAGTTGAAGTTTCAACCTCTAACGCTGGACTGGTGGACACAAAACACGCAATTCTCTGTCCTGTTAGCATCAATGCATTAATACTGGCTTCTACTAGTAGCGAACTTCACGTGAGATAGTTTTATCACGTTCACTATTCCAGACAGAAGTTGGGAGAAATTTTTTTTTTTACAACAGTACATACAGAAATTCCACGCCAGAATTAAATTTTATGATATTCCTTTCTATAAACATCCATGTGATTTATGGATAGCTGCAATTAAAATCTCTTTGGGGGAGGATAAAACTACAGAAAAGACCACTGTCATGGCTAAATACAAACAAAGGCAGGGAATATAAAGGACTATTGTGTATTCAAGTATGTGGGAAACTGTTATTGAACCAAGAGAATCAGCAGGACCAGACACGTGCTGCACTCAGTGTTTAGCATGATTGTCTCTGATGTCATACTGGTTGTATTTACAGTAAACTCCTCCACACATAGTTGCAGTATGTGAAGGAATAAAGGGCAATGTCATGTGACAGGGCTTAAGATTCTTAGCCTCCAGTGCTGTTGAGCCAGTCAACCTGTAACAGACCTGTGGCAGAAACAACTAGTGGCAGAGACAACCTGTGGTGTAGGCAGAAATCAAACCAGCAGACGTTAACCACAATATAGGCCATGCACCACAGTTTAATCCTACAAGCCTTCTACATCATGATCATCATCAGAGGTAATGTAACAGGCACCTGACATATATATTTATCTTCTTTCTTCACTCTTGTTCAGATTTGTTGACCTTGTTTTTAGCTGCATTTCTATTCCCGTCGTACAATGAGAGCAAAATAACCAGAGTCAGATTCCTGGTAGCCTACATGTATGTGTGTAGGTCTACTCTACTATACCTGGACCATTGGGCTGATTCTGATCCAACAAGACAAACATAAACAGCATAGCATAGAATGTCTTCACTGATTCAGCATATGAAACCCCAGACTGCTGTCAGACTACCTGAACATTTTTAAACTGCAGAGATGATGGTTGGACCAATCAGCAGCCGACACACCCCAGACCGAACCCACACCTCCAGCCAATCAGAGAGAGAGAGAGAGCACCTAGATGGGGAAACAAAGATCCTCACCAGACAAAGACACTCACTCTCACACAAAACCCAGCCACACAAAGATCCTCACAAGACGGATCCTCCTGCTCCTCAGGCGTCTGATCCTCAGTGTACAGGTGTTTCCATTTAACAGGTGACAGTGTAATCTGGTGACATTCAGCCAAATGTATCCGCATACTCGGAGTAACTTTTATCTAACTGGTTGACGTAGATAATAAACACAGAGGAGTATTTATTTAAAATGGATAGAGTAAAATTGCTGCTGTGAAATGTACTACCACTTTATGGTCGTAGTCAGATAATTGAAACAGCGCTGACTGCTACTCACTGGATGATCCAGCGAAAAAAGGGATGCCTTCTGATTGGGTGGGCCTGAGTGCCAAGTGGGTGGACCCAGGCCCACCTAGGCCCACCCATCCACAGCTACACAGCTGGAGACAACAGCAGAGAAAAGGAATAAACAAGACAAATTGACAGTGAGGGCTGGTGTGAGAGATGGACTCAAAGAGGGGAAGCATGGAGAAGGAAAGGGGAAGATGGGGTGAAAGATAAGGAGAGGTTTGACAGGCAGAGAGAAGAGATGAAGAAAAAAAGAGACGGGGGTCGACAGAGAGGAAACTCTGCCTTTGAACTTTTTCAAGGTTAACTCCTTTCATCTCTGTATCAAGCCAGTGCAGTTTGCAGTTTGCACAGGTTCCAAACACATTTACAGCTCCTCCGGTCAAGCATGCAGAGAGAGGGGCCAAGTCCCATTTTGGGAAGCGGGTCTGTTGATGCCTCGAGGCATTGAGTCTCCTTCACCACCGCTTCTAGCAGACAAGGGCCCTGCATTAATCATGTGCAATGTGATAGTCCTACCCTCCCCCTGGATGTTGGCCCCTAAATAGACTGTGACAGAGGGGCCTCTCTCTGTAGCAGCTCAGCACACCTGTGCTGCAGTGGGTGGAAAGAGGTTCAGCCTTCGTGTGCATGGCCAAATGGAAAAGACCAGGGACAAGAGCAGAGTTGTGGCTGTAACATGCCAATATTGAGTGAAAAATGCAAGGTGCAATGTTGTCTAGCCAGGGCTAGTCTGCTAGTTAGCTTAAGTGACCTTCCGAGTTCAAACCAGTCATAAGCCTAGCCTGCAGCTATGCTAACACTAACTGGCCTGATGACCTTCCAAGATCATGAATGCCACAATCATGAATGAAGGAAAAGCCTGTAGCATTCATTCACATGGTGCTTGAACCCCAATGTAGGTTTTTGTTTCTTACCCAATGATTCATAGAAGCCAGTTCCTAGCAAAGAAAAACATAATACTCTATGTTTTTATTTTTTATATGTTATAATCTTTTTTCTCTCCAATATATTGAGTAAAAAAACATACTAATACAGGGCCCTTACTACTATATCATTGAGGGAGATTTTTCCCTGTTTCCAACCAGCAGTGACTGTTGTTGTTTTTTTTTAATCATGGCCACAGTCGTTTTCGAAACTTAACCATGTGGTTATTATTGTAACCATGATAACAAAGGTCCACTAACTCAACACATTCTCACTCCCAACTCGTCAAATACTGATGCTTGGTCAGTGGCCCTACGCTTCAAACCATGACGCTCTAGGTACCCCTCTAGCGTCAGTTTTGGACGTGTTAGAGACGGAGCGTCAGTTTCTGCTCGTTACATGCATAGTGTCTTTTCAAAATAAACTTCTGTGTTCAAAGAAAACGTACAGTTTCTGCGCCTTACATGCATAATGTCTTTCAAAATAAACTGTGTTCACAGAAAACGTACAGTTTCTGCTCGTTACATGCATAGTTTCTTTTCAAAATAAACTGTGTTCACAGAAGACGTACAGTTTTCGCTTGTTACATGCATACTTTTCCAAAATAATCTTCCATATTCACAGGAAACATATAGTTCAACAAACACAAACTATGATCTTTTTTCTAACCTTAACCAAGTAGTTTTGTTGCCTAAGCCTAACCAATCGTTTCACAATGTTAACCACGTGGCATTGCGTTTCTGCAAACGTAATAGGAGGCTGATATGAAATGTATTCATGAACAGACTTTTGGTTCACCATTCGACGTATCCGTGGTTTGCAGAAACGTCCAGTGCCAACATTTTGTTCTGGCGAATGGGTTGAAGTACAGTAACTACATCTTTTAATTTACATTTCTCTCTCTCTTGCTCTGTCTGTGTCTCTTACTCACTGTTTCAACCTGACGGCAGTCTCTAGTATGAGTCTAATAAAACAGTGCTGCACATTTTACTTTTCCAAGTTAAGTATCAGAATCAGTTTCCTGCTGCAGTGGTCAGTGTGCCGTGATAAATCAGATGCATATGGTATTTGTATAATTTCCATTCCCTTCTCCCATATGTTGTGTTTTTGAACAGGAATGCCTTAAAATGCATATTGCATGAAATACACAATTTTCAGTGGTTCCGCTTGGCTTTCTTATTACCGCAGCAAAACCTCTGTGTTGTCCTTTAGTAAGTAAGGACAATTTGACTGATTAGCACCCAAAAAAGAGCCACAAATCCTTAGTATGTAAATACCCCCCCTGAGTTTTAAGTGGTGCCTAGTGCAGCCAATGTTTGTATTGTGAGGGTGCAAAAGCAAAATCAGACATAAAATCAGACAAACCATTCCATGGTGACAACATGCCACCTTCAGTGTTTACCAAAGGCTCTGACAGGAAGCAGAGATCCACTGCAGAGGCCTTCCTCTGACTGAAATTTAAAAGACTATTTCTGAAATTGTTTTTCTGCATCTCCATGAATGCAATAGGGTTGTGATGGTGACCGCTACTGATTTCATTTAAAGCATACAGTGTAGGTTCACATTTTTCCAAGTCTATCAGAAAACTAAAACATGTACCAAAATACATGATGGAAAAAAGGAGTTTGGTAAGAAAAACAGGATATTTGACCTCTAAAGCTGTAGACTAATAACTGTAATATCTGGAAAAAAAACATCCAGCATGTTGGTTGACCAATCCACAGCCAGTGAACTGTGCTGTGCATTTCAATAAATGTGTTTGCTTTGCCTCGGCTTAATGATCCTTTACGAGTTCTTCGTCAGAAGGCCTTATTGTTCTGTACCGCTGTGACATGTGCATAATGTGGGTGTAGTGAGACTCTCCTCCTGTCCGTAACTTTGAACTCATGGCACACTCTGTGTCTGTTGAACGGCATCAGAGGAGCAGTGAGTGGGTGAGCCAACACGTGTGCACCGCTGTTTGAGCCGGTCGACTTAACACAGCCACTCTTCAAGCCTACTTACTGCTCACTCTCTCTGATGCTGATACTGCACTATATCGCCTACACACAGAGAAACTGACACACAGGTTGGTAATGTTCTTCAAAAACACTTTTTTTGTTATATTTGTTGAAATTCTCATTTCATCCCGACAGTAATCAATAAAGCAAATGCTCTGACAAAAAAAAAAGAAAAAAAATCTGGTATCCCTGGCTGTTGTAGGACCGCAATAAGCCAGTCCAAACATTTCATTTGGCCAAAAATGATTGGATGGGCTTCCT
Source organism: Sebastes umbrosus (assembly GCF_015220745.1). Taxonomy (NCBI): domain Eukaryota; kingdom Metazoa; phylum Chordata; class Actinopteri; order Perciformes; family Sebastidae; genus Sebastes; species Sebastes umbrosus. The sequence goes on from NC_051274.1 coordinate 8,520,204, forward strand.
GCCTGCCTACTTACCTACCTGCCTACCTGCGCTCACTTGTTCGTTGTCTATGTTCATTTTAATAATTTTGGGGGAGTGGCTTTGGAGGGAGGCCTGAAGGGACGGACTGTCAGTGTTACAAACTTTCTCTCTATACTCTAAGAAAAAAATCCGTAGAAAAACAGACAATGTCCTCGCAGAAAATTACCAATACATTTTCTGTAAAGTTTACGGACATTTTCGTCAACCCTAAAATGGAAATTTCTGTTGATTTACAGGACGTCCTCTGTACCATTCACGGACACTTCAAATGAAAAATTCTGTAAATTTACAGTATATCCTCTGTACCTAGCCAAATAGCTGGCCTAATCTTTACATTCTGGAGGGAAAACAGACGCTAGCATTTGTACGTTGCCTATCGGTCTCTGCGGACTGCCTAAGGCTAAAACTGGGGCTAACTCTACCTGACGTCCACTGAAGTCTAAAATATAAGCTTTGGTAAAACGTAAATTACAATATCAAACTTGCGTTAGTCTCAAAATAAATCAGCAAAATATTCCTGGCGTATCTAGTAACGTTAATGGTAGACAACAGCTGAACTAAACAACGAAACATCTTTCCAACTAAAACGATACTGAGCTAAAGTTAAGTCCTGAACATGAATCATTTTGTTTAGACATTAATTGTTGATTTTTTAACACAGAAGTGTGAGAAAGGTTTCTCCACATTCGAAATTTGAACTAAACTTTGCCGTGTGTGATGGTCTCTGCCTCTTCCAACTTCCGCGCTAGCGGAGGTTCTTGTTCCCACAATGCAATGCGTATTTAAAAAATATGGGAAAAACTCCTGTGAAAAATCGATACAGAAAATTCCTTCATATTAACACGGTACGTTGGCCTGTATTTTTACGGACTTTTCTTAGAGTGTACTTTCATTAGAAAAGAGTTGGCAACGCTGGGCTGGGTTTCTCGGTTGAATCTTTTTTTTTTTAATCTTGCTAGTTTCTCAACATGACCAACCCCAGCTTTAACAAACAGCAAAAACACTGTTTTACATTCAACACACACAGGAATAGTTTACTTCAACACACACAGGCATCATCCATAGAGGAGAACAACGCAACACACAGCGCACATTAATAATGAGTTAACTAGGAGACCAAACAACATTTCACATTAATAATTCTCCACACAACAAAGCCAGAGGGGCCCCTATAACAGACCCCAAGGTCAGAGTCCAGTGTGTGTGTGTGTGTGTGTGTGTGTGTAATACCCTGATTACATGCTCTGTACATCCATGCAGGATCTGTATCTGCAGCCGACACACACACACACACACGCACTTTGTCCAAGACACGTGAGCTACTTATCAATGAGAAGACAGGGTTGTCCGTTTGACTGTCCTTCTGAACCACATTATTGATCATAAAGTGAGCAAAACAAGTCATATGCATGGTGTAGTATTGCATGCAGTCATGTGTTTTCCTGTGTGATACGGTGACCGAGAAGTCTAAAGAACAAATGGCTGATTATATAGCCTATATTATGTACTACTTCTGTATACTGTGGAGAGGAACATGAGCACAATTAACAACTTTTTTTGTCACAATAATAGTGAAAATGTTCTGGTGATTGGTCTTGTGACTAATTTAAAGCAGCCATCATCAATATTTTTTCTATATACATCAACTTTTCTGCAATGTGAAAGGGATCAATCGTAGTGATAAATCCGCAAACATGATCACCAACTCTGCAACTGCTCTCAGCTCTACGGAGCTTTTCTGCCTCTTTTAGCTGATTAATTTTGGTTTTACAGCCTGTAGCTTTAAGAGTGAAATTACATTGTGTGTTTTAGTTATCTTAATTGTTGCTGTTTCTTCTTCTGCTATTTTGAAAATTAGTTTTGAGTCTGTTGAAATTCAGGCATTCTCTAGCTTAAAGTTACGATCCATACAATTTGAGTTTAGCTGACCCCAAGGCGCCAAAGAAAATTAAAAAAAAATAAAAAAATAAATCATTAAACAAAGTTTAAAATAAAATATAGAATTGAAAAAAAATGCTCTTCTACATTCATGTTGCAAAATCATATGCAAGCCAAGTAGTTTTGCACATTGAGTCAAAGTTACTGTGAGGAACTGTTAACTGGTTAAGAAACAGTCTCAATTTAATATTGATGTCCACAAGGACCGCCAAAATCAACACAAAATGAAAGTTACTCGTAGTAGCCTTCAAAAGAAAATGAATGGCTTGAATAAAAATGTGCATAAGAAACAATAAATAATGGAACCAACATGTTTGCATGACATCTCTATTCAAGTAAGCATCCAAAAATCAATGTTGCTTGTGTGGATTCCCTCATAATCATCACCGTATACTTCAGGCTGCTGTAAAACAGGAAGGAACTCTAGTAAAAAGCTGATAAGGTGGAAATGCTGCAGTGTCACATGACAGCTCCTTCTGCAGTTTGTAAGCGAGCTAAAAGCTAAAAATCAATGTCGCCACTAACAAACACTGCAGGTAGGCTGCAGAGGACAATGACAGTCAGCTGTCCATTCATGCTGCTTATTCCATTGAGCTGTCAATATACTGTATCTGGAACTGATAATTACAGAGGAAACATGGTTGCAGTTTGCTGCACACAGGTGCATTACTGTAAGGCTGTGGCCCGTCAAGGAGGATGCTTTTCTCAAACAGAAAACAAAATCAATGCAATCTTCAAATTAGCCTCATCCTGTCTGCTCTAAAAGCAGTCATGGATATAATGAGAGTACTCCGAGTGGAGCTAAAGTGAGCAGAGGACGCAGATTAATTGAATTTAAAGCTATGGTCGGTAACGTTGAGAAACTAGAGAGTAGGCCTATACGCTAGATTTAAATAATTATACAAATGAAATACCCAACCCAGTGTTGCCAACTCTTTTCCAATGAAAGCAGTTAGCAACACTCGTTCCAAAAGTCGCTAAATCTAGCGAGAAAGTCACTGACAGGCCTCGCGATATATCAATTAACAGTAAGGTTCGCCGGATTTTTTTCAAGAATTTGATTTACTGATTACTGTCAGGATGTAATGAGAATTTCAACCAATATAACAAATTGTACATGAACAACACTACCAACCCTACCTTTAATCCCATTTGTTTCAGTTCGAATCATCATCCATCAGTGAAAATATGAGCCGTCCTTCTCATATTTAGGTCATTTTAACGTAACGGACTGGGACCTGCATGCATGCCTCTATTTGCATGAATTCCCATTATGAGAAAAAAGATTGCCTGATTGCACATGTATCTCTCAATTATCAAATAGTCAGTCAGTTGTGTGCCCTGTTACTGTTCCTAAGAGGACTTATGTAGGTATATAGTAATTATTCATGAAACAAGATCATGCCATTACAGCATATGCGGGACAGGTGTTTAACTCATAGGAGCGTCAGTTGGCTGTTTCAGCTGGGTTTTCTTTGCCATGACTATGTGACTGCCTGCTTAATTAACACAGCTAGACTTACCAATGAGGACCCATTGTTTTACATGGCACTAAATGAAAAAGGGATGATTTTGACCTGAACCAAGCCTCCCAGGCAGCACCTGCTTCCAATTTTTCCACCAATAAGCAAGTCAGTTGCTCTGGACATGGTTAGGTAAAGTTTTTTATTTCAAACATGTGCATGTTTGATTCTGCTACAGCTCTGCTCCACAACCGATCTGCAGCAGAGCTGAGCAAAGATGCTACAATGAGGCAGGGAAATTGGGAAGACCAAGGGCACAGTATTGTGCTATAAAGGAGTTATTATATTAGAAGTTATATTAGTTATATAGAAGCATATATTTTTTTCCACAAGGGCACAGACATCACAGCAAGGGGAGCTAGCTAGTTCTTTGAGAAAGTACAAGGCTGCAGTCAAGTAGGAAGGTTCTTAACGGAGTATTTAAATAGCAGCCATGATGAGAGCTGTTTGAATTCTCTAAGTGCTGCGGAAAGGTGCTTGAATGCTTCCTTTCTTATCTCCTTTAGCATAGGATACACTGGGCCATCCTTTATCAAAGGAAAAGACATAATAACATCCCACAATTCCTTGCGGCCGCAGAATTTAAAGGGAGGCACCATTCGGCCGTTCATGAAAACAAACGATATCTTGCATATCATCTTCATATAGTCATATACTAATTGGGATTCATGTTGATAAATATGAGTGGACAGTGACAACTACTTCGTCTCACTTTATTTCTATTTATTTATTTTGAACAAGTAACAAATAGGTGAAAGAACAAAACAAGAATAACAAATAAAATGAACAGTAAACATATAGAAAACATATAATCGACATAAATAAATATTACGTCCGAAAGTGAGTAGGAAGAAATATGCATTTAATGGTTCTACTCCTTCATTATAACTCAAAAAAGAACTCAATATTTATCATATAAACTTTTGTGGTAGCCTGTAGGTTATTCCTTTTTTTATTTCAGTTCCAACCGTGGTAATGAAGTGATATTTTTCACCGGTTGTCCACGTTTAGGGTCAGATAATCCTTTATTATATGTTGATGTAAAGTGTTCCAGCAGCAGAAGGACCTGCGGTATCTCTCTTTAACACACCGTGAGTGAAGCAGTCTGTCACTGAAAGAGATTGAAGAATTCACAGGGGGAAGTAGAGCCTTTTATAGTCCATCTTCAGAACATTGTAGTTTCACCACGGAGAACCACGTCACTAACATCTGCCACCGTCGCTTCATAATCACGGAGCCTATAGTGTAAGAGTAGTCGGATTCTCTTAACATCACGGTTGTCTTTGCCTAAGTCCTTCTAAGTTCTCCTTCACATCTTTCCTTGACCTCATGACGTTTTCCATCGAGGTCAAAGAAACGTGGTTAGGAAAAGACACTATCATCATTTTTTGACTTTTCAACCGCAGCCCAAGACTCTGTACCTGACACGAATAAAAAAAAGTCACCTTCAACAATAATAATGATAATTATCACATAGCTTAAAAAGGGTGTTGCTAACAGCAGGCTGAAGGTGCAGATTACACTCTGCAGATACTTGTTAATATATTCAGAAGTTACATAAAAGAAAAAATAATAATTCTGGTGCTATTCTATTTTTTCTTTTTGTCAATTAATCTTGTGAAAAGACCCAAAGCAACACTGAATCTACTAACAAGTATTGTGTATCAAAGCCTGATATATCTTCTTTCTGTCCTGTGTCATAGAGCTCCATTAAAAACACATCAATGAGCCACACTGTTACACTGGGTTCCTTCATTACCACGAACACACACACTGTTTATTCTGACTCAACACCACATACACCTTCCTGCTGCCCCAAATACTCACTAGAGAACCAAATGTGCATTAATCCGCTGACGAAGATAGTCCCCCCCCCCCAAAAAAAGCACTATTTCCTCATGTTTGTCTGATAACAATTTCACTGAGCAGCTGCTTTAAGAGATTACTGAACCTTTTTAAAAATTAAACTTTTTATTTGTGACTCTAAATGGACAGTGTGTAGGACTTAGTGGCACCCAGCGGTGAGGTTGCAGAATGCAACCAACTGATAACCCCTCCGCTCACCCCTCTCTTTCCAAGTGTGTCGGAGAACCTATGGTGGCCCTCACACGAAAGGCTCTCTCTACAGAGTCAGTGTTTGTGACTCGCTCCCTATGTAGATATGAAGGCCTAAATCTGATTCTTCTTAGTTTCAGGTGATTATACACTAATGGAAACATAGATATGAATGTTAATATTCCATTTCTGCCAATACATCCCCTAAATCCTACACACTGGACCTTTAAAGGAGACATATAATGCTCCTTTTCAGGTTCATACTTGTATTTATTAGCACCTAAATTGAATGGGTTTTCTTATTTCACAGTTTGTGGGTTGGTAGGAACTGCAGATACCGAATCGCAGTATGTTCTTCATAGTCCAGCAACAAATTAATATCTCTTTTCAGTTGCATTTCAATAGGAAAATGTTTTGCTGCTGTGATTTGGTTTGGTTTATTTTTAACATTTTAATATATATATATATAATACAACTTAATCATCTCTGTCAGGGATAGAACAATAACGTCCTGGACTTGTCTCTGCTGGTGTTTTCACTTTAGTCTAAAACTTACAAAGAGAAACAAATATATTTTTCAGTTATCCAAAAACAAAAAGTCTCAAGTCATTCTTATTAATTAGTTAATTGTCTAAATTGGATTTAAATTTAATGCAGCTGAACCGGAGATATCATCTTTGTTATTCCACACATTCTTCTTCCTTGTCAAAACCTGGCATCTACATTACCCACAATGCAACTTGACCGCTGACAGTTCAGTTCTATCAGTATCCTCTACTGCAGTCCAAAAAATTATTCTAGGTCAGGGGTCTGCAACCTTTACTATCAAAAGAGCCATTTTAGGCAAAAAGTAAATAAATAAATCTGTCTGGAACCGCAAAACATTTGAGCATTGTGATGAAGGTAACACAGCTTATAGTCTAAGTATATATTATATAAATCTAATGCAGTCAGGGCCAAAGTGCAAATGTACGACGGTGTATTAGGGTCACATTGAGGGAAAAATGTTATAACTTTACGAGTAAAAAATCGGAATATTACGAGAATAAAGTAATAATTTTACGAGAAAAAAAGCCATAATATAACGAGAGTAAAGTCATAACTCTACAAGAAAAAAGTCGTAATATTACGAGAATAAAGTCATAACTTCACAAGAAAAAAATTAAATAACACGTAAAATTACTACTTTATAATATTCTGACTTTATTCTCGTAATATTACGACTTTATTCTCGAAATCCCAGACTTATTTTTGTTCCTCAATGTGGCCCTAATACTCCGTCGTACCGTCGTACCATAGACCTACAACAATGATAAATAAAAATGAAAATGTAAACAAAAAACAGTTATTAATTTCAACTAATTCTTTTTTAAAACCAACAAAGAGCCACTGAAGAGGGGCTCAAGTGCCGCATGTGGCTCCGGAGCCGCAGGTTGCAGACCCCTTGTTCTAGGTGAACACCACAAACATCTGCTTCAAAAAGCCTATCCAGTGAAACCCCCTCCTCTCAGACATGGGGTCAACTAAAAAAACGAAACAGTAAGGCTGTTCTAATGGATAGCATTCAACGCTACAGGTTGGTCATGATATTGTGTACTCCCCTCTGGTCTGTGACTCCAGTCAGACTTGAGTACAGTCATGTGACTTGATTCTCCATCTCAGCAGCAGCAACTAATGACTGTGGCTGCCAGAGACTCATTGATTTCTCCCGTACTGCCCCAGAGGTTGCTGGTCCCTGTCCTTCAAATGCTCCATTATATGCCGGGGCCACTCTGCAGCCCGTGCTGTCACAGCCAATGCTCGGGGACTATCTGACGAATTCTCCTGTCGCTTTAATTATGCAGCCATTCACTCAGCGACTCGCTCGGTGTGTCCAGGGTTTACCGTTAAAGAAGTGCACCGAGAGAACATAAACATGAGTGTAACACCAAGAAGGAAATGTAATCAGTCATGGTTATAGTTTCATATTTTGGTTTACCAATGCATAAGACGGATATTGGTTGTTTATTAGTATTATTAGGGTATGGCCACACTATGTGAATGTTTGTTCTTACTTGCTGACAATGATCTGGGCCATCAGCTCCTTCATTTGTATGCACTTTGTCAGATAGGAAAGACTGGCGACGCTGAAGTTTTTACTAACCATTGCTGCTCCGTGCATTAATGAAATTAACTTTTTATCGCCTACTGTTCTGCCTGTGGGATGCTATCGCTATGTGTACAGTAGAACTTTCACAGACAACTACTACTATGAAAATTTACATGAACGAACGTGTATGCATTGATAATTTAGGATCAAAGCAGTATGTCAGTATGTACACATTTATTGCGAGGGTCTAAATATAGTCCATGTTGTCTTCATATCGGCTGACCACCACCAAATAACAAAACAGCAAATAGAGTTGCAGAGTTGTTACAGTTCCAGAAGTGAAAATTTCATTGTAGAATTGACCTTTTGCTAAGGGTCTGATAGCATCAGCCAGCTCCGACCACGGCCCTTATCCCAGATGTACCGCTGATTCATATGTCCAAACAGGTCCAGTTTAGTCTCATCAGTCCTTAAAGCTTTTCAGACATGACTGCCACAATAAGATAAAAGCAAATAACTTATATTAAGAAGTAAAATAATGAATTAGAAAGAAGTCATTAATTCATTTTAAATGCTTGAAAAGCAGGAAATCTTAGAAATCTATATGTTTTGCTAGCCAATCAAATTGTTTACAGGTAAACCTTTCAACCTTCATTTCATTATAATACATTTAAAGGTGCAGTGTGTAGAATCTGGCAGCATCTAGCGGTGTGGTTGCAGATTGCAACCAACTGAAACTTCTCCCATGCATGTGCCAAGCGTGTAAGTCAGGGCTGCGTGTGCAATTGGGGCCCAGATGTTGAAAGTCCTGTGTTTGTTGGACCCATCTACCTTCCCTCCCAACATGAGCAGTCTTTGCCACTTTACGACATTAGCTCTGAGCACGGATGCGTTTACAGTGTAGGAGGTACAGACTACGTGGTACATGTAGGTACATGACACGCCAAAAGCAACAAAGGCGTTGGTATTGCACGCAAAATGTCTTACAAATTACCATGTCATTGAGACTGAATAATTATGGATCCTGCAACTCAAAAACGTTACATTATGCATTTTTCATTATCAATTTGATTATGTCACTGTCAACTCAAACAAATGTAATTTATCAAAATTCTAGATCTTCAGAAAACCCTTACTTACTCTGCAGGGTTGAATCATTTTGATTGCAACTGTAATTATGTGAATACACCCACACTGCAGAGATTATATTTCTCTGGACCTTTAAGGTATATTGAAAGTGCAGCAAAACTGACTGGTGTTCAACAGGGCATAAGTCAAATTGTTGAGTGTTATTTTTCATTTTAGGAGAATGTAAATTTTGTTACCGATTGTTCAAACAAATTTCAACCCTACAGGGCCATATTTCACATGGCTCATCATTATGTATGATTCCACCTGGCAAGACAAAAGAACGAGCTGTGATAGCCGCGTTTCTGACTGCTAATGCTCCCGTGGATGTGCGTGTGTGGGCAGAAGCCGTGCACTTGCGAGCCGATGGTAGCACTGAAACTGGATGTTTGGCAGCACTCCAGGTGGATGGAGGCTGAGCGACGCCTCGGCGAGCTGAAATATTGATTGAGAGCTAAAGCACCCGCAGGCCATGGGCTGCACTTGGTCAACACATGCAGAAGAGTGTAAAACTTCAATCCCTGCGTCTGTGCACAGTGTTACACAGCTGTAACATCTCACTGAAGAAAGGATTGGTTGAATGCCACTTTAAGACTTCTTTTTACATAGCCAACACACATGGACTGCAAGTCTTTATGCTTTGTTGGGCTAACCACGTCCTGACTCCATCTTTGTACTACAGACATGAGATTCTTATACATCTTCTTATTTTACTAGGAGAAAGAAAAGGGAATACTTCCAACAATGGTAACTATTCTTTTAAAGGGTCATTTCACCCACGTTCAATAAATAAATAATTTTCACTTACATCACTTACATCTAGTGGAATGTAGTCATGCAGTGATTTGTCCAGGTTTTGATGTCGTTGGATCCATCCCTGTACAAAACAGGTGTTATAATTTGTATTCTAAAATGGCAACAGCAACATCTGATTTCAATATGTCCCTGTTAGTGAGGATTCTGACTGAAAAAAGCCCTGAGAGCAAACAGCTCATGGCCTAACTGGCTTGGAGGTGAAATTTTGTTGAATGCTTTGTTTCTATTTATTCCTGCGAAAACGTTGCAATGGATGAGGATTCGATTTGTGAAGTTGAAATGAGGAGTTATACACTGCTCAAAAAAAATGAAGGGAACACTTAATCATCACAGTATAACACCAAGTCAGTTAAACTTCAGGGATATCAATCTGTCCATTTAGGAAGCACGAGTGATTGTGAATCACTTTCACTTAATAGTGACAACAGGTGTAATGGAGAAGCAACAGCAAGACAACCCCCAAAAAGGGAATGGTTTTGCATGTGGTGGCCACAGACAATTGCTCTCTCCTTATCCTTCCTGACTGATTCTTCTCTGGGTTTGTGTTCTGCTTGTGTCCTTGTCACTACTTGTAGCATGAGGCGCTACCGGCAGCCCAATCAGGTTGCCTTCCGGCTCAGCTCTCTTTTCGTCACAACGGTGTGGTAAAGCGAATGCAATACCGCCCCCGCTGCTCCGATTCTCTGGCCAATCTATGCAGAAATTATGTTTTCCTCAAATTTACCCAATTGTATTGGGTTGTAGGCTGGAATCAGCTAAAACCCAAACTATCTGCATGTTCAGTTTGAGAGAAAATGTGCTTCTTTTTGGGGGGTGAACCAGCCCTTTGAGGAGCTGCTGACCCACCTTCCAAATGAATTCAGTCTGGACTTCAGTGGAGAGTTTTTTTGCTTTCCACTGTCTAAATGCTGTTTCAGTTCACCAAGAAGAAACTTGTGTGGAAACAATTCAGATTGTAATTCAAATCAGACGGAGCAGGGTTTGTCAGATACAGTGAATGGGAGGTTAATTAGACAGTGTGTGTTCATGTGCGTCTGTGAGTCGGTGTGTATTCCTTTGAGTCTTCTTGTTGCTGTGTAGAGCCGTGTGCGTGTACGGAGCCCCTGAGTGGAACACGTGTGTGTGTGTGTGTGTGTGTGTGTGTGTGTGTGTGTGTGTGTGCGTGGGGGCCCAGTGATTGACATGCTCTCACTAGGAGGGCTGTGAGCTGGGCTCTCTGTCTTTCAGTGGGAAAGCCAGTGTGCCTTTGATTCATTTTTTAATATGCCCCTGCAGCTCGAGCACCATGCTGCCTGTTTCTCTGCCTGTTTTCTGCTTTTTCTCTCTCTCTCTCCTTTCTGCCTCTCCTCATTGAAGTTTTTTTTTCAAAGTCAATACATTAACCACTCCTTTCCTCCTCCTCTTCCTTGTTCCCCGCATCCCCGTATACTCTGTGGTAGCCCGGGAAGTGCTTCGCGCCCCATGTGAGATGCGTTCATTTTCAAACTGAATAGCGAGGTCCTCCATGTCTTGCTCCTGTGTGTTGGAGCTTGTACGCCCCGCAGGAGACTGCGAGGTATGTAAATGACAAGAGCTCGGTAAAGTATTGGCAGGAGTCGCCGCACAACGGCTTCATTTGCAGGCAAGACGAAGGCGCCGGGCCACATTCGTATTCCTCCATCTCCTCTGAGACAGCAGAGACGGAGGGGGAGGAGGAGGAGGAGGAGGAGGGAGGCAGCCAGCCCGTCGTGTCCCACTCGTCCTACTTCTCCTTTCGTCGCCCTTCCTCCCATCCTTCTGTTTTCTTTTTTTTTTTCTCCCCGTGTCTTACGCCTACGCCGGTAGCGTGCTGTCTCTTCCTGCACAAGCTCTGTGCTGTCTTCTCTGCATGTAAACAAATGCACACATCCAAAGCACTTTATAGGAGCTGTACTATATGTACACGCTGTGTAGCGCGCCGCTGACGGGCACGTCACGCCAGCTCTGCCTCATCGCAGTGACACTGACGTCCCAGCGCCTCCCTCAACTACTGTCATTTACAACCCCCCACCCTGCTACGCACTGGAGGCGATGTGGCACCCAACGTGGCCAGTCAGACGCACCAGCCCCCCTGCCGTGCTGGGTGCTGTGTAGTCATATTGCCTTGGCAGAGACCCCCCCCCCCCTCCCGCCTCAGCCAGCTACTTCCCCGGGGGACACTGCGTGATGCTCCAACCTTTGTTTAGGAATTATGTGTTGAAACTGAGCTGAAGCTCTCTTTTTTTACTTCTCTGAAAGCTTTTTTTCTTCCCTGATCTGGATTCTGTTTACGGGATTTACTTGGATCACTGCGTCAGCCGTGTCCCAAGAGAAATCCTACTATATCCTACTATACGCTGACCCTGCTTGAAAAGAAGGAAGTGCTGGGTGTGGAGGGCTGTTAGCTGCCCCTGCCTTGTAAGTTGACTGACCGTGGAGAGAAGCTATGGCCTATATACTTCTCATCCCTGCAGTTGGTTTTTATGCATTATGTTCTCAGGTTGTCCGTTCATCCGTTCGTCTGGCCCATTCTCCTGAACATGTTTTCTCAGGAACACCTGGAGGGAATTTCTTCAAATTCAGCACAAATGTCCACTTAGACTCACGGATGAACTGATTAGATTTTGGTGATCAAAGATGAAGTGATGACATAGATGTAAACTGCAACTTCACTGGTTAGCGGAGGCATACAACCCCGCGGCGTATAATTCTAGTTGTTTTGCCACTCCACCTCAGACCAGCAGTAAGGCCTGCATGAGTCACCCACAGGTGCCCACAGTCTTTATGAAATCATGCCCACACAGGCCTTGATGAAAGCTGCCCACTGCCAGAGGCATCCTATTCACTTTGTCATGTTCTGCGAGGGCACACCCCTACCACCATCCACAAAGCTTCAGCTGTGGAACTTTTCAAACACTCCGCGTTCACATCCTTGACTGCTTTGAGCTGTTGTGGTAATGATTCACAAGCCAGAGGACCCGGGACGCCTTCACAGCAGGCACGTCCTGAGCAGTTCATACAAACTCTGGAGTGTTTTCTGTTTTAGTTTGTTTCATTCGGGCCCGATGAGAACAATAACAACTGGTGAACCACAGGACGGCTGGGCTACACTGACGAGAACTGAAGATATTACTCTTGTTCTTCATTTATGTTCGGTCACTCCACAATCTCAACAAAAGATCATTTGACTTATCTTGCAGCACATTTATACCACAGAATGATGGGTACTTTGCACATGAATAAATACGGAGATCGTAGTAGTTTCTGTACCAAACCTGACAACCTAACTGTGGCAACAACAAGACTACAGGAAGCTGCACACAATCACTGCGCCGACTAGTTCCAGCACGTAACTCACTCTAAAACCACAAATTGCTGTTTTTACATTTCTGTTTTTCTTACTTTGGACAGACCCATTCTAGGTGTGTCCCCCTACTTCCAGTCTTTACACTAACCTGGGCAAACCGTTTACATGAGTTTGAACCATGAGGGATAATAGTCCCCTATGAGGGATTCACAACTTTGGAAAGTTTTCACGGCACAACTTGATCTCACGGGAAGGCGTATAAAGAGCATAACATTTTAAGGACATTCTGCGTGTCATGATAACACATTTTAGGCTTTTCTCGTGTCATTTCACGTAAAGTTATGTGGTTTCTCACGGATTTGATTGGCCAACGTATAGCAAGGCTGCAAAGTCTTGTCCCTCCATGTCTTCACACCAACTGTACCAATCCAGTGGTGTCATTCAGGAGGTCAGAAGGTTTACACATTAGTTCATTTCAGTCTGAACAGCCTAAAAGGTTAACTCAAACTAAAAGTTTGCCTGAGGTCCAGATGTCTGCATTTAGCTCAGTATAACTAACTAATTCTCTTGTTTAGTTTAAAGCAGGTGGCGGGGCTGACGGTCTGCAGTTCTGAGTGACTGTATCATTTTTAATACTGGCCTGGCACTCTGGGCCAATCACGGAAGCCAGTCCGGGCCTGGGAGTATACCGGCACAAGAGCAAAGCAATGTACTGCTGTAGATGGGGCCTCACTCAGCAAAATATATTTTAGCCACCTAAAAGAAAGGCTCACCTAAAAAATCTAATTTTGTTTAAGTGTACACTATATTTTAAATATTTTCACCACTTTATCTTGCTGTCAGACAGCCCATCCTGACAGGGAACTGACCTGAAAGTGAAACTTGTCTATGCAGACTCTGTTGACATAAACTATGTAGATAAGTTTCACTTTAAGTTCAGTTCCCCATCGTAAAATATTCTAAATATAGAATACACATAAACGGATATCAAATATTTAGGTGAGCCTTTCTTTCAGGTGGCTAAAATACATTTTGCTGCTTCCCCCATCCACAGCACTACATTGCTTTGCTAATGTGCCCAGGGGTGATTTAAGACTCTTTTTAAGGGTGCAAGCACACCTAAATTTCATCCCAGCATGTCTAAAAAATAATTATCAAACCCACTGAGAACCGTGGGATCACTGGCGATCCCAGCCGACATTACTGTCTTTAAGAGGCTGTAGCGGGCTCAGTCTAAAAGCTAGAATAAAGCTATTGGTATCATATGAAACTATAAAATGGTTAAATGCCTGAACTTTGTGTTTTCCTTTCCATAAATAAAGACGTTTCCACCATAACTTGATCCAGAAAAGGCAGAAATTGGTGCATAAAAATTCACCAGACAGCAGGAAAGAAGATGTTTGATGCTCAAAATTTGCCCCCCTAAAGGTCTGGTCCTAGAATCGATGCTGTCTGTGGGGCGAACTGGGGGGCGTCATCCACAATACAACGACTATGGATAAGTACCTCATAAAACCCAGCATAAAAACACCTGAACTATTTAAGTTGTAAGAACCCTGATTCAAAGAAGACTTTTGTGGCAGTATTTTCGCACAGGCACTGAGGGTTTGTTTCTTTCTTGCTTGCTTTACTTTTTTTGAGGGGCGGGGGGGATTCAGACGACTGAATCACGAAAGTAGTGAAGCATTTTCATTTGACCTTGTGAGCACACTGCCAATGCCACCCATGAGCAAATATGTGAGTCACTTTCATGAAGCGTGCTTTCAGTGGCCGGCCAAGAGTTGGTCCCTCCGTGTTAAACTGACAGCTGGGTGTCAGGCTGCTCGGCTCAGTTCACCTGGAGGAGTTTGCCTGCAGTGCTGCATGAAAGGAAGACACACCACAGGTCTGCGAACTAGATGTAAGTCTGACGAAAGGACAATGTTTTAAAGTCTGAAAACAGAGCCATGAGGAGGTGCAGAAGTCTAGTTTTCTCTCAGAACACTTGAATTACAATATGCTGAAAGGTTATCATGATTTTTTTGCCATATAGTGCCAAAAACATTCTGCCTACTGCAGGTTTAACACACGGGAGACGAACAGAGGTCTCCTGGATGACAGCCTTGTGTTGTTGGACCCATCAACCTCTCCTCCCGGCCAACCAGCTTGTGTCTTTTTGCTGTTTAAACGACATCAACACACTTCGGGCACACTTTCTCTGAGTGTTTACTATTGCTGTGGATGAATTTACATTGTAGTTAACTGGACGCCTGGTGTGTTTCATAAAGGCTGCGATGGTATCGCACGCAGACGGCCGCGACAAAGCCTCGGTATTTGGCGCCCTGGGAATGAGAACGGGCTGGTAATACACAGCAACAGCCAGTGATCCCATATTAATCAGGACTCTAGTTGTTCTCAGTGTAGAATTTAACTGTAGGACAAACAAGCAAAGACTGTAGGCCTGTTAGAATTCAGAGCATTTACATATCACGTCCATCCATCCATCCATTCCTGCTGCAGTTGTCAGGCTGGCGCAACTTCGGTTCTGGATCCAGAGTGATTTATCCTTGGCTGGGGAAGCCCAGCTTATTGGCCATCTCTCAGTGACATCCTGGCGGCTCATCACAGTGACATCCTGCAGGGCTGACGGCGATGGCAGCTGATGTGATGTGCGGAGCTGCCGGATTGACAGGCAGAGTGCCTGAGATGCTGATCATTTTTGTCAAGCTGAGACAGTAAAATGCTGCAGCCACCCATAAATATTGAACCTGCCTAGGGGCCAATGACCTGCACCGGCTGACTGTGGCCTTTCTGGCAAGGCAAGTAGATGTTTGTGCGTATGTGTGTGAATGTTGGAGGGAGATGAGTCCATTAAGCTGCGGGGAAGTGTCCATTTAGAGGAGAAAGGGGGGAAAGGTCAAGTCTGCTGTATTTGGTGAGTTGTTCTCTAGGTGGAATAATTTAATAATAAACAGTACCAACACAAAGCTTCACATTCACATTGGCCTTATATGATACGAATCAAATCAGTAGAGATAAGATGCAAAACATGAAATCATGTCAGCGATACATTCATCATGAGAAAGAATGCAATAGATGTGTATCATTTATTTATGGATTAAACACGTAGCTATTGGAAAGTCGCATATACAATTTTGCACTCTGATAACACCTAATCTTTTAACCTAATTTCAAGATTAATTTGTGTGGGGTTTTACCATGCATTATAAATTTGAACTACAAACGTCTCACTGACCCCGTCGATGAAATCCATTCATAGGATGAAAGCCTATAAATTATATTTGGAGATCCTCCCCAGGGAGTCATAGACAGCTGGCCTTGACACTGGTGATGGTGGGGCTGTGAAGGGGGTGAAGTGGTTTTCACTGCAATGACAGCAAAACACATAACAGGTAAAGTATTTCTAGCTATAAGGTAAAATGCTCGAGCTATACAATGTTCATTTTGTTAAAAGAAAACCTGCAAAAAAAAAATATCCCAGTGAATTCATTGGATAATCACTGAGGCGGAGACTTGCTGAGATGAGAACATGCAAGTGCGTTTCTGCTAAAAGCGTCATGGCTGTTGTGTGAATAAACATTGAGTATGTGTCATGACAGAGTGGAGACTGTGACAGCTCTTTAGCAACAGTTGTTGCATTAGCTAATGGTTTTATTCGCACCCGAGTGACAATGAAACAAATGTATATTATCTCTCCCCGAGCTCGTTTAACATCACTTTCTCACCGTTTCAGCTTGAGGCAAAAGAGACGATATAAAATCATTCTAGGATCAGATTACACCACATTTATCTCCCACTAGGGGACCCCAGGGGGAGAAAAATGTGTTGTAGGTCCCCATTGGGTCTCTAGTTCTTCCCACTCTCTGTGCACTGGGTATGTATCCTGTTGCCTTTAAGTACCCATCAAAAACAGTGCACATTGTATAAATTGCCAAAGATCACAATCACAAATTTGTCTCAGGGGGCTATACAATCTGTACAGGATACAACAACCTGTGTCCTTTACAGTGCAACCGTCTCATCGGATAAGGAAAAATTTCACAAAAAACAACCTTTTAACATGGAAAAAAATGGAGGAAACCCCAGGAAGAGCAACAGAGGAGGGATCCCCCTTCCAGGATGGACAGACGTGAAATAGATGTCGTGTGTACAGAGTAACAGCAAAATGTAAATACAACATAGACAATCCATATGACAAAAAATAATTCATATAATGTGAACATATGTGAGAAGGTTGATCCAGGAGGATGTCAAGCAGCTTCCCAGCGTCGCCAAACAGATAGAGCCAGAGCAACACGACCTCCTCGCCACGCCAAACAGATAGAGCCACAGCAACGCGGCCTCCTCTCGACGCCAAACAGGTAGAGCCAGAGCAACACGACCTCCTCTCCACGCCAGATAGGTAGAGCCAGAGCAACACGACCACCTCTCCATGCGAATAGATAGAGCCAGAGCAACACAACCTCCTCTCCACGGCAGACAGGCAGAGCCAGAGCAACACGAACACCTCTCCACGCCGAACAGATAGAGCCAGAGCCAGAGCAACATGACCTCCTCTCCCCCGTCGAACCTAGAGAGAGGACCAGATAAAGATATGTGATTGTATGTGTAGAAATCATTGGAGCCGTTCTCCTTTTTGCTTTGTTCTGATGTCCCATTATTCCAAAACTCCAATAGTCCAAAAAATAACCATTATAGTCCGTTATCCCGAACACAAACACCCATTGTTCCCTTATATGGCAAAGGCATGGCCCACCCTACTCTGCTTCTGATTGGTTTACCCTGACACTCTTACCCTAAGCCTAGCCAGTCTCACTCTTCATGCCTAAACCTAACCAACCCAACCAAGGAAGGCAGCGAGTACTAGCCAGTCAGTAGTGGGACAGTCCGATGACATCATTCTGCAAAATAATTAGCCATGTACTTCTATTTGTTGCAGGGAGTATTGTGTGTATTTTCAATGGGCTTTTGGAACAACGGGCGTTTGTTTTCGGGACAACCGGCTGTCGGACAAATGGGCTTTCGGTCAAGATGAAATGTCTTCGGCTGACAGTGACCGTGTGGTTTTACTGGGAAGCTTTCAGTCTGTGAGTGTGGTATATAGAGTAGATACAGCATCAAACAACCGGATATATCAGGGTATTGAAACGTTTTGTGACACATAAAGGAACCTAATACAATAACTTTGTATAAATGCTATTTCTGTTCAGCCTATGTATAGTGTTGATTCAGCTCCATTGAAAATATGTTGTCTTATTGTTGTATTGGAATACATTATACTGTGGGCTGTTCCTTTTTCTTTTGTCCATCCGTTCACACATTATAAACATGTATCTGTCTAGCTTCAAAGCATGCTGGTCTGAAAGACATGCCGGCATATCTGAAAACTCACGTCCCACCCTTCACTTGAAAAAAAAAAAGAAAATTCCTCAAAATGTACTAAATGAATTAAACATGACTTAGTAATTGACTGTACATTATAAAACAGCAGGAAACGTGGAGGCAGAGTAAGACTGAGAGAGCTGCAGAGAGACTCCAGAGACTAATGAGCTAACTGTGGGGTATTCTTCCTCATGTGCTTGCTGTAATTGGGTCAGTCAATAGCCCTGTGTGGTGCTGCTGCTGGTTTTAGAGGAGCCAAGAGCCATCTGACATCACGGCCCACACCGCGCTGACAATGTGGGCCACGGCAGCAGCAGCCGGAGAGCTGCC
Source organism: Sebastes umbrosus (assembly GCF_015220745.1). Lineage (NCBI taxonomy): Eukaryota > Metazoa > Chordata > Actinopteri > Perciformes > Sebastidae > Sebastes > Sebastes umbrosus. The sequence continues at coordinate 8,538,790 of NC_051274.1, forward strand.
TCCAACCAGCCCAGTGTCTGCTCACTTACTGTAGGAGTTATGTAAAGAAAAATCACCCTCACCCACCATAATAATGACCATAACCATAAAACACGGACAAGTCTACAGATTTGTAGACAGACAGGCAGAGCGGCACATTTTACAAAAAGAAGAGCAAACTATATTGGACAAATACGAAGAAGTTAAACACATAATCCAGGCTAAAAGTAACACAGTTGAAGCTGCCAAATTAACAGATTTATTTATTTAACGGAATACTCAAAAGTCAGATACAGTCATTTAGATATAAATATCTTTTAAGAGTGCAATGGATGAATGGTTTGCCCTTTCTTTAAGGTATGGAGTGTATGACTATTTCAACCTTCTTTCCGCTGCGCCCCCCCCACCCCCCACCCCCTCCTCTCAGGCGGTGTGAAATGGACTCAAGAGCAAGTAAAAAATATATATATATATAAAAACATAACACAAAGCAATAAACACCCACAACATAAATCCAGCTGTCCTTCCTGCATTTGTCAGTTTAAACTGTTTTGTTTTTAGCCTGGATTATGACTCAAACTTCTTCATATGTGTGTAATATTATTATACAATCACCGCACTGAGCTCTGATTGGTCAGTAGGCGGTGCTTTTATACGAGTTGTTCTCTTATCTGGAACATAACCTGCTCTGGAGCAGGTTAGCTGTTCAGCATAAGTTACCATGGAGATCTACCCCGGTAAGAAGTGAACCACCGTTGTAGGACGGAAAACCCAGGGTTGACCCTGAAGTTACCTCGCTAACGCCAAATCCTGCTTCGTAGTACAGGCCTCTGAGCAGAGCTACTGGAGAGGGAAAAGGGACAGCAGCACAGAAAACACATACAGCCGTAACACTTGTTTTGAAGTAGCCTATGACTGGAGTAGAATAGTAGCTTCTCTGTGGAGCAGATGTTTTTGTGGGTTTAGTCACTGCTGTCATCTTTCAGTTCCTACCATCGTCTTCTTTCAGTCATAGTTTACAAGTTCATAATGGCAGAGTCTGTGCCACCTTCTGTTGTTTTTATTTTGGTATGGAATTGAATTTAAGGCAGCGTTTGATGGTCTTTAATTTGTATTTCAGAGAGCTGCAGGTGTCTCATTAAACAAACCAGAACCAACTTCATTTGCTGCTTCTCCCTACACAGGATACTATATATACCTATACTGTGCATACACGACTGTGTAACACGGCTGTGTAACACGGCTGTGTGTGTGTACACATTAATGAATGTTTTCATCAAATGCTGTCAGGCTCAGTGGGCGTTAACTTGAGACCTAGTGCACATTCCTTTCTAGTTAAGTGTTTGCAGCTCATCTTTTTCCTTTATAAGGTTTTCACAGTAATTATGGAGGTTTCTCCAGCGGCTGCCCTAAAACCATATCTGTGTACATAAACCGGATGAGAGGGTGGAACAAGAAGAATGTTTAGTGTTGTTTTGCTATGCTGAAAAGTGGCCTCTGCACTGCACTGAAACAACTCTGCTTTGTTTTAGCTGAAAGCTAGTATATATATTTAATTTTTTATCATCTTCATATTCTGACATTACACATTTGTAGTTTTCATTCTGTTTTGTTTTCATCTCCGTGTGTTCGGCTGCTTTTATCTGCTGTTTTTGTTCTCTGAATGCTGTAATTAGGGATTCAAGGCTGTGAGGCTGAAACCAACTTCTTTGAAATGTGTTTCCTTTGTCTTTTCAGACCATGAATGCTCATATTTGTATGTTCAAAATCGCTTCCATAAAGGGAATATAGATATTTCTATCACCACCCTTAGTTCCTGATTGGAACTTTTGCTCCACAAACAGCATGGTATATCTAAAAAAAGGTATATCTATAATAATACATCTATACTATAGTTTGTGACTAGATTACCATGACATTTGAATCCCTTTCATGTCCCCAGAGGATGATTTTGATTACCGCTGACCTTTTGTCAAGCATTAAAATCTGCCCAAAATTCTGTGACTTTAATTGACTGTTGTATTTTACTCTTGATTTGTTCACAAAAAAATAAGCAATATTCACCTGAGAGCTGCAAGAAACACAACTAGAAATCTACAACAAACTGTAGTTCAGTGATTACCAGACATTTTGGCTAGGGATGCCTTGAAATAAAACAATGTCTGGTCACAGGTTGCATACTTTATGTCTACAAACATATACGATTTTGGGGAATCTATATTTTGCAGAAATGGAATACAATATTCATAACTATGTTTTCTGTAGTGTATAATCACCTGAATCTAAGAATCGTTGTGTTTTCGTTAGCTTAGAATGAGCCCTTCATATCTACATAGGGAGCAGGTCCTCTCTTCACGGAGTCCTCCATGTTGCTCCACCATGATTCTACAGTAGCCCAGAACGGACAAACCAAACTCTGGCTCTAAAGAGAGAGCCTTTTGCGTTTTAACGTTACCTGAACGCCACCGTAGTTCTCCGACACGCTTGTGAAACGTGAGCCGTAGAGTGTAAAACCGTGGTACCGCCAGCCGCCATCTGACTTCTGTTGCTCCTAAAGTAGTGTTATTATGGTAAAGATGGCCTCTGAGTGAGGCGAACAGCGTTTGCACGGTTTCGCACTCGGCGGCTCACATTATCGCAGTCTCGGAAAGGGAGGAGTAAGCGGAGGGGTACTCAGTTGGTTGCAATCTGCAACCACACCACTAGATGCCAACAAATCCTACACACTGTACCTTTAAGCAAAGAGGACCTTTCCCTTCCTCTTTACAGGGCTGGATTTCATAAGAATGAAACAAAGTAACCTTTTATAGCAGAAATACAGTAATGTTACTATTGTGGCTCCCAGATTTGTGATCTTGTGACCTCTTTGGGGGTCCAGACCCCCAGGTTGTAGATGAAATGTTCAGATCCCCTCCTTGGACAACAAATATTTTATTTGAACTGACTGAACTGAATTAATCAGTGAGATGAATTAGAAGAAGGAAAAAAAGCACACATTCTGCAACATTTGCAGGATAATATATTTTATATTATATAGTTTAGTTATAAATATTAAATATATATTGTTAACCAAACAGGCAGCAAAAAATAAAAAAAACTGGGTCATTCAATCTGGACAAACAACTTTATTTCTGGTAATGCATCTATACACTGTACATTCAGTCACTGTAGTATATAAGCGTAGCTATTTTCAAACATAATCTCATAAAGTCCTTTACTTTACAATATAGTCCGTGTCGTGAGAGAAGAGGAAGGGTGTTGTTGGAGGAGGGATGAGGAAAAAGGCGTGAAAAGATGAGGGAAACAAGGAAGATAGATGAATAAGCCAAGCTTGTTTTTCATACTGTATATGTGGCATTAATGAATGGGAAAGCTTACATTTACCTCTTACATAAAAATATTTCTAGAATTGTAAGGTTTATATAGTATTAGCAGCAGCACAGGGCTAAAAAGATACATGAGGATGAGGGGGGAAACAATCTGCAAGGTGGCGTAGTCGTGTGTGTGAGACCCATACGGTAGGCCTGCTATCTGATACTGAACATACTGTTAAAAATATATATGAACTGGTGAAAAAAGTCGTTCAATATAAAGACTCTACAGTAAAAAAAAAAAAGAGAAAGAAATGGATTAAAATGTTTATGTCGGGAATATTCTCTTACGCACTGCTGTTTTTGAAACATCTCAGTTAAAACACAAAAAACAAACGAACAAAAAAAAAAAAAAAACAAGACAGCTATTGTAAGAAAAGATTTCTTTTTGAAAAAGGAAACACCATGTACATATATTATACAATATCGTAAATGAAAAAAATATTTACATTTGTAAATTCTTATTCAAATCTTCACACTGGCTAGTATTTGTCTATTAATATGGACTGTTATTGCTGCTTTACCGTCCATTATTTAGCAAAATGATTCTCCTTTAGAAAACAAGACGCTGTTAAACTGCTTTTTTCTTTTTGCGCGGGAGAGTGAAGAGCCAATGTCGTTATCGTCTCCCTTCTTTTGTAGAAAACCATGAGTAAAGTAAACTACACATAGGCTATCGACTCTTTTGAGTGTAAAAACAACTACAAAATGTACCAATTTTAGGTCTGCCAAAGTTGCAGACACAGTGTTGTTCTCTGAGCAACATCAATAATGTTCGATAAGAAAAGGGCTTTTAACATAATGCCCTCTTTATTATCCTCAACAAACTGGGAATAAACAGTCTTTATGTACAACCCAAAGTAACAATTTGCCGAAGCAAGTGGCATTTCAAGATCTTCTATAAAAATTGTTTGAACATGCATATCATTGATTTTCAAATGAAGAAAAAAAAGCACTCATTCAGAAAAAAAAAAAAAAAAAAACTTAAGCATCTAGCATTTGTTCAATTTTTCTCTGCACTGAAAAGGAAATAAAAGTTTGTAAACTGGTTGGTTTTTAAGAATACTGATAAAAAGAGCTGCTGAGCGAGGGTGGAGCTTTTAATTTGAAACCTGCAAACAGGAAGTTGATGAGAGGCCCAGCCCCAACAGCTTCATCATCAGTTTTCCTACTCTGGAAACCTTTCGCCCACGGCCAGGCACTTGAGGTTGTCCAGCATTGCATTGACATTTTTTTTTTTCTTCTTCTTTTTTTTTTTGTCGTCTTTTGTTGTTTTTTTTTGCAAGTGTGAAGTTTCTTTTTCTTGAGAGCAATATACTGTGTTTTTGTAATTACCTTTTTCCTCTTCTAGATAAGACAAATTGCTTTTATATTGCATAACACAATAAAACCTTTACATGTACAGTATCAATGCCCAATAACTGACTATATGTATGGCAAACTCAAATTCCATGCATAAAGAAAATATGAGTTTTTCAATTGAAAAAAGTGAACATAACAGACAAGCAATAAAATATCTCCACGTTTAAAAACAACATCAACAACCAAAGGAAAAATAGCATTAACACAATGTACATTCTGATTGCATTGTACCCACTGTGTGTGATGGCAGATTTGTGGCTTCTGCCTTTTTGAATAAAATCTGATTTTATTCTTCCGACGGGTGACTTTTTGTTCAGGCTCCAAATAACAATTCACCTTACTGACGCATGCTGTTAACGGGGAGTTTTGTCAAATTGGTTTCGAAGTTGTAACCGGGGTGCTTGAGCGACATTTGTGTCAGTTATATTACAAAAAATGGGAGAGTGCTTTTGCCCAAAACTTTCCAACTATCCCAGACTGCATCAGCAAGCAACAGGTAGAGCCTTTTTTTTATCTTTCCGTTTATTTACAAGACTTTGCCTCAAGAAAAACAGAACAGTATTTATTCGAGATGCATATAATCAACAAAATGCTTACTGGATTTATATGGTAGCAGTCATGTATACGATGATGTTTTCAAAGTAAGATTGAAGACAATAGTGGGAGTACAATGCATTATAACAGTATTTTGTTATGACAAAGTGCGATTCATTATTGTAAAGTCAAAAATAAAAACAAAAAAAAAACAACAACATACATTTATATTTACATACCTTAATTTAATTAAAATGAACATTTTGTGGTTCTCGCCAAGGGCGCCCCCATCCCAGCCCACTATGATGTCATAGATGATGGTTTGGTTTCTGATGGAGTAAAAACATGCCGGCTTTCATCACTCGAGCGTTTAACAAAGACCAGAAAACAAGGCCGCACTCACATCTGGAGTATTTTATCTTTACAAGATACAGACTTCAGGGTTTTGACCCAAATGCTTAAAATATCATATGGCAACCAGTGTGTGACGTAGTGGGAGCAACAATGAGACGGCTGGATATTGTTATTGATCATCCGAAAACAAGTGCTCACTTAAAAAAAAAGGTGCCTTTAACACAGCATGTTTTTATTTCCAATTCCCAATCCAGGGTTGTGCTCCAAAGAGAGAAAATATATCAACCCAAAATGCAAGCCCACCCACTGCCCGGAGAAATTAGGAATACGATTTTATGAAACAACAATGGGAGGAAAAGACGAGTCGCTTGAACTTTGAACTCGATGCTTTTCCCCTCGGCGGACTGCGATGGCTTCCTGAAAAACCGACAAAACCACGGTGGCACTGTGGGAAGTTCATTTGCTTTGTTTTGTTCATCTTCTGAGTTAATTGTATCTTTTATATTTTTCAAAACTTCAATAGCACAGAGAAACAAAGAAACTGTCCTTTTTTTTTTCTTTACACTTCGCTATATGTAGTCTCTTAAATAGCTTAGAATGTCTTCAAAAATCCTCCATCTTCGTCACGGCGAGGGATTATGGTTGAGAATTTTTCGGGGAACCGTTGGTTTAAGTGTGAGCCCTGCCCTCCTCCTGGACACACTGATGTTATAACGCCTCTCAACAGCTGTATAGCTCTAATAGAATATGATCATCTTTCAGCATTTATTATCACAGACGTCTGTCCAAAAGTCCCACCTCATTTTCTTGTCAGAGAAAATACAGGCACAACCAGACTTTGTGCTATACATCTGTTCTTTCTCTCGTTCTTGTGATTCAGTTCTGTGAGTTTGGAAGGTGCGAGTCAGTGCTTGGTTTTAGAAACACCTGTTTCCTTGTTGCATCATTGTACTTTGCCGTTTCTAGTCATTCTCCAAGGAAACCACTCACTTTCACGTTTCATGGGCACGGACAAGGACTCGTGTCCTCGTTTCTTCTCTCTGGTCGGAGGACGAGAGTCTTTTTATCTGTGTGTTCTGGAGGGTGAGCGCAATGGACAGTGGTGCGATGTTTGCCGGCCCGGGACTCCTGGGTGTGTTTATGGTCTGATTTGGGCAGAAGATGTTGGGGATCATGGCGATGGGGGGGAGATTGGGGGGGGGGGGATGGTCGGGCGGTGAGGTTGGCTGCTGGGTTAGTTTTCAGCTGGCGTGTCCATGGGCGTCCCCTCCATCTCACTGTTGGATTTGGGCCAGAGTTGCTGCTGTAGCTCCTTCACCACCCTCTCCAGGTGCTCCCTGGCCTCCCGCTCCAGCAGCAGGTCGGCTCGGAGCTGCTCGCGGTCGGCCTCGGCGTGCTGCAGCTTCATCTGGAGGTCCTCGATCTGGAAAACACAGGAAGCAGATGATGACTACAGGACAGTTGTTTACATGGAGCTATTTCATTCATTCATTGGCCTGTTTACACCACCACAAGATTTTGGAACAAACATTTAGTTTCTGTCATCAATCAGGATATTTCCAGTCAAATTAATTTGAACAACTTCTACTTGATTTGTGTCGATATGACTTCTCTAAGAAACGTAAATTTTAGCTTTTCAAGACACGGCCTCTTGCATCAAGCCAGTATCTAGAAACAGGTGGCCTTTTTTTTTAGCTAAGTGATCTTTGAGAGCTCTAAGATAATGCTGAAAGCTTGAGAACACTGGCTGCTGCTCCTGTCCTATAAACCCAGGCCGCAGCAACATGAACAGAACATGTCTGAATTGAATTGAATGTCTTAATGACAGCCTTCCAAAGACGACTGTAGTCTCTGCAGGGAGGTACACAGACGCAGCTCGAGAGCATAACTTCCCTCTTGTTTTGTCTAATCTGCATTTCCCATGGTGCCTTGAGGGAAGTCGACGTCTCTTCCTGTTTCCTTTCGGAGGGGGACTTATCCTAAGTCTGTGCACTGTGGGCTACACCCATTTATTTTTGACTGGGGAGGAGGAAATGTGTTCCTTTTTTTCTTTTTTCTTGCCTTCTCCTCCGCTGACCTTGAGAGTTGTTTGAGGCAGTGAAACTCTGAAACACTGCAATTACTCTCAGGGTGTTGGCATAATCGTCTAGACATTCTACCATCACATTTGCGCACATTGGACTGTTAGTGTCTGTTGTCTACAATGCACGGCCTTGTTTGGCTTCATTTTAACCAATGTCCCGTGATTCTCAAATGTATCATCAAGAGATTATTAAAGGGGACACATGAAGAAAAACTCCCCTTTTTCCAGTGCTTGTGCACATACATGTAGGTATCTGGAGGGCCTACCAACCCACAAACTGTGAAATAAGACAACCCAGTCGGTGTTTTGTGAGCTGTCTAGATCAGAAAACATGTGATTCAACAAGCCTTTCAGATTTGGTTCCCCTTCCTATGTCACATGTAGCCAATGAGAGCAGACGGGGCTTAAAGAGACAGGAGCTAAAACGGAGCGTTTCCAACATTAAAGCATGTAAACATGTTCTTGTAGAAACCCAAAATACAATTATGAATCTGGAAATGAGCACAATGTGTGCCCTTTAAAGTTTTATCGTATCTTGAAAGATATTATTAAATTGACAGATTCTTGAATCGACGTGTGAGCTAACTGACCTGAGCCGAGTATTTTGCGCGAAGACGACCGGCCTCGCAGCCTTTATCGCAGACTCTGAGCTGCCGGGCCTGCTCCAGCTCCCGCTTCAGGCGGATCCGCGACTCGTTGGCTTCCTTCATCTTCTTCTCGCTCTCGGCTCGCAGGCGCTCGATTTCCTTCCTCAGGTTTCGCTTCGCCTCGGTCGCCTCCCGCAGCTTCTCCTTCTTGGCCACCCGCAAGAACTCCAACTCCTGGGAAGAAGAAGAAGAGATCGTAAGAAGTGAGCATCTGTCTTTTTATGGGGTTTATACAATTATGATGCAATTAATCACTTAGGGAAAGTTTTTTACATAATTAGAATGCATCATTGAGAAGATTCGGTGTCCCGTGATGCTTATACAACCGTTGTGAAATGCCAGTGGATATATCTGTCTGTCACATGGCTGTTTTGCTTTGTTTCTCTGAGATGTTGACACCCTAGAGCAGTGCCTTGTTACAGGAGGCTGCAGTGTTCATGTCAGTGTTTACATTGAGCAAAGTCAGGGGCTAGGGCAAAGTGTGGGCTGACACAAGTTAGGTTTCCTTCCTCTGAATCACTGGAAGAAAGAGTGTGCGTGTGTGTGTGTGTGTGTGTTGTGGAAACACGTCCATAGCCTTCTCATGAGAACCTAGCAGTTGAAACAAACAGCTTTGTTCGTTCCTACAAAAAGAGTGAAAGGAATCAGTCTCCAGATACCTAGATGTATGAGCACAAGATTTCATGATGTCTCCTTTATTAAAGTAAGACCACTTTTCATTTAGCTGGTAGGTCGGTTGGATTTCGTTGCCTCTCCACAGCTCCTCTGAACACTGATGGAAAGTGAAAGTGGAATTTTGTCCGGCTGGAATTGCTTTTTCTCTGCTCAGGATGCATTTCGTGCTGCTCACCCACACAGACTCCTTCGTCGGCATTTTCTTGTTCTCAGTCCAAGACCAAAAATAAAAATGGAAGTCTGGCCTTTCCCTTTGCAGGAACATCCGCTCTCATTGTTATCACTTGCCAACTCACGCTAAGCTTTGCTGACAGTGATAATGACTTCTAATCCACTTCTGCATTTTGATGCCTAAGCTAAAGTCATTTCCTCAGCGCGCCAACTTTTGAAAACTTTTTTGTCTAGTCTCGATTCGAAGAACGTAGGGGGGGGAAGCTCATATGAGCTGCCATGTGATGCTAGAACTGGGAAATCCCTTTCTCTCTCAGCCAACAGTGATGCATTCACTCAAATGAAATCATATACTATGTGTATATATAGCGTATCAGTGTGAGAATGGAGACACTTAATCACCAGGGTTGTAGCTCTAAATCCTTATGGCTATATCCAGTGATATCAGGCTGTCGCTACGGGCAACGTTTGTCACTGTTTGTATGACAAGAAGAGACGATCACAACTTCTATACAGAGACACACTGACAAAGCTGACTGGTTGGTGGCCTTGAATGACACAGAGGTTAGTTTAGGTGAAGCACTTTGCTCCTATATGTGCTGTGAAGGTTTTAAATGCATTCTAAATCCCTAAGTTGTCTTTGGCAGAGCTGTTTTAAAAAAAGTCTTGAGTCTCTAGTCAATCAAAACAAGTCCAAGTCAAGTCTTGAGTCCAACCACAGTCTCAATTCAATAAAGATGAGTCCAAGTCAAGTCTAAAACAAAGTCTTAAGTTAATCAAGGTAACTCCAAGTCATATCTCAAGTCAGTAGAGACAATTTCAAGCAAAGTCTCGAGTCAGTCGAGACAAGTCGCAAATTACAAGTCAAGATGTAACCGTTTCCGGTTGAGCATTAAAATGACAGAGCAGTATGACAACGTTTTCCTTTCAAATCTGAATAGTGAATTAATAGTGCAGAGATGTCTCAGAATCCATGACTTAAAAAACAAACAAACAAAAAGTCTCAAGTCTTAAGTAAGGTCAAGTCTTGTGTCAAGTGTCAAACCAGTTAAGTCAAGGTCAAGTTGTTTCAAAGTCTACAGCTTTGTGGCTCTCTGGCTTGTTGGAAGTTGTATTTTGTCTCTCTTAATGGAGCTCGGCTAGTAGTTTCCCTCTGCTTCCAGTCTTTGTGCTAAACTGGATTAAAAACATCTTGGACCTTTTCTGTGTACTTAACGCACACACGTGAAACTCGGCGTTCTCGTTTGACAAGGGGAAAGATGACGAACGAGCATATTTCAGTTACACGTTATTGCTTTTCGTACCTGCTGGAGGCTGCGTTTGGCCTGCAAGGCCGATCCCAATTTCTCCTCCTGCTTCACCCTCATCTTAACGATCTCGTGCAGAAACTTCTCCTTCGACTCTTTGGAGTCCAGTCCGCTGTCCAGCGCCTGCCTCAGGCTCTCCAGCTCCGACTCCAGCCCCAGCTCTGAAGGGGTCACGGGGGCTGCTGCGACGGGCGCGGCCGCGGGGACGGCGCCCTCGGCCGACGTGATGGTGCAGATGGGGCCCTGAGCGCCCGGCGAGCTCAAGTCCTTGGCTGAGCTGCTGGACGAGGTGAAGGATGGCGACGACAGGGAGGACAGGGACGAAGTGACTGTTGGGAGAGACCAGAGACACGAGAGAGGGTGAGATTTGTGGATAGTTGTAGTCGTCAAGACCCCTAGCTATCTTGTCGAGCCCCGTAAAGAACTAAACATGTCTAGTTGCTGGTATTGAGTTCTTTGCTTACATTCGTCGCGGCTCTCCACTTCGATATCCACCTCAGAGTCCTTGTCTTCCTGAGGTGGCGGTGGCGGTGGTGGCGGCAGCGGCAGCTTGCTGGCAAGTGAGGATGGAGGGCAGGGGGACTCTGGCACCGGGGGCAGGAGCTCCTCTGTGGCTCTTCTCTTGCGAGGCCTGGAGTTGGCGTTGGCGCCCTCGCCTGGGGGTTCACCTCCACTCGGATGCGAGGTGCTGGGTACCGACGGGGACAGGGGACCCACCTTCCCCAGGGGCAGCGGCGTGAGGGCGACATTGGGGGCCACAGCTTTCTCCAGGCTCTTATAGTTGTAGAAGCTAAAAAGAGGAAAACCAGACAATTGTAACTACATGACGGTTATGAACAATAACATAAGTCAAGGTTACTTCATTTAACAAGAGCTGAATTCTACCATGCAAATAAACACAGCCAGTACCAGATTGTACGGTCTGGTTTGAACTGCCTTGCCAACCAGGGTAGAGAAACATTTCTAAAATAAAGTGCCTGCAGCTCTTTCCTCCCACTTCATGAGAAACTGGGCAGATCAACTGTGATATGGTGCAGCCTGCACCGGCAGCGCCATGCCAAGTGGGTGCCCACAGAATGAGTGTGTGTGAATGGCGGAGCGTGGGAGGCTGTGGTATAGTCAGACTTGACCCCTCTGACACCAGCCCACCCAGACAAGTGAGAGAGCGTGCTGGCAGCTCATCAGATCCAGCTGAACAAAATGGCTGCCATCTCTCTCGCTTCTCTTTAAGAGTCCAGATATTGCATTGTTTTGTAATGTGTGCTGTTTGGTGAGAGTGATGTCCATTTTGGAGCCCGGTTTGTCCTGCTCTGTGCTGGGGGCTCACCTGTCTCTCAGCAGCGCCAGGGGGTGATTGGAGGGCTCTTTATCACCAGCAGAGATGTGGGGGGACCACGGTCTGAAAGCTGAGGGCCTCTGTCTCGGCTGGATGCAGTTTAACCCCTGGAAAAAAAGACAATGATAATACTTTAAATCACATTTAATAAATGAGACAGCCAGAGGGCTCAATAACAGTTGCTTTCGTATACTGTTAGAGCCGGACATCGTTTCAAACGTTGGGATGCTTATGTCGATATCTAAATACTATACTTTAACTATCACAAACACAAACATGTTGTTCTACGAATTCCTTTTTTCATTTAACAAGGGAAGCAACAACTCTTGTCCAAACACAAGTAGTCATTCAAGCTGTTTGCTTATTCAAAATACAGTCTCTAATATTGGAGAACATTTTCATTTAAATCAGGAAAAATATTTGATCAAAGAATAAGTAAACAGTATTATGAATCTAATGAGACATCTGATGCTAATTTGCAGTACCTGACATTTTGATATATTTTTTGCTGCAGACACATTTCGGGAGAACAAAGTATTGAGGTCTGATACCCGGCTCTAGTGTACCAGTTGCAGAAATAGTTTTATGATGTTCTTCTATCATTATTACCTCCGCCAAGGAGGTTCGTCTGTTTGTCAGTAGGATTACAGAAAAAACTACCGGCCCGATTCTCATGAAACCTGGTGGAAAGGTGTAGCATAGGCCGAGGAAGAACCCTTTACATTTTTGTGAGGATTGGCCTTGGCGAAGATCTGCGCCCTCTAAGTGCAAGTCTTCTTTGCATTTGGTTGTCGAATTTCAATGTAAAGTTGCTGATCCACAAATAAGTTCTGTTTTATTTGTACCGTAGAATGGATTTGTTGTGAAAGCTGACTTTGACCTTGGGTATGGTCCAGGCTCAGACAGTAGAATAATATTTCAGGGCTTTATTTGTGATTATAAATAGTCATTTCTTACTGTTACAGAGTGCTTCAGGTTGCAGTAAATGTTTGCACCAGTCCAGTTGATTAAAAGGGTGTGAACGTGTCATCGTCAATCTAAATGGTGCCGTAGAGATTGATGTGTTATGTGACTTGGAGGGGTCAGCGTGAAGATGAATTGTTGAAGACATTCTAAGTATATCTGCATAGTGGATTTTTTCTTTTTAGGGAATATTGATCTTCACAAGGGGACCATCCATCATTATATTGTGGTTATATTCTGTTACACCGCTCTCTCAAACTTCTGCTCCGTCTCAGTAAGTGAATCTGCGGGGCTCGTGGCGTCTACGGTTACCTTTCTGTTAGCGTGGCTTGCCAAATCTAAATTTAAGCATCACCCTCATCCGAAAACTTCTGTATAATATTACATGACATCTCATCTCATGCTCCATGCATCATTGTCATCGTCATCTCCTCCTCTTCCTCCCCGAGCTTAGCAACACCAACACCAACACCAACCTTATTGGAGGCGGACAGGGACTGGAGCCAGTCGTGCTGCTTCTCTTTGTCCGCCAGCAGGGATTGCGATGGGAAGTCTTCATGTTTGGGCTTTTTCATCGGGATGGGATCAGACGCCTGGAGGAGAAGAAGGACATTTGTTATTAGATTTAAAAAATATATATATATATATATATATGTATATTACAAAGACATTATGTGCTCATATAAACTTATGATCGGACTACCTTCAGTCTGTACTACTCATGATGTGAATGCACAGGTTGTCAACTTGGCAGCTGGCTAAGGGCTGTCACACTACAATGTCAGTGAACTGAGAATGCACCCAATACTGTCAGACAGACCAATAACCGCGTGCGTGTGTGTGTGTGTGTGTGTGTGTGTGTGTGTGTGTGTGTGTGTGTGTGTTTGTGTGTGGGTGTGTGTGTGAGACGATGCCTGATGCGGGAGTGCCAGCGGAGGTGTTTGATAGTGTGTTTAAATGTAGGTGTGTTGTTGACTTTGTCACAAGCACAATCCAATACAGCTAGGTGTGTTTGCTCATAGGCAGCCAAGAGAGGAGGCTAGAGGTGACTGGGGCAGTGTGTGTGTGTGTGTGTGTGTGTGTGTGTGTGTGTGTGTGTGTGTCTATCACAGTGTGTCTGTCTGTCTATCACACACAGATACACTCATTCAGACAAACAAGTAAGGGTTTGTTTCTCTTCCCCCCCGTTAGGCTGGCTTTGTGGCTATGACCTCAGCCTCTCCAAGCTGTGGCTGTCACTAGCTGCCACACACACACATACATACACACATACACGCAACTAAGAGCAATTGCAATGCATTATTGATTGAACAAAGGAAATTAATTATCCAACTTTAAAGGGGACATATCATGAAAAAAACTCTCTTTTTCAGTGCTTGTGCACAAACATCTGGATATCTGGAGTGTCTACCAACCCACAAACTGTGAAATAATTCAGATTTGGCTCCCCCCCTCCTATGTCATATGCAGGCTCATTAGAATATAGCACAGACAGAGGGTGAATACAGGTATATTCAGACAGACAGGATGAGAAAAATAATGTGCTTTTTGAACATTAAAGAATCTAAACATGTTGTAGTAGAAACCCAGGTAAGGGATAATGTACAGCGAGCCGGTCATTGTTGTTTACACAGACCGTTGCTTATTCGGACAACTTTCAGACTTTATGTTCTTACGGACACATTGTTTAAAAGAACCGTTACCACATAAATTTGCATTAAATGGGAATGCAAAAAATACAAAAATATATATTTTTTTTTAATTGCTAGTAGTGATTTGGCATTATTCAGCAGCAACATGTGGAGGAAAGCTACATGATTCTTACTGACTACTGAAACTAAGTTCCACTTCTTCCTACAACAGCTCTGGAATAATCTTCTACATGTTTTTTTTCACTGTATCTCAGCGTTTAGAGGTCATGCGTTGAAGAGGAGGTCTCATATGTAATGCAGATCTGGGCTGGCTCTGTCGAAGCAACTATATTACTAGAGGGGATGTATTCACTCATACAGCTCTCTCTCTCTCTCTCTCTGGTTCACTCCGTGGTGTTCTCTCGCTCTTATTTTGTCTCTGAGGATTTCCCTCAGGAATCAACAGCGTGCAGCCAGCGAACTGCTTCAGTGCACACACACACACACACACCGCACACCTCCTCCTGCGTGGTGTCAACAGGTGGTCATTTGAAATGGGGTTAGATACTCTCTCTCTCTCTCTCTCTCTTTCTCTCTCTATCTCTGTGCCTCTCTCAGCCGTGTTGGCAGTGTGTCACGCTGTGCCACATGTCTGTGTAATCAGAGCTGCTCTCACAGGAAAGTAGCGTGGCTAGACGAACAAATACCGCTGAGGTCTGCCGATGTGACAGCTGTCCTCAATCCACCACCACCACCGCCACGGCCCCGATGTACAACTCCGTGACTTTCAATGACTTTCCACGACGACATCAGAGCGTGCTTCCAATGTGACCGAGAACATTCTTCGCTGTTTGGTCTGCTATAGTACACCTCTAGACGTTTCATGATGTAAGAGAAAACTATTTCTTTAAGGCCTGATCTCAGAGGAACACTTTGAAATCTTTGGTCCCTTTTAAAGAGGTCCTTCAAAGACAAAGTAGAAAAGTAAACACCTAAATGTGTATTTTTGGGTGGCTGTAGCTCAGTAGGTAGAGCGGGTCGTCCTTTAACCACAAGGTTGGCGGTTCGATCCCCGGCTCCTACAATCTGCACGTCGAAGTGCCATTGAGCGAGACACTAAAAGCAGCCCACTGCTCCTAAAATACTTAGGACGGGTTAAATGCAGAGGTCAAATATCATGTACGTACCTGTATGCATATGACCAATGCAATAAAGGTTTAAGGAAAAAGCCCCAAATCTCAAAATGAACCTTTAAAGCCTTTAAAGATCTCAAATAGGGGAGATTAGACACCAGGACCTTGCTTGAAGAGCTAATTCAATAATAATAATAATACCATCTTTGGAGGTCTTTATGAAGACGTAGGTACTCCAAGGACCAAAGTGAAACCTGCTGCCTTGTTTTTGTCTACTCCTTTGTATACAAGCTGAATCTATCAGAGTGTCTACTCTGAGCTATTATTTCATCTCAATCACAGTTTTTCTAAAAAACATTTTGGGTCAAAATGTCCACACATTTATCTCTTAACCACTGATTTTTATTAGATTTATTGTCTGAGCTCATTCAGTAAATGAATCCAGCACAATCCTGTTTTGCGGTATTTTCTTCGGCTTAGGTTTTATAAAAAAAAGACTAAAGTGAAAAACAAATCGGTTGTGTCGTGTTGCGTCAATTGATGCATGTCAATTGATGTCCATAGCACACACACCAGACGCCCCATACAGACACAAGAAAAGAGTACAGTAGAGTAGCCAGGATGTGCCGATCCGGGGAATGAATGTGTTAAATTGCTGATTTTATGGCGAGTTGAAATGCAGAAATAGGACGGCGTTCTATCCTGATGAGTTAACGCATATAGTGTGTCCAGATACCACTGTTGAGAAGTTCTAATTTCCACCTCATGGTGCCCCTAGATGAAAAGTCAGCTGATCACCAGTCACTAGGATTCTTCCTCTACGTACCTTTAATACCTGTACCAAGTTCCAATGCATCCATTTTTTTTTTTTGTGCATTTTAAGGTTAAAAAGCCTTTCTTTATAATAAGAAGATATATTGTAATTGTTGTGTCTCGTAAAAAGACACTACAATAATACAGAGGAGTCCTGACGGTGGCTGTGGGTTATCTAGATATGAAGAGATATATGTCCTACATATCAGGGCTAGAGGCGAGAGGCTAGTGCCTGCAGTGCAGTCCACACACACACACACACACACACACACACACACACACACTGTGCTGCCTCTGGGCAAAGTCTCTGTGCCACGTGCCAGTCCTCGTCTCGTGGATTACCGGTTGCCAACACCGCGGCTTTTCCATCAGGGTGAGATTCGGCCCCGGTAATCTTGGATGGAGGAGAGCGCTGGGGGTCAACAATTGGCAGCTGAGCTCGTGGGGGCTCAGCGGTGAGGACGGAGGGAGAAATCTGCATGTCTAGATTACTGAACAGTGGGACTGTGAGAAATGAGGCAAACACAGACAGCCACGGTGGGAATCCCTTTTTCTTTTTTTTTAAAAGCGGCTCGGTGATGTCTGTGGCGCTGGTTCTCAGGGGCCCCTCGGGCTGATTTCAGGTGATCCGGTGCAAAAGTGAGGAGTGGTGTAATTTCACTATGATTTGACTCACTTGAAATGATCCTATTAGAGTGCATGGTATCTTCCTCTGTGGGATTAAACATGATCATATAGGGGGTCTGTGGCTGAGGGGCCTCCTCCAGAAGACACAAACATGCACATTCATACACATACTGTACACTCACCTGGGGGCGAGTGAGACACTTTTTATTGGAAACTTTACAGTGCTCTCCTGATAAGCAGTTGCTGCTGCAAATGATAGAGCGAGGGCTAACTTCAAAGACACATAAAGAAATATGCGTGTGCATATATCCGTGCACTTTGCAGCCCACCCCTCCTTTATGATCCGGTGTGGATTACACAGCATAGACAGGATGTCACACTTCTAAAATAAGGCTTTCCGATGAGCCGAGGTGTGTGTTAGACGTGCCCAGACTGCACCGTCAATGCACTCAGCTCCGACACCTCACACACTGAGAACACGACACCTTGTAATATCTAATAGTATTAGCGTTACACAACGGTAATCTGGACGAGATGACATTGGCCTTTTTTATTAACAATCAGGTGTCGCTTTATTATCATCATCATCCATGCTTCCAGTGAGGAGTTGCTTGCAGCGCTCTGTGGTCGTGATATTAGCCGAGCGATGGCAAAAAAAAAGTATCAATAGTGAACCTTTTTTTGAAGTGCACATCTGTCAAATGCTAATTTACAGCCCCTTACTTCACACATGGCAGCTAGGAATAGCCCCTGCATGAGAAAGTCACAAAGCCTCAAGTCATGGGGAAGCATATGTGGAAATAGTGAGAGTGGCAGGCCCGTCTCAGCTGCCAGAGGGGCCCCCATGCAGGGGCTCATGTGTGAGCACGTGTCTGGGGCGAGTGAATGTGGGTGTACATGTCTGTTAGTATGGCTGTGAGTGTGTGTGTGTGTGTGTGGCAGACACAGGATGGGTGGAGTGATAACAGTGTTCTCGGTTGAAGACTGTCTGTGCCTTTTGAAACCCTCAGTTTTCAGAACACTTCCTCTGTCTGCAGGCTACTGATGTTTGTCACAGCGAGACGAAATACTATGAATAGCATTTATGAACAATATAAAGTAAAGGATTTCTTGAGGCTTACACCTTTTAACGAAACCATTTTCTGCCGGTTTTAATCAGTCTTTTTTTAAAGGTTTCTTTGTGTCTTGATTTCTGAAAAAAACGGCATCACTATTGATATTTATTACTAAATTAAACACACATTGAAATCGATCCAATTCCAGAGATATTTCCACAAGAGATCTCCATCTGAGGAGGAATCTGCAGATACATGCAGCTTAGAGGAAAACTTATATAACTGTTATAAAAAAAAGACAACTGGGGGGGGAAGTGAGACTTCTAAAACTGACTGTCACACTTTCACTGTGTTGACCTTTAGACGGTTAAATAATACGTCGCGGACATTCTGAAATGCTCTCAAAGCCCCCTGAAGGAATGCACGCAAATCAGCTGTGCTCTTTGGGCGACACACTGGGTTCTTTATCCTGTTGTACCTTTTTTTTTTTTAATGAATCAAAAGGGGTTATTTCTGTTCGCGAGTAAACTGAGAGAACTACAAATGAGTCAGTCAGGAGAGAGTTCGTGGAGACTTTTGCGCAGCTGATCAAACTCCAATCCGAGGAGTCGGTGGAAGTAGAAATCATTGAGGTAGATTTATGTCAACTGCCCCCGGTAAGGCCTCTGACCGACGGATCGACATTTAATTGCCGTTTCCAGTTCTACTTAATTAGACTTACAAGCAGTCAAGAAAGCAACAAATTTGGAGGAAAGGTTATTCTTGTTGGACTCTGCTGGAAAGATGCCAGAAGGGGCCTGCGAGGGAGCTCATGGTTTCTGGAATGACTGCTTTCTGAAAACTTGGACATAAGCTCCTGGCTAAGGTGAAACTCGTCTTAGCCGACACCTTGAGGGTGTTGAAAATGGGAATGTCACCGAAAAACAAAATCCTCCCGGCTTTGAAGAATGCCGCACTTGACAGAATCTGTTTCTTGACACAATCTGTCGTTTCTATCTATACACCCGCCTCCTAGTTTCATTTTCTGCCACTCCCTCCTCTCTGCTCTGTCTGTCCCAAAACCCCCACCCCACCCTATTCGTCTATCTGTCTGAGTACGTTTCCTGTGTCATAGATTACAGGATGTCCTCTGCAAACAAGCAAGATTCCAGTCGCAGAGAAAGAAAGCAAGTAAGCAAAATAAGTTAGAAACTCGCTGAAATACGGACGAATTAAGTGCCCAGGGACCAAAACAGCTTCCAGTACAATCTCACGGAACAAAGATGACCAACCCCTCAACTATTGCCATAAGAATGTTCATCAAAATACTTGTCAATTTAAAGTCAACACAGTGCCATATAAAATATAAAATATTAAAAGTGACTAGGTTTTACATTTCAGTTTGGCATTCGAGTAATCCACTAAGAAGAATCCTTTTACTAAAACATCTAACTCTTTGAATTGATTTGCCAAAAGTCAGATAAAAATACACGATGGCTCAGCAATGTGTGATACATTTCACAACAAAATCCTTACTCAAGGTCTGCCTAACTAGCCTTTGCTGTAGCTTTTATCCGTATCTCATAGTCTGCCTCAATGGATGAAGTTTGCTCTGTTGTCATTGAGAATTTTCACTCCTAGAAGCATGAAGAATCTCCATGACAACGGACCAAACTCCATCCAGGGAAGACTGTGATACGTGGTCGCCTGGGTCCAGACCTTTTGAATCCGCCCACCCCACCGAGATGGAATTGACAGATTCATCTGGCATCGTGACATGAAGCGGCGATTTCTCAGTAAGAAAGTTATCGACCAATATGCGCCACGGGGCGGGACTAACGCCGGCGTTACCGTAGCGGGCATGCCTTCCCAACATCGCCTGACATCGTAGTTTGTTTTTACTTTGCTCCGCTCCAGAACCAGAGGCTATGCCTCAGTGTCTGCTTAAAATACGTTGGTGTCTCTAGTGATTGATAGTGGCAGCAATGTCAGACTGAAGATGGAAACTGAGTTGACAATTCTTGTTTGATATCGGGCAAGAAACGTGTTTGAGAGCTTTGGAAAGAAGGCCTCGAGTTAAATTCACTTTTTATAAATGCGGCTTTCGCCTATTCTAATCTAACAATGCATTGATATCCAATGCCATTTTAATGCTGTGTAAGCCTTGGATATTCTGTCACTGATCACTGTTGCCATTTCCTTTTAGCGAGTAACCCCTTTCTGCTTTGACTGCATAATGTGACTCAGTGTCAAGACTGCACGGCTGTCAGAGACAAACAACATGTAGTGACACGGTGCTTGACAGGTTGCCTAACCCAACATCCCCCCCGAGACTCGGCTAAGATGAAAGGGCAAACAACCTGTTTTCTTTGCTCTTTCTTCACTCAGGAGGGCGAGCGGAGCCGCACCCTGCCTGTGACCTGACTTTGGCCTTCCCTGCGTTTTCCCTCTGAGGGGCCCCATAGTGGCGTGAAGGGAGGGGCCCCCCCTCCTGGAGGGCAAAATGAGAGCTCACCTTATACAGCGTCGGCCACAAAAGTGCCACATATGGCGGGTGAAAAAAAAAAAAAAAACAGGTGTTGGACAACATGTTGTATTTATGCATATAAAAAAAAAAAAGGCTGACCTGGAACACTCGGGTTGGAGGCTGAATTCATTAGCTGCTGGCCTTGGAGGAAACAAACAAGCTGTATGCAGCGCTTTAGTTTCCCCCCTTGAGGCTTGAGCAGTTTTTTATGTCTGCGGATCTACGAGCGGATCTGTTCTGAGCGGTGTTGGGACGGTGATCTGCTTTGTCTTTTTCAACACATTTCTCTGCTAATTCCTCAGTCAGACTGCCACTGTAACTTCAACTGTGTGTGAATGTGTGTGTTCAACACCCAGACGAACATACAGGATAAAAATATAGCGAGCGCCGTGGCTGCTCGCTCGAGTGAGATTCCTCGGCTGTGTGTTTGTGGGTTACACTCACACACACACACACGCAGAGCTCCAATTTTGGCAACTAGTTCATCCCACCATCGTCTCTTTGGCTGAGGAGTCACCGAGAACAATAGGGTCTCTGTCTTCAATGAAGTAAATAGCAAAAACACTTTACATAGTTACAGTCAAACTATTGCAGCGCTTTGCCCTGCGAAAAGGATTGAATTCATCTTATTATTCAGGACTCTCCAGTTCTCAGTCCTGCTGAGGCGCAGTTCTGACTTCGAGATGAACTGGTTTGCTGACTACACTTGAAATGACCTCATCTAATATTCACTTTGATAACAGCGAGAAGTCTTTTTCTCCTGCGCTCAGCACATAAAGTAACTGTGTTTATTCACTCCAAGAAGTCTGGAATTATAAAGAGCGAGTATTAACTTGTTGGAGAACGCCGTTAGGACTCGAAGGCAAAGACACCTGCCAGGCAAAAACACAAGACTGTGTGTGTGTGTGTGTGTGTGTGTGTGTGTGTGTGTGTGTGTGTGTGTGTGTGTGTGTGTGTGTGTGCGCGGACAAATGGCAGATGTTCAGACTATCAGGTAGCTGTATATAGAGAGGAGGCCCCAGCAGTACCTGCCTGTACCACCCGCTCCCCACATAAGCCATCATTTATCCCATTAGCAGGGAAGCTTCTCCTACATTCCCCCTGCTACTTGAAAGAAAAACAGAAAGACACTTAGTTTCCACGGCCCTCGCCAAAAACAGCTTGTATTGATACCGCTGCTCCGTGCAAAATATATACGCTAGACCCTCCTGTCACCTCCCAGCGTTTTCCTGCAGGGACGGTATAAAGCTTGAAATCTGACATGTCAATTCCTTCTTATTTCAACATTTACATTTTGAGAAAATGTTATGGCAGCGGGTCTGCTTTTGTTCCAGCGGTCTCTCAACTTCCAAGAAGAGTCTGGAGAGGCTAGTAAGACAAAACAAGAGGAGAAAACCTCCCAGAGCTGCTGTCGCTAGAGCTAGGCTTAAGGTTAAATGCTTGTTGCAAGTGATTAAAACAACCGCCAGCTAACATAACATTTCAATATGTAAATGTCAAAATGAAGTGCGTGTTCAAATTTGTACACAATATGCTTATAGCGTCAGGGCTATGCTTTGCAACACAGCGCTTAACTATTGGCTACTGTTATCATAACTGAGAGGACAAGAGGCTAAATCAGTCCCTTAGTCCCAAAAGGGATAAGAGGGCCGACATTCCCAAACCCATCAGTACAAACAGAGGAGGGAAGGACAGTAAGGCAGAGAAAAAAAGGCAACGAAGGGGTGGAAAAAAAAGAACAGAGACGAGAGAGAGAAGCGTAAACAGTTTGTGGCGAGGGATCGAGTCTAAACAGAGAGCAGCAGTCGGACACACACTAACACACAGACGATGTCTCCGATAAAACTCTGCTTATCCAAAAAGGGCATGAAGACAAGCAGCCTCGTTTTTTAGCCACACCACCAGAAGTCTATGTGATTGAGAATTTTCACACCCCGCGGAAGGACCGTGTAAATGTTCTAGCTGAAGTTTGGAAGATGGAAATCACCGAAACGATTGTTTCAAAAAAGTTTCACATGACAACAGTGATATGCATGGAAAAACACGGAGAGAGAGAATAATGAGAGGGAAGGCAACGAATAACTCCTCTCGTGTGCCGCAAGCCTTCCCACTGCTTCCTGAAGGCCGTGCAGAACAGCTCTGAATGCACACACACACACACACACGGAAAAAGGGAAGGAAAGGGAAGAGATTGGGAGGTTTGGGAAGGGAGAAGGGGTCTCCATTTCCTCTCGCCAAATTTGCTTTGGCAACTCTTTCCGTGGGAATGGTTAGAGAGCTGCTCTTCTCAGCCAGAGAGAGCCAGGGATCGGCCCACCGAGGAGACGGAAAGCTCAAAAGCGTAACATGGAGATGGGGGGGGGGGATGGGTAAGTAAATACAGCTGGACTTTTCCATGGCTTTTCCTTTTCCATATACCTTCCTTTTGGCTTTTGCTGTTTTTAGAGGGATCAAATGCTAACATTAACATGCTTGACAGATACAGGCTGGATGTGTATTCAAAGACCAAATATCAATTCAATCTATGCAGCTTGTTTTTAAGGCCAATACCAAGATTTAGGGGTTGGAAAAAATCTGATAATATATTGGCCAATAATAGTTTGGATAAGAATGCATAAAATGTGTTTCTAGTATACATAGTTAAAAAAAAATTGTCAGTTTTTAATTGTTTATTGTTGTTATTTCCTGGTTCGTTGTGCTGTAGCCTACAGACAAAGTTAATACCGTTAAAAGTCCAGTTTAACACTCACATTTATTCACCAAGACTACAGAGGGGTGGGTAGAAGGATTTCGGTGCATCCCCTCAACCAGCAAACGAGACACTCTTTGCACCGCGCCGCAGCTCCGTCAAAAATAGACGCATATTGTTAGCAGAGGTTCTGAAACGCGCTGCGGCGTGTCCGTGTGGAAACAAGCACCGTCTGAAGTGGCCACGATCAGCTCCGGTGGAATCCAGGGGTAACATGTGTGACAAACTACCGTCATAAATAGCCCGGTTTTCCATGGTTCATACCGGGATCGAAATTAAGCCCAACACTGGTTACGGGCGCGGCGTTTCTCTTGATGTTGCCCGAATTCAGAATCATAACAAAAGACACCGTCCACAAACCGTATTGACAGGAAGAAAACGGCGAAATCAGCCGAGGCAGTGTAGACGGGGCCTCAAGACCGCTGCGGCCGCAGGGCAGATCGTTTTTTGAGGGGCTGAAGGCCAAACTGATGGGGCAGGGTGGCCAAGGCCCTCATAATATCGTCCGTTTCACACAAATTTCAAATGTTCTGTGTTTTTTTCCTGGAGTTTTAACTGAATAACAGTAGCCTGCTGGCTAAATGTCAGCATACGACTTACTTGTGTATTCTCATAGCTCTCTGATTAAAATTGCTTAATTGTAATCAAATTGGAATATGTTGCAGTCTGCTACATTAAATATATAATCAATCAATCTCATCAATCAAAAGGAGGGTGACACTGATTTGGCAGACATTTGATGTTTAATTAAAGGCCATATCCACAAAAACAAACATCGATCATGAATTTGATGTCAGCGGCTCTGCTTTTAGACCAGACCAGTTTAAAAGTAGCCAAATAAAGACAGAAAATTAATTTAATGTCTGTTTTATGATCTTAAGCAGCAAATGTTTCAGAGCCATCTAAAAGCAACATAATTGAATTTTAGTCCATTTTTAAAGTTGTTCTAATCCCCGCTTATACCCTAATGGACATTTCCATTGATCTGGGTGTGTGAGTGAGTGTGTGTGTGTGTGTGTGTACATGCACTTCTGGTTGTGTGTCTAATCTCATGTACAGATGTCTTAATATTCATAATAGATGACAACCTAAACCTTTACAATAACTGACGAACATCAGGTCCTTCAGTCGTACAGTATTGTGGTTCAGTTTATACAATTCTTACAGTTCCGGTATCCACTATTTTCATAATTCAGGTTGGAATAAGGTTGTCGGCTCGAGTGCGAAGGAATCTGCTGAAAGCTGCCCTGGTTTAAAGGAGGCCAAATGTGAATCATGGGTAATGAGGAGAGGAGTGTGTGTGTGTGCAGCATCGGGTGCACAGGGCATATTTCTGCTTGGCGTGTAACGTGCCCTGAGGTTGAGGTTGCTTGTGAAAGGGTTAAGTCGCATGGCTAAGCAAATACATAAATAGAACTGGGGAGAGGAGGAGGGGGCACGGATGCTGCTGCCTGCTGGGGTGGAGGGAGAGGGCGTACATGCACACACACATACACACATACTGGCAGGTTGATTTCCAAGTATTACTTGCGGGGCACTGGAACACAAGCAGGCATTTCGGGTACCCCGGTCCAGACTGCTGCACATGAGTTAACATGTGACAACCTAGCCAAGAGCGCTGTGCAAACATGCACACACACACATGTGTCCTGTATGTTTGCACACTTGTTTGAATTTGTGCTAATTTACACACACACACATGCAAAAAAAAAAAAAAGCAAACCCTCCTACTACCACACATTAAAGGAGCTCGCAGCAGCAGAGTGAAGCTGCAGAGACGGGCCACCCATCCCATAATGATAAATCACATTCCAACACCTAAGACAAACTCTCAACCCTTATGCAACTGCACTAAAGTGTACACCCCAAAACAAAACAGATGACCTGGGTGCTCTGAGACACCCTCCCTGTCCCACATCCTTTGGAACACACACAGGAACTTTTCACTAATCTGGGAGGATTAGGACACGTTTACGTCCTCTGGAATCATGTTCAGGCTGCAATTTGAAATCTGACATGCCATACTTAGATGTCCACAACTGTTACCCATTCGTGTTTATTGCATTTCATAGGATAAAAGTCTGGTTAGACTTCCTAAAATTGGAAGGCGAGTGGTGTTAACAATGGTTTGCCATATTGTAAGTGCACCATGTGTCCTTTCACTTTCAGTTTTAGCCGTGCATGGATCCTCCTGTCGGAGAGGAGGATGAGGGGGATTTAAGCGAGGGTGGGGGCTTGCAGTCAAATCCCCTCTCATCTTACAGACATCATTACGCCTGCTAAACCCTCATCCCTGGAGCCCTCCACTACCAGGGACCGGGACAGACCTCCAATTACAGTCTTAACCTCAAATCTTGCCTTCTCTGTCTCTATCTCACTGTGTGACCCATAGCTGGAGGGGGGGGGGGGGCGGGAGGGGTTTATAAAGATGCTGCCTCATGGGAGACATTGAAAGCCGCCACCATTACAGGCATTATCTGCTGAGTTGGGAGTAAGAAGCAGTGTTTCCCCCCTACACTGAGCCATCTGTGGTTCACCGCCACAGTTTCACCATGGCTACAATGCATCATAAATAATGAAAATTCCATTATGACATCTTAAAGTTTTATTATAAAGCCGTATTGAGCGGTGCATGAATAAAGAAACAGCCCTGTTGTCAAAGACATTGTGGTGAAGAGTAGTTTCACATGATATAAAGTTAAAGTGTAACGAACGTCTTTACCCAGGGCTGTCTGGGACTCTATTTCCTCTCATCTCCAACATGTCTGGTTCCAGTGCAGATGGCTCCTCTCAGGGTTGTAATCATGATGAGCAAATAATGCTACATTTAGACAGATTTATGTTGTTTCCTGCTCATATAATATTAAAACTCTACTGAGTGATATACAGTATATCACTGTTGACTCTCGCTAAGTACAGTATGAAGTATATTGAATGGGCACTGTTTTGTTTTCTGGGGGTTTTGTTTTCTGGTCATGACCTTTCTCTTGACCCCCATTTGGACTATCTAGTGTAGCTGGTTAATAAGAACCACGAGAACTGCCGTAATTAGCTGTGTTTCCATTCACGTACTGTATTGCATTAGAAAAGTTGTGTGGAAACAGCAAAATTCAATAGAACTTCCTCAATTGCGCAAAAGAACTTGCGAGCATTTAACTTGCATGAATGATCAGCTGTTTCCGCAGCTGTCAGAGTCTTCTCAGATATTCCCATAACATTGTGCGAATGCTCGTTTTCGTCTCCAGGAAACATGAAACACGGCCAGTACGAGCTGGCATGAAAGATTAACACTTATCCCAATTGAAACAAAATCCTAAAGACCTCTCTCCATTTTACTTCGTAGATGGTTAGATGACCGAGCCGCCTTGTTTTGTTTCCGTTTCGCAGCCTCTACTTCCTCTTCTACTTTGTTTACTGTGCGGATTACAGCCATGTGTAGCCTACAGCCCCAACTTCTGACCAAACTACGCTGCAGCTGAGTTTATTTGCTCCAAACCAGTTGATGGAAACGCGCCTAATCCGCATTTCTATTTTGGGACATTTCAAAAGGTTGCTTAAAAATTCGCCTGACTATTGAATAGGAACACGAGCTATGAGCTCCACCAGTCTTTCAGGATCATATTTTATCCGTTATTCCAAAAACCCTTTCTGGAATGCGTGAAATCCTCCACCTTAAAACATAACCTGCTACCCAGAAAGATCCTTAATTATTAGAGGCCCACCCAAAACAGGCATTTGGGACTGTAATTGATTTAGACTGTATATATTGAGTATATAAGAAGTGGCTGCAGCTCGTCAAATAGAAAGCGAGAGTGTTGAAGCCATGTTTAGATTAATTAACAAGGTCTATAGTGCAACAGAATGGCATGCAGCCTGGACTCAAACAATGTAAGGTGGTCGTGCACATCCAAAACCGTAGTAGGCCGGTGCTGGACCGAGGTACGTACACTGTAGCTCCCTGCACACTGTAGCTTACCTGAGGTAAGAACACACTCAATAATGGATAATTGCACTTAAAGGGAGCTACAGCATGCGGACCTTCGTCTACGTTTTTTTCAATGCAGCCTGGACTCGTCAGACTTGATTTTCAGTTCAGTTAATGCTTTTGGCATACAGCTACAATATAAATAAAAAAGGCTTAATGGATGATTTAGTTCGCAGATGGAGTGGTCTGCTGTGACTCAGTTTGCTGTAACTGAATCGTTGACAACATAAACAAGCCTCCGGCACTCGAGACAGCAAAGGTGAGATGATGCTTTAGAGGATAATGGAAGGTGTGAATCTAACAATGTGTGAGTCTGTGAAAGGGTCCTCTTATAAACCGCGTCCACAGGAGCACCTGGAGGAGTAATGAGCCACAGTAAACAAGGTAGGTCATTGGCTCGGAATGAATGAATAAATATAATGTGTGATTACCCAGTTCAGCCATGTGCGTCTGTGTTTACAGCTTGTGTTAACTGTAAACACAGTGAATGGGGGGAAGCAAGAAATTGTGGTGGAAAGCACATAGTATTTCTAATTTAGGAAGTGGAACTGTTTTGGCACTGTAGCTAAGACACTCCATCCAACGACGGAGTGCTTAAATGACAGCGGAAGCATCAACTACAGTGACAAGAGTTAGCACCCTTTTCCATTAGAAAATCCACCACTTTCCCCTATAGCAACTCAACTATATATGCACTGGATGCATTTTGCCCAAAGCATGATCTGGTGAGACGCGTGGGATCCAGCAGTCGGGGCAGGATGTGGTGGGATTAGGACTGTTTGGGGATTGACACCAGAGGGGGGGGTTAGCAATGATAGTTAAATCCTCTGGCCACTATCTGCTCAATCCCCTTGATTAAAAACCAGGATTTTTTCTATTAACTTATATGTTTATTTAATTTATTATTATTATTATTATTATTATTACTTTTTTCTCTTAATATTAGCATTACAATTTTTTTATTTTATTCTATTCTTTTTTTATTATTATTCTTTTTTTTACATTTTATTTCAATTTTCTCTAGTGTACTTATTGTGTTCGTCTCTAAGCTCAACTACTTAAAAAATTGTTTTATAAACTATTGTAATTACAAACTGTAAATTGCATATATGAAAACAACCTCGAAAAAAAGGGGAAAAAATAAAGTATATATAAAAAAATATATATATTATTTCTAAATAGCGTCCATGCAGAAATATCGGAGCTGATAACATCAGTCATAGATACATGCGAGTAAAGCTTATAAGCTCCCCCCTTTAGTCACGCAGTTTCTTAGCAAATCTTCCAACTGCTTGCCCAACGACTAACCCCTCGCTGTACACAAAACAGCTAGTCTTTGAGAGACCACAGCCAGAGGCTACACTCCTTTTCCTTCCTGTCTGTGGGGTAGGATTAGGTCAGCCTGTCAGCTGTTTCAGACACCATGACTAGCCACCACCGCTCTCCTGACCGGGCCCCTCTCGTCTGACCAGGAACCTGCCTGCCTCCCGGGTCTGCCTGCTTTTTAGACAAACCACTGAACACACTGGGTCCTTATATATGCTGCATAGAGCTGCATCTATTGATGGCCCTGTTTGTTGTAGTTGGACATTAAGTGGGCCAAGCATGGCCGCACTAATGCATTTGCAGACTTGGCGGGGTCAATTAGAGCACCACGCTGAGCCCATCGTCCAACATGGAGAAACAATCTCTTACACATGAGGGCTGTCGACATACAAGCTGTGGGCTCCAAGTGTTATTATGCATTGAGAACCAGGGGAAAAAACAAGGAGGAGGGGGGTGAAATGAATGCTGTATAAAATTTGATATACTCGTAGCTATATATATATATATATATATATATATATATATAAAATGCAGGCTGTAGGCTGCAGGAATAATAGAGGCTTAATATTATTTATTTATTATGTTTGGTAGGTATAGAATCCTCACCATTGCCCTGATGTATTTCTTGCCTTTGATAAGAAAGTTAACTAGACCCTCCCCTGCCTGGTAAACAACACATTTTCAAACTCCTCAGCTTGTATTGTAGACTTTCTGGTAACAATCTGAAGTCTCAAACCCCAATCCGAGATAAGACAAGATAATGAAATCATGGGGGTTATTTTTTCGTCAAACTTTAGAAAGTGGAAAAGAAGACGCATTTCTTAAGTTTTCTTATATTTCACGACTTCCCCCCCAAAATAATATATTACACAGGAATTCCATTCGCAGCAACAAAATGCTGTGGAAAGTATTGTAGGTTTAGGTTGAAGACCCCGTGCTGTGAGAGAGGCAGCCGTGCTACTTCAGACGCTTCCACCTCCCTTCACATTTGGAGCACAACACAGTCGAGCAGATGTCCGAGCAGCCAAATCCAGAGCGCCTGTGGCAACCAGCTATCCCACGGTAAATACTGTAGTATCATCAGAGCGGGACGTCAGACAGGAGTGGCATCGGGATTAGCATTAGCACCGTTTCCATCAGTTAAAAAGCTCTCGCAATTAGAGTATCTGTCAAGTGAATGAATACACCTGAGCGTGGCCGGTGATTGCCTTTCCCTTCACTCAGACAGTTTAATGGTATGGAGATGAGAGGGTGCATGTTTTTAGTAGGAAAGATTGCATTTGAGCTGTGGCGTTTTAACGGCATTTCACATCTCATTTCCAAACCACTAAAAAAAGAAGAAGAGAGGTTGACCTTGCCCAAACGAAAAAAAATACATATATGTGTAAAGGGTAGTCTGTCAGACAGGAAGTTAGCAATTGCAAAATGAAAAAAGAGAAGTGTTTCAGCGAGACACATTAGGTCATGTCCTAAGACTAAGTGGTGTGTCTTGGGGACCTTTAAGAAAAGAGACACCCAGCCATGTTCCTGTAATGCTGCGGCAGGAAACTGGAGCATTACAAGTCATTAACCAGCAGACTGGAGTTCCAGCTAACACTTGAAATATTTATCCCATGGGGGAGAGAGCAGAGTGTGTGGTGAGCTCCATCCGCCGCTGCATCCATAAAGGTATTTTAGTGGGGGGAAAAAAAAAACTGCCCAGGCAAAGTCCTAAAACAGTCACATGCATTTTCCCTGGGGGGTGAGAGACTCTCGCATTGAGACTCTTGTGACACATGCAACTAAGGTGACAGAAAATGGCTGCCACTGCACACGTGCTCGCATGTACCAAAGTCGTATCTCAACGTCTGCAGGGCTCTGTCTGCTGGCTTACTCTGGGAGTGGAGGCATAATGGTCTGGGTTGTTAGCGAGCACTCCAGTTGCACTGTGATGGGAATGTTTTTGACAGCTTTCAGACACTTGGCACTAATGATGTTCTGCATGCCCTATGGCCAGCTGGGAGTTTTTTCTTTTTTTTTTCTTCTCCCCTCCAATCAGTGTGTTGAACAATTTTACCAGCAGCCGCGCAAACTCTAAGAAACAAGCCAGCTCAGCCGGATTGCTGCTGCTTGTGCTGAAAAGAAAGAAAGTAGATGTTCTATCCATACCCGCGATGTTCTGTTTGAGTACTTATTATTTTATCCTGTTGAATCATCTAAAGTTTTCTATTTAGTCTGGTTTGATTTCACAGTGGACCTAATAAAAAAATATATATTAATTTGCTGAGGGGCGAATTTATCTGTTTTGTCTCAAGAGCTGCCACTTCTATGTAGGGAATCGCAGACTTTTAAATGTGTCTGTCAAATTTTTTTCACTTTGACTCGCCACTGATTTACTGTGCGCACAAATCCCTTCTCCTCCAGTTCATCTCCAGTGACTTTATAAATGACTTTTTCAAACATCGGACATCTGCAGAAGTCCAGGTCAATGCTCTCCCAATCAACCATTATTTATATTCGCGCGAGACACCGTGGTGCGTGCCTCCGTAGATGGCGCGCGCACAACAAGCATGCACAGAGGCGTTTATGCTCAGCGCGTTGTTCGTTGCGATATGCTCCAAAACACCAGGGGGAGTAGGAAAGTAGGCTGCCTAGCAACAGTAGTAAACATTAAACTCAGACGTACGTAGCGCCAAAAATCTGCTCCGGGTAGATCTCATTTTGTACTTTGTTATTGTGCTTTTCAAAATGAATGTATGGATGCTGTTTTCGGGTAGGTTTTCTATGGGTCCTTTCAGATCAGAGTCTTTTGAATGTTCTGTTGATGAAGTTTGGGATTGTTTGGATGGTACTTAAGGTGGCCATTGCTGGTCATGCCAACTACCAAGTTCTACCTTCAAAGGTCCGTTGAATCTTTCCTGATAAAAGGCCTTTCAGACACAGATATTATATCGATATCAGTTTGTCCAGGTGGCAGTCCTAGAGCAGATGACTCTATTGAAATCCAGCAGTAAATTCAATCTCCGTCATGTTGAAGTAGGCTGGCTCATGATAGGTGAAAGCCTAGTTAGAGCCAGTCAGACAGAGCTGACAGAAGGAACGAATCAATGAGCACCAGAGGCTCCCTGAGGGCCGGCACAGAGGAGGAGAGGGTTATTGTAAATCAATTGTCTGCCAATTCATTTCCATTGATAGCATCAGAATAATGACATGCCGTAATAAAATGGTAATCAGGGCCTTTAGCTGCGGGCGGTGGAGAGTTGTTTGGCAATCTGAGCTGCAGGGAAAGTGGCAGTGGCCCACATTTCTCCACTCTCGCATTGCTGAACATGTGTGCACTTATTCATGTGTGTGCTCATCGGCAGCATTTGTTCGATAGAACCCGTCTTTGTCAACGTGTCTTTTGTTGTGGCTGGATGAGTGCGTGTGTGTGT
Source organism: Sebastes umbrosus (assembly GCF_015220745.1). Lineage (NCBI taxonomy): Eukaryota > Metazoa > Chordata > Actinopteri > Perciformes > Sebastidae > Sebastes > Sebastes umbrosus. The sequence continues at coordinate 8,570,810 of NC_051274.1, forward strand.
CTCGCTGTGTGCACGAGGGACATCTCACGTGCCGCACAGCCTCTGATTTAATCCCCGAGATATGCAGCCCAACGACAGCGGCAGATGGCCTCGGTGAGCAGATTAAAATCTCAACAGTTTACCTCGCGCCAACCCAAACAGACAATCTTTAAAGTAAGTAAGTAAGAGGCGCGGAGACAGTTACCGCACATTTCCGAGCAGAGACAGCGGGGAAGGAGAAGAAAAAAACACAAGACAGAGATGATGTTTAGATGATTTTGTTTGGCTCTTAAGGAACCACAGACACCCTAAACCCCCTCCAATCAATGGCAGAGGGAAGCGATATTAAAACCATGGCTCACAGCTGAGGTCAAACCTCATGAATCAGCATAATTGGATGAGATATGGATGTTATGACGGAGCGAGGGGAGACAGTAATAAGTTGGAGATCTTGTTTGGTCAGAATGTGGGTGGCAAGGCAAACAACGGCTTTGGCCTTGCTTTATTGTTGTGGTGGTTAATAAAATGTTGGGCAGATTATGGTGAAGCCGGCTGACTAATGGCCCTTTTCCACTGCAGGAACTCAACAACCCATAACCCAAGACTTCCCGTAAACCTCACCTGGGGCCTTGGTACTAGAGGTTCTTCCTTTCCGCAATACTCAGTATAAACTGGGTAGCAAAAGCGTGACCGACTACATAAATTTTATGTCCGGTTTAGAAGGAAACAACAAGAACGTAAGATGTGGAACTGATTTTGACGCTGACTTTCTTTCACATTTTGAGAAATTTTGAGATACAAGTTTATATGCCAATGCAATGGATTGGGAACTGAAAATTTTGGCTCAGGAGCCGGGGAGAACAGTGGAAAACTGTGGGCTGGGGGTGGGTCGGTGGGGGCACTAGAAAAGTGAGGGAGGCCACTAAAAATTGGGGTCATGTGGGGAGCAGCTTGAGGTCGAACTCTTCAGGTCAGTCTTCCTGCCATCTTGGTTTTGGTTCTTGCTTTGCTTTCTTGCTCTGGCTGCATATAGCCAAGAGCGCCGGTCGTTGATCCAAACTTTCGTAGTGGCCAAATGGCTGTACTACTTCCGTGTCCGCCGCGTGATGCCATTGGGCCCAAAAAGACTTTTTCCAATAGACTTACATTGGGAAAGAGACGTCTGTAACTCAGCGGTGAATCAACTTCCCAGTACGAACACTCGTAATAGTCCTTATTTAAATCATTGGGTCCTAAAAGTTGTAAAACGCACTAATAGCCGAATCCGACGGGCCCAATGGATGCAGAAGATCGCCAGAAGATCAGCGATCGCGCCACTGAGCAGCTTTCATAGGAATGAACGGGGCCCTGCCTCCAACGCTGTATCCACTTCTCTTAATACATCCATGCATATAGCTCCCTACAGTCTGTTACAGAGCGTCATTTAGTCTCCAACCGCACACACACACCCATACACACATACGCCTCTAGCAAAACGAGACAGAGCGCTGTGAAAGAACAACTTACTAGCTTCTAGAGAAGGAATAAAAAAAAAGAAAGATGATGCAAAGGGGAAAAAGCAAAGGGAAGAAAAACAAATGACAGGATGTTGCGGTTAAGTGTGTGTGTGTGTGTGTGTGTGTGTGTGTGTGTTTGGATGTGGGTGTAGCAGTTGCTCTTCTTTCCTCACTGGAATCTGTCTTAATTAAAAAGGATTGGTTTTACAGTAAGTGTGCGCCCGAGGGGAGCAAACATGTTCTAAAGCACGGCAGCCATGAGGGGAATGAGGTGGGGTGGGATGCTTTTGAGTACTCTTTTTCCCCAAATGCAATTTTAACAAAAAGAGTTATGTACAGTACCGCAAGAAGGTGCTTTATGCATGTGAGTCATGGCAGGAACCTTTAAATGGTGCAGTGAAGCAGGAGTTCTCCAACATCCCAGTAAGATCCACATTAGACCAGACTGAATCCTAAGAATCCGTAGCTGTCGAAGCCATTTGCATCTACAGAGCCACTTTGCTGACTGAAGCTTGTACTGAAAAACCAGTGTGTATGTGTGTGTGTGTGTGTGTGTGTGTGTGTGTGTGTACACTGGGCCTGCCAGCTTCTGTCTAAGGGGGTTGGAACATCTGACGAATGATGGAAGCAGCCAATCAGGTGGGGGAACTAGAGTCATCACCACGACAACTGGTAAACCCATGGCTTTTGTGGAGGAGTGTAGACTAAACTGATGATACAGAGTCAAAGCAGACACCGGTGTGACAGAACCTTTATCACCTGAGTCACCTGGCACACACACACACAAAGATAAGAGATAGAGAGCAGGGTTCGCTGTGACCTGCCAGAAACAGGCCATAAACTGTTGTTGTTGTTTTTTTTTTCGGTCAGAGTGACATCTGTTTGCTCGTTGATTTGGCTAGATTTTTTAGTGTGTGTGCGTGAAAGGGTGTGTGTGACTGCATGCGTGGGAGAGCGCTGACTGCACACACACACACACACACACACCAACAGCATGAGTAGAAGGGCAAAGAGAGACTGTGAGTGACTCACCTCGCCTGTTTGCAGACAGGCAACACATAGCCATGAGAAGTGTGAATATGTGTGTGTGCATGTGCACCAACATACATTTGTGTGCCGATTAGCAAGGTAAGGTAAAACTAAACCTAAATTTAAATGATATTGCCTGGTTCAAAAATTATTATATATAAATTAAGTAATTAATTTCAACTGTACATCACTACTGAAGGAGGAGACGGCGTGAATTTCCGTCGACTCTCTTGATATTGAACTACAGAAATTGAACGGGTTTGACATTCCAGGAGATGGCGCTGCGCTGCAATTGCTTCATATCTGAAACACTAAAGTAGCGAGAGAATTAAAGAAAAGAAAAAAAAACATTATAGCCATTCCTACACAGTTCTCCAACCATGTACAGTATTTTGTATGTAGACTATATGTAGCTCCATCTATATGACAGACATTATACCTGAGAAAAACAAACTAAAACTACTGTAAAACTAAATATATACAAACTAAAACTTTATGAAAAACTGAAACTAAACTAAAACTAGCCAACGCGACACAAAACGCGCGCGTGTGTGTGTGTGTGTGTGTGTGTGTGTGTGTGTGTGTGTGTGTGTGTGTGTGTTGGCACAGTTTGGGTGTGGGAGTTCATTTACTGCAGGTGAGCTGCATACCACAAGCTAAGCTTCAGATAGATGGACTGATAACAGACAAGCAGGTACGGGCATGAGATACACACACACACACACACACACACACACACACACACACACACACACACACACACACACACACACACACACACACACGCACACACACACACACACACAGATGTGGAATGATGAACAAAGAAAGATTTGATGCAGCTGCGTATACAGCAGACTGACAAAAAAAAAAAAACAAGAGCGCTTTGATTTAGTCTAAACATTCGTTTTCACACACCTGCAGACACACACTTCCTCCCTCTCTCTTTTTCACACACACACACACACACACACACACACACACACGCACACCAATCAAGGAAATAGCAGAGCAGAAGCAGCAGCCGCGCACTCACAGCTGACCTTTCACTCACTTAAACCTGTTAAATAAAATGCACCCCATAAATCCGGCTTCGACACTGCTAACATACCTCATCTCTCATTCACACACACACACACACACACACGGACACAGAGACACACACACACACAGAGAGAGACAGACACACTCTATCAATCACATGTCAGCATGCGCTAATGCACCTCATCTTTCATTCATGGAGAGGAAACGGCATGCATAAGCAACAGCTCTGTTCATGCTGAAATGTGGGATTAGCACTGTTAACTGAACTCAACCTCACAGTGGATCTGAATGGACTTCAGGGCGGGAGAGTGAAGCAAATACAGCTATGCAATTAATGCACAAGCTTTTGCGAATACACCATCCTTCTGAGCATGCTACGCTGACGCGGAGAGCGGCGGCCCCCTTAACTGCCACTCAATTGCCCAACCCTGGCTGGAACCCTAAAACCTGCTTCATTTGGTGACCCAAAATTGTGGATTTTTACAGTCACCAACTTGACCAGTGAACAAAGCAAACTCAGTCTAAATGGTCGGGGTTGCACACGGACGTCCATGCACATAGCGTCTGCACAGACCTTCGCAGACATGGGCGGATGACGACATTTTACATAACGCATGCCAAAGCGGACCCTCGCGGACACGCGGACTTGGAAAGTATGAATTAGTCTTAAGCCTTTTAGAAGCGCTTGTCTGTTAAACCCTCTCGCTTTTTCGTTGTTCTAGAAAATGTGCAACTTGAGAGACAGGACTTTTCTGTTTGACTCACTGACTGACGAAAGAGGCTGTTGCTGCTGCTGTCTTTGCTTCAGTGTTTCGGTCTACTGCACATATACTTCCTTCTGTCGTGTCTTGCTCTCTGTGATTCCACACCCTCCGAATTCTTGGAATTGAGTTTCCCTTGTTCGCCCCCCTCCCCCTTCCCCTTCCCCTCCCTCTCCCCGTCCCTGCACATGCTCTTTTTTTTTTTTTTTATTCCTTGTACTAGTCAAGTCTGGCATGGCCTGTGTTTTTCACCATAGAAACCGACATAACAGACCAACACAGCCAAGCTCAGGCTCAGCAAACAGAGACCAAATAAAATCCATCATTCGGTCGGTGTGTGCGTAAGCCTTTTTTCTTTTCCCCTCTCTCCTTGAGGCACTCACGCCTTATTTTAGAGCAGTTCCAGCAGGACAAGGAGGGTGGGGGGGCTCGAACAAAGTTTTGAACACAGACGTCATTCGGCAAGTCGCCTGCTGAAGGCTATAAGCATTTCAACGTGCAGAATAATAAACCGAAAACCCCATGAAGAAACCATATAAATGCTTCCCAAAACATTACCACACCAGCAAATGTGATAATAAGCCAGACAATGCAATAACATCTTCAGAAGAGTCCTTTGATATTTGGTTTTTTTTTATGATAATGTTATTGATGACTACATCATGACATGACATTATGTGCTGCAACATTTAAGATGCAATTTGATGATTCTATTCATCATCATTTTATCCTGCTGAGTGATTTTGCACGAATCTTTTGTCCTTACAACAAATCTCGCTCTGAAACTGCAGCGCTGCACCTCCCCGGCACATAAACGCATCGAAAACCTACCAATTTGATCCCATTCTTATGATGTAATCCCCTAAAATGTCGGATATTTGTTTTAGTTATGTAAGACCTCGGCCCCTCCACTGGGTCTGCCAGATGGAACAAATGACGAGTCTCAGACGTTTGGCGTTTCCTGGCCAGAGAAGCAGGGGAGGGCTGACTTCCAAGCCATTTCCTAAGACGCAAACTGTTCAATGAAACCCACACATATCAGAGAGTTTCTGTGGAAAACAACAGCAGATAAAGAGAGCTTCTGCCTTCGTTACTTCCTCACTTGTAAGTGGGGAAGCACATGTAGTAATGCCAGTGTAACCATCAAATTATCGTAGATTATTGTAAGCTGCCAAAGGCTTTGTAGCTGCAGGTTTCCCAAAGCCAACTGTAATACTTTTTAAGACCTCATTAATGCTTGATGGGATTGAATTTAAGACCAATTTGAGAACAAAATGGAAGAAACAAAGCTGATGAAATATGGCTTTCTGGCAATTTATCTGCTGGGGGGATGTTTTTAAAAGTTCTGGCATTGACAAAATGGTTTTCCAAACAACCAATCCAACAGAATACGTAGCTGCTGGTCACTAGGCAGGATGTACTAAAGTCGACAAAGAAACATACTGAAAAAATAAGACCGTTTTTCAAAAAAGTTTTCAAGGAGCCGTGGATACCTTAGAACATTTAAAGTATTTAACTGCAACTTTCCGGGCTTTGGGAATGCTCTGGCAACCGACACTCTGATTGCCAAGTCTCATAAATAATGTGCTTTTCATTTTCTGTAATGCGCACATTCATCAGGGAGGGCATACATTATGTACACACACACACACACACACACACACACACACACACACACACAGCCACTGTCAGCTGACACTGGCCAGCGCCAGGCCAATCGTCCAGCCGTCTGTTGCTTTGGACAATCAGCCCCGCTGCCCTTGGTCAACCCCACGGCCCTCTGGGATATCTGGGCTGTGAGAGAAAGAGAGAGGGAGAAGAGAAAGGGAAAGGGGAGGGAGGAGGACTAGCCCTGATGGTGGCTATAGGAAAAGTGTACGTGACACACAGACAAGAGCCAGAGAGACAGACTCTGACAGATCAGCTGTCTCTGGACTCTGTCAGCTGTCTGTTACAGTCTCTCTTTCTCTCTCTTTACATGTCCTTTAACCTCGATTGCTCAAGCGCCATCCCTTTGTCCTCTCTGTCCCTGTCAATTTAAACTATGACAAAGACTCTGCAGCTACTATTATCTATGAAACATTTAGCTGATGCTTCCTTATACTATTTTTTGTTTCATATGTATGTATTTCATTTGAGCATACATTTGATTTTTGACTCACTAAGAGTGGGATATACTAGGCTGCATACTCCTCACTGATCCAAGGTCTTTCCTCTTGTCCAGACACCTCCCACCCACCCCCTCATCTCCCCATCCTCTGCAACCATGAAACAGTTACATAATTGCATTTGGTAAACTATGTGACATCTCCCCTCCACCTCCTCCTCCTCCTCCTCCTCCTCCCCCCCCTCGACTCCCTCGCACTCATTGGTTATGTCTGAGGGCGAGGAGACGAGATTCCCAGACAGACTTATCGCAGTCGGTTTTGTTACTGCGCTGTGGAACTTTCATCCGTTTCCTCAAAAAGAAAAAAAGGAAAAATTCCTCCCAATCAAAGATTGAATTTGCAGACCGTTCGTTTCAATGCTGAGAAACTGCAGATAAAGTTGCCTGTTTTTATATAATCTCCATTTTATCAGTTAAGCAGAATAACTGCACAACTCTTTGTATCGGTCATATGAGTGTTTGTGTGTGTGCAGTCTCCTCTCAGTGAGCTCGTTGTTTTTGAGCCTTATCGGTGCCGGGGACTTGGCTGGCCTTCTGCTGTGGGTACAAATGCTAATGCTCATGTTGGTGACACAATGCGAGACTTCACAGACGATATTGGAGAGCACACGCTCATCCAACCTCGTAAAACATGGTACACTTTGGACCAACCCGATGGATTTAGAAGACACATTTGTTGACATTTGTCTAGTTTCCCTAGTCTTGATATTAAGTTTGGATTTGGGTTTTCTGATCAGACAAAAGACGCAATTATATGTGACCAGTTGGTGAACTACTAGCTCAAAGCTTAAGCTTTGCATTCAACGCATTCTCATCCCAACTCGTCACATACTGACACTTTGTCACGCCCCTTGGCGGCACTTTAGGTTTAGCCAAGAAAACAACTTAGTTAGGTTTAGGAAAAAGCATCACGGTTGGGCTTAAAACTACTTTGTTTGTACAGTGAAAATGAAACTGAACGTTGGGAATGAACAGCTGATTGTAACGTGAAAGTGAAACTTAATGCACGGGACAGCGTTAAAAGCCTTAGACTGCTAAGGTCTGGGGCTAAGTCCACACTATCTGGTAGTTACCATGGAGCTATTAGTATCTAGTATGGAATCCGCAGAATCTCTAGTTTTAGGAGATGCCTCAATGTTCCCTCTAACAAACGTAACCTGTTAGAGCCTCTGACAGATATCTTTAGGGTTGGGGTGATCGGAAATTAAATTATTTAAATTTCATGATGATTATAGATGTTTTCCTCTGACAGAAAGATTTGGGGCTAGACAAAAAAAACATTACCGGCTAAAGCCCCGGAAGCCCGATGCAGTGCTGTGCAGCATTGATGGTTTGGTGGAAGACATCTCCAATGCAGGGACTTTTGGCTCCGGGTATTGCTACCAGTGGACTCTCAGGCAAACGGTCCTGAAGTTTTTAGGCTTCATGTGCAAACTGTTCCTGACCCCTTTTGTTCCGTTTGACATAAGGCCTGGAAGTTGCAGCAGTGGCGCCAAAAAATTCAAGCTCAGGGGGCTAATTTGCCCACTGGGACACCTCGAAAGGTCGTGAACAGAGGGGAAAGTTGGAGCGCAGAAAGACAGAACATCTGTCTTTCTCTTAGAGGACGGGGGGAAATAAAAGTGTTTTGTGTAGAGTTCAGAATGTACCAGTTGGAACTGGCAGGCCTGGAGATTTTCCACAAGCTGTACTTCCCTGAGAGGTCTCCCTATTTCCTCTCTGCCGCTCTCCTTCTCTTCATTGTACGGTCTCATCATTTTGTCTTCCCTAAGACAACGTGTGAACATAAGCCTTTCATGAACACACTGAACAAAACAAAAAGTATGGAGGGAGGGGAAAAGACGATGGGACGCATGAAGCCGAGCAAAAGAAAGGAAATGGCCATTTCCTCCACTTCCCCCATTCCTTTTATTTGGTCCTGTCATGTGGACAGGAGACTACAGTTCCACACCAGAAAGGAGAAAAGTAACAAGACAAAAAAAACAGAGACAGAAAATATCACAACGAAAGGAGAAAAGGAGGCGGGAGAAGAAAGGCACAAGAAAATATAAAAAATGTATCAAGAGCTGAGGCAGGCAGGAAGCCGCCTGTGGGCTTAAGTGTGGGTAAATCAACATCAAACTGTCTTTAGCTCGGCTGCTCGCTACAAAACAAGGGCCCGGCCTCTCCCCAGCGTCTCTGCCACCCATAAAAAATACATTCAAAGGAAGGGAAACTCGCATGTCTCACCGCTGCCCGCCAAGGTGAGACGTCGTACCGGTTTGAACTTCACAGAGAATACATTAACACAAGGCCAAACTGTTAACGGCGTGGAGCAAGAAAATGTAACAGGCAAGCGTGCTCACGACAGCAGATAAGCGCTACGGACTGCAAATAGATGTGGTAAATTAGAAGGAAGCTAAGGTGCTAATGGCCCAAGACTAATAAGGGCACTTAAGTCAATTAGGGGGAGTACAACTATCATCCCTCAACTGGCTTCATCCCTCCAGTTGTCTAGTTTTATATTCACTCCCCTGCAAAGCCAATAACTCTTAGTTATTTTTACTGGATTAGTCATTAAAGATACCAACGTTAGAACCGTGTTTCAGCGATAAAGAACAGACAAGTTCCTGTGTGTGATGATGTAAAAAAAACCTCAGTCAGAAGTCGCTGTAGAATAGAATAGATATGAAAGTGAGTTAGTGTGTGTGTGTGTGTGTGTGTAGGATGAAGTCCCCCAACGTGATCTGACCCAATCCCTCCCAGGCACTGGGGGGGGCTTAAGTAGGCAACCCAACACTGGCGAGTCTGCACTGGCCGTAGTGAGCGGTGACTCCGATCGATTTCATTGCGTAGATTAGATTTGGGGAGTGCACTGGGATGGAGCTGATGGTGCTTTGAGTGGAGGGGGTGGCAATCATCAGGCGCCTAGTTGGTCTTTTGGAGTCTGCCGGAGCCAACACACACACGCTCACACACAGAGGCCGAGGGGGGGTTGGGTGGGTATCAAGGCTGGCTGGTGGTGCAGTTAGGCAGCTGTTAGCGTTTCAGAAAAAATTAGCACCAGGTTCAACTGTAAACAATGAGCTCATTCTCTCTGCTAGAGCGCCGCGCAACACACCACATCTGTTTTGGAACAAGCAGTCTTATTCAAGGCCCACACTGAGGTAATCCACACCCCCCCCTGTAAAAATCAAACTGGGAAAAGTACTTGAGAGGACCCCTTAAAGTCATGTAATGCCCTACAACCGACGCTGTGAATGAGTTTTCTAATGTGCGTGACGAGCATGCATACTTCACCTACACTATGGACGAGTGAAGAGGTAAAGATTAATATTTATGAAGACCGAGGAATGTATGGAAATACTTCCTGAAGGGTGATTGGACTTGTAGTTGGCTCACCCAACTTCAGATGTTTCAATTACATCAGATGGGAAAGAGTGTATAAACACAATTAGCCGTTCTACTTCCTAAAATCACCAAGAAGGTATATTTACCTGCAGATCCACAAAATATATAAGACTTCAAAGACGTCACCAAAGAAGCTTTCAATGAGTCTGAACCTTTCAAGTCATGGCTTTGACTGTTAAAGAGCCATTTCACTGAAAACAAATATATATATCAGCTTATACAGACTCATAATTTGAGATACAAGTTATCCAAATTAAATGTCAAAATACATTGTTTATGACTGCGTCCAAAAATGAGCCATATTAGCGTTTCCTTGTCTGGTACTGTTATGGTGAACGTATGGTTTGGTTTAGGCATTAGAACGATTTGCTTAGGGGTATGGAAAGATCCTGGTTAGGGAAACTTGATGGTTAACCGGTGAACTACTCTGTTAGGGTTGAGGAACAATGTGGTCATGGTCGAAAGAAACTGTGACCAATGAAACACCGACAGGAAATGGGACACAAACAGCGGTCACATGCTTCGACCCATCTGACCCATCCACACCGACCTCTTCCCTAAAATGTTGTGGCTTTGAACAATGTCACATGTGTCAATTCTGAGCATTTGAACAAATGTCTGATGCTATCATTTGCCTGGGAAGGATGGTAACCCATCACAGCAATACTTTTGAAGACAGGCTTAAAATAATCAGCAATAACGTAACACTGATTAGTAATTATGGGCTAAAACAAGCAACATCACAAACCTGTATGGTCCTTTAAGGCCCTCAGCAAATCTGTGATGCGAGTGCAGCCTAAAACACAAACCTTATATCCTGGAGATGCTCTGATGTGTAGAAAGCTGATATTATGTTTAGTGTATGACTAGATAAAAGATCCCAGCTTCCACTATAGGAGCCCAGTCTGGATGACAAAGACTTGGGAGGGAGACAGTGAGACAACAGGCACATCTATAGCTGGCTACTGTATATAGGTCAACCCTTTAAGTCTCCTATTGCAGCATAGAGTATATGTGGAGCGTGCAGCAAAGACAGCTGCAGCAACCACTGGACACGTTCAGTGCCTAATCCAGACAGTAGTAAAGACTTGAAATGTGGTTGTTAACCTTCACCATGTGCAGGATTTTTCTTTTTCTCAAACATTACTTACTTGGCAACAATGTGAGTCTATTAATAATGTTGTCTTGAGTGTCTATAACTTTTCAATTAAAACAACAGACTGAGAGAAGAGTAGGCACAATGGTGTTAGTGGAGCTCACTGAAAATAGAAATGTAAAAATCGTCTTCTTTCTCCTCGCGGTTTGTTAGTCGTGCGGTCCTGGGTGTGTGCGTGACTGGCAAGAGGGTCAAACAGACAAGAGGAGCAGGTGGCACCCAGGTGGGTGCCGCCGGGTTGGTGGGCAAGGATTGGTGGGCGCTGCCCTTTTCACGGTCCACGTGCCATCTGCCTCGGCCGGCAGTGACTGCGTCCCGGTGACAAAGAGGGAACAGAGGGACGGAGGAAGAAAAACTGCACAGCCATGTTAGAAAAACCTACAGATCATTTGCTCATTTTCACCACCTTCCTCCACTTTGTTCTCGCTGCACAAGCGGGCGGCTCTGACAGACTTGGCTCCGGTTCCTGTAGTGAACTACACTTTTGGTTATTCTGGTGATGTTATGCCAGCAGTGCGTGTAATTTAATGGTGACAATACATTTATTTATGTGCAAAAACCCTTGACTTGAGCCCCAGCCTCTTTTGGTTTCAACCTACACAAAACCTATATCTGTTTGTCCTACATCTGTGTTGCAGCATGGAGTCAAGTGGAGGGATTGGTCTTGTCTCCATAGAGACTTGATGTCACACTCTGGCAATTTAATTTGGCAAACCAATTTATGGAATAGTTAATTGCAACACTGCTCTATTTAACAGTCAAATGAGCTCTGGAAAGATGTCCTCGGTCTTGTGACCTTAGAAATGTCATATATTTTAATCAGAGCTATAGAGCAATAGTTCATTGTGTGCGCTGTCCTTTGTGAGAAAAATTCTATTTTGTTTGGATGAAACCATCTTTTTCTTTGGGGTCACTTATGCCGCTGCTTTTCAACTTCTACATAAAAACAGGATCAATGAGGGGGTCAAAATGTCTGTACGATCTGCTGGCGGCTAATGTTTATGAGGGTCTGCTACACCTGGCTTTCTTGTTATAAAAAGAGAGACTGGCAGAAATAAAATGGGGGCTTGTTGCGGTGCTTAAATCCGTCTCAGCTTTCTCTATCTTCCTCCCATTGGAACGAGAGGGGGGGGGGGGGGGGGGGAAGTCGTATGAGCTATTTACGAGGAAGGTCACACTGAGAGGGCATGGCAAGGAGCCAGAAGTCTCTCTCCTTCTCCTTCTCCTCCTCCCTCCCTCCCCATGTCTTTCTTTCATCCTCTCCACTCTACTCCTCTTGTAACTCTCGGAATGCTAAAATCGACACTTTTATTTTGGGATTGAACCGATATTGTACGGATATTTTGCAGCAGTATTTAATACCTCCAATGTGGCAATCATCATAAGTAAATTTACAAAGATTTACATGTAGTTTACATCAGTAATTTTCCCTCTTAATGAAAAAAAATCTCTCTCATTTGGATCACAGACACGAGTCGCGTTTCCATTCAATTATCCAGCAAATTTCAAGCAAAAATTTAAAATTTTAAAGTTTCCATCAACTGGTTTGGAGCGAATAAAAATAAGTTTTAATTGTTCTCTTATGTCAGCTAGTATTGTCCATGTTTCATGCTGTCTGGAGACAAACTTTTTGAGGACGTTTTATTGAATTTTGACGTTTCCATAGAGCTTTTCTAATGCGATATTTCAATATGCTACTGACATTCTTCAGTTTGGTAAGTTAAAGCAAGACTATGTAATGTTTGCTGCACAGCGGCCACTGTGGCTACAAGTGGCAATTACAGGACAATGGCACATTGGTTCTCCGAGATTCTTTTGAGTCATTTGCTTTAAACACATCATCATATGGTGACCTAACAACCTAGCAAGTGGAGTCGGACCACAAGCAGGAAATGATAAACTGACTGAGTAATGTCAGTCACACAGAAATATCTATCTACGGTTTGCTAACATTGGCCACCAGAAGCAGAAGTAAGACTGAAGAAGCAATATTTTGGATAGTGTTGATTTGATCAAGGGTCTGTTTGCTTCTGAGCTCAACTTTTCAAATAATAATAATGATAATACATTTTATTTATATAGCAATTTTCTTAACGAGGTTAAAAAGTGCTTTACAAAAAAAAACAGCAGATAAAAACCAAAAACAACAATAAAACAAACAATAGATAAAAAACATAAAAACACCAGGGGATAAAATAAAGTAAAAGAAAAATAATATATAAAACAGCAAGAGAGGGATGAACCCAGCAACATATTAAATATTCATAAATGCCTCCCTATAAAAGAATGTTTAAAGGGATTTAAAAAAAACTCTAATGATGTAGCCCGTTTGATCTCAATAATAGGCTAGTAGTGTTCCACAGTCTGGGGGCATCTAACAGCAAAGACCCGGTCACCTTTGGTCCCAAGCTAGAAGCTAGGAGCAACGAGTAGAGCTGCGTCCACCCATCGGGGACAGGGAATGGGTATATAGGAGGGGGGGGGCAATAAATCTTTGATATAATCTGATCCTTTAAAAGGCTTTAAAAAGGATCACTAACATTTTTATATCAATGCGGAACACAACAGGCGTGGTTTTGGAATGATCTGGCTGAGAGGAAGCATATAGAAAAACAACAGTGGCCCAAGGATGGACCCTTGAGGAACACCACAATTAAAATGAGCAACAGAGGAACGGGCCTTTCCTATAACAACAGAGAAAGTTCTATTGAATAGAATCAGAGTCATCATATTACAGGCAGAAAACACTGACTGGGTCCCTTTTACTACACTTGTTGAACTGTTATTATACTTTAACGGTTAATGATTAACCTGGAATTGATCTTCACATGTCCAAAAACTGGCCCTGATCCAAAACTGACCTGTAGAAAACCTAAACAAAATCAACGTACACTAATGAATTTTCAAGTAAGACAGCCCTGATCATAAAGGGACATTATTAGACACGCAGACTTGAGGCCCATGTCTATATGCCTACCCGGCCCGATTAACCTGGTCTGTCTTTCGCTCTCTCTCTCTCAAATTAAAAGAATTATTTAATCATATTTGGGTGAACCGACCATTTAAAGCTGCTGCGTTGAACATTGGTACAAAATAGCAATCGACGGTTTCACCCTGATGTGTTTCTTTCTCTCTCCTTGCACCTCCAAGCCTCGGCAGCCTTCCATCCCCACCATCCCCACCCGCCCCGACTCACACACTCGAAAACTCAAGAGAGCACTCCAGCGGGAGTAGGCAGCCGCGGAAGCAGAAGAGGGTTAGATTAGGTGTGAAATACGTTCTGTGACGACTTTCAAACAAGGTAAAAGCACCGTGGCATCGCTGGCGGAGTGGGCGAGCGAGTGCACCTAGTGGAGGGCTGTCCCTTTGATGTTTAATTTAGAGGGAGGGAGGGAGGGAAGGAGGGCGGGGTGGATGGAGAGGGAGAGATGGTAGTAGTGTTGAGTGTGCTGAAACTCCACTGTTTTCCATCAAAGGCTCTGGGCTTCCTCTCCTTTTCATTTATTCACCAACAATGATAAAGGAGAGCATGGTTGCTGGAATACAGCCGAGAACAAGGAAAGAGGAGATGAGGATGGAAGGAAGGAGGGAGGGAGGAAGAGCAGGAGGAAAGTGAAAAGAGGTTAGTAAAGAAGGTTCTGGTGGAGGGTTGAGCCAAATCTGGCTCATGGAAGCTCCACCATTTCCTCTCTTGTCCTCTCTTCCTCTTCTTTCCCCTCTCTGTCTCTATCTGTCCTCCTTCTATCCCATCCCTCCGTCTCACTCTGTCCCCTTTTTTTCTGCCCCCTCTCCATCTCTCCTTCCCCTCTCCTCTGCCGGGGAGTCCTTCCTCCTCCTTTCTGCTCACTGAGTGAAAAGTGGAGCTGTGTGCCAGGCGGAGGAAGCAATTAAAAATTAATGGAAGCTGAGTGATAGAGAAACCTGCAAGGGCGTGCCGCCCGCCACACACATGCAAGCACACACACACACACACACACACACAGTTTCCCCTCCTCTCTTCCTGTGCTCTCTTGTCTCTCCCTTCCTCAGTTTCTCTTCACCTCTTTCTGCTTCAGTGTGTCGGGAGCGTCAGCCGTGACGAGGTGAAATGGAAACACGGAACACAGCGGAGGCCAAACCCGGACACCCGCTGTCTGATGGAGCTTCCAGTGGGTTTTTTTTACCGAATTTGATGAAATGTGACATGAAGTCATGTATACTTTGTCGAGATAAATATGACGTTTCACATCATGTCCGATCTTGTCCAGACCGGGCCTACAGTCTGCAGATGTGGACAGCTTTCGGTTAGAGTTTTTCAGACTCAAAGAGTCACTTACTTTGCACTAAGAGTAGACAAAACAAAATCAAACTACGGTGCATGTGAACACAAACAAAAATGGTGGGTTTGCGGTCAAAACAAAGTGTTGCATCTGGTTTGGATCAGGGCCTGCCAACTTGAACTTTGAACACAATTTTCATCCTGTGCTCCCCGAAACACAATACTGCCCAGTTCCCCTGCAGCTGGTCAACGTAGTCATATGATTGGCTGCCTCTTTGCGTGTCATTGTGTGTGTTTATTACAGTGAGTACGCTGGCGAATGCTCACTGCACGGAATTCAAGACCAAATTTGAGATGCTGGTGGTTCTGTTTATACAGCATTGAGAGTGTGCATATGTGGACACATTCACACGTACATTAGAGTCGGCTTGTGGTGTCTGCATTAATTCACACGGACATGGGCAAGTGACAAATTTATGTCATGCCTTTTCTCATACAATTTCCCCGTCACCTTCTTTAAGGCCTTTACACACCGAGGACTTTTTTTCCTATGCGATTAATTCAATATATTTTTTCTAACTGTTGTTTTTGTCATGAGTACTTTCACACAGAACCTGAATATTACACGGCGAAAAGTTGTTAGTTAGTTTGTTAGTTGGTCTCTGCCTGCGCAAATCTATTCAAACCTTTTATTGAACAAGTTGTTGTTACCGTCTCAAAGTCGTTCATCACTGCCGCTATGAATAGTTTTGATGCAAAATATTCCAGGCTGTTCTCATACACCGTTCATAGCTACACATATGAATAGTAATAATGATCTGTAATTCGTATGATCCACATAATTGTGAGCCAGGAAGTATAAAGTGTGACAAACGCCTTGTAGGGAAGAGGCCGGGGGGTGGACGGGGTTGACATTCGAATGAAAACGCGCAAAAAATTAGGAATAACTTTTCATAAAATATCATACGAACCGCTGTATGACGATACGTTGAACATTTTTCAGGCGAGTATTTTCCATTTTCGTGTATACCATATACTTAATAAGTGTGGCTATTGTTTGTCTATTGTCAGACATAATGTAACAAAATTGATCTTGAGATGTTAGTTAGGGGTTACTGGTATATAAGGTTATATTCTACCCCAAATCTCCCAGGATGCATCATTGTGTAGTAGCCAGTAAGGCTGTACTGATGATTTTGTACTGTTATATGACGAGGTTGCTGTTCATGTGTTGGTTGGGATGCTCACAGATGACAAGCACGTCAATGTGCTGAGCTGGTTGTCGTTTATTTCTCAACGGAAACCTCATCCCCCTCTCTCTCTGGTCCTGTTTGGTCCTCAGCGAAGGACATGGCCTCTCACCTCTGTCCTGGGACAACCTCCCCCCCGCCATCTCCCAAACATACACACACACACACACACAAGCTGGAAGCCCCTAGGGTGCAGCGGCCACGCTATCAGAACGCATTTGCATACCGGAGAGGAGGATGTAGACCCTGCTACGCCATACACACACGGAGCCACCCTGACCCTTGACCTCGATGCCCTCCCCTCCCCACCACCCCCGGGACTCCCCCATCCCACAGATGAGCTGATGCATTATTCCCCAGAGGTGGACGAACAGGCCTTTGTTCTGAGAGAAGGCAGGCATCCACAGTAGAGCAGAACATCCACCTCTCTTTTTTTTTGGTGCAGGATTTTCAATCAAAAAAGAAGTCTAACAGTCTTTGCTTTCGTCGAGAAAAAGTGCTCCGGTGCAGAGGAGGTGACTTCAGCAACCTCCTCCCACGGACAAATCTATTGGAAGTCCACTGCAGTGGAAGAAAAACAGCATTGATTTTTTCCCTCTCAGGTTGCAGGTATCTGAACTCAAGTTAACCAAATATGGACTTCTGTAAACTGTGTCCACTGTGCACTTCATGCACCGTACACCTCATGTCCTCATATCCATTTCAAAGTGTCATGAAGAGTACTACTCCGTCTGTGAAAACAGTTGTATGTCTTCTGAGTCAAAGGAATGCTATTGAGTTGCATTATGGGAAAAGTAGGATCTTAGTATTTCTGACCCACACTAAGGACTAAGTCAAGAACATCTCGGCCTCTGCTGTTTCCATCCTCGGTGAATTTACTAACCAAGCAAACTCCATCCGCTGAGGAGGATGGTGAGTTGAAAGCTCTGGAAAAAGGCCATTAAGTGGACCTTGAATTAAGATATCTTAGTCAAACTACTCTTTCCAAGGTCAAGAATGAACTACAACCCTCAATTTGAACAACTGAAGAGACGGACATTGTTTTTAACGGGGACGGTCAGTGGTATAGCTTAAATAAGCCGTGATGACTACAGTGTCAACCGACAGGACTTGCTCTCTGCAAAGCTCTGTGGCTTTGAGGAGGAGCTCTGGTGAGCAGCTCGACACAAACCGAAAGTTGTTACAAAAAGTTGCGAGACGTGGGGTTGAACAAAGCAAAGCCTCGCTGTGCGTACACAGCTGAACAGTTTGTAGGTCGCAGCATGCACCGCTGCTACGTGGAAGATAGCAGAGGCATGTGGTTACACCCTGCTCCATCTCGCTGAGGCCTGTGGTGGGCGGCCATTTTGGTTAAACCCATGTCGGTCTGAGCTGGGGGTTTCACTACCGCACCCTTCCCCTCTACCTTACTCCCCGCTTGCAGCTCCTACCCCTCCTACAACTACCATACAAACGTTTGAACGCAGGTCGCATGTGGGCGAGCGTATAGCTGCCGCCACCGCCGTAAATTTACAATTATGCAGCGCATGTAACATGACTAACCTGGACGGACTGTGTGGGTGTGTGTGTGTGTGTTTTACTGCAGTTCAAAGTGGAAGATATCACTGTGTGAAAGGCAGCAGTGTTTCTGGAAGCATGTGCGGTGTGTTTATCAGGGTGAAAAATGGACAGCCGCTGCTACATCTAACACGGTGTTGTGACTGCAGCTATGGAAACAAAAGAGAAGATAGAAAGTGTGATAGTGACACTCACCTATAGATGGAAAACAGCAGCAGGAACACGCCACGGAGCCATGGAAAAAGGAGAAGAAAAGAAAGTTAGTCAAATGATCTTCATGCGTTCAGCATAAAATCATAAGCAAACTAATTGCACAATAAAGCCTCGGTTCACAAAGTGGTCATTTAGGGGGTTCCAGCAAAATGAGGAATAGCTTAATTTCACTTTAATTGAAATTATCCTCGTTAGGGCACGTGTAAGAGTTACTGCACTCATCATCACTCTCACTCTCATCATTTTCTATTTCCCCACAGAAAGTGTAGACTTTGTACATATGGGGCCTCTTCGGGTCTGGAGCCCCGATGTGTGACTACTTAGGCATTCGGGACATGAAAAACATTTAAGAACCGACTTGTATAAAGCAATGAAAATACCATATTTTCTATGGTACGGGTTATGAGTTCTCTGTTAGCTGGTGAATTCAATCTAGGAGGTGGTTTTTTATTTGAGTTTCTGTTAATCGGCGCACACAATGCTCATGTGAACGGAGACTTTCTTTTCTTCCTCCCCCTTTTCATTCTACCATCTCAAGATGGGCGGCTGCCTCTCTCAGTAGTGGTTTTATATTTTCCTGCACTTGGCTTAAGTGACACGGCAGAGGGGGGGCTGTGAAATTCCAGACAGCCTCATTAAAGCGCAGTAATTGCTTTGCGAACAGCGGCTCATAAAAAGGCTCCGCTGCCCCATCTCTTCCTATAAAAGGCAAGGAGGTAGCGGGGTATTGGGGGTGGTGGTGCGGGGGGTATAGAGGTGCAGGACAAGGGGGACCCCAACTGTGGAAGTGGAGGTGGAGGAGAAGGATGGGATGGGGGTGTGTGTGTTTATGGCAATGATGCCTCAAATTACCATCCCTCCATCTTTTACTGCGACAGCATGCTGAGGTTTGAGCAAGCCCCCCCCCCCCATGAAGAGCGCCAGGCTTTGAAGCCAATTTTACATAGTGGCCAAACTTCCAGGTTCGTCACGTGATGCAATTGGGCCCAAAAATACTTTTCCCCATAGACTTAAATTGGGAACGAGATGTCTTTTTTTTTTTTGTTTTGTCCAAACACTTGAATAGCCCTTATTTAAAGGGGACATATCCTGCTCATTTTCAGGTTCATACTTGTATTTTGGGATCCTACTAGAACATGTTGACATGCTTTCATGTTCAAGCAACACATTATTTTTCTCATCCTGTCTGTCTGAATATATGGTGCACCTTTGAAAAGGTATAGTTCTCAAGCTGTCGGCGGTATATTCTGATGAGCCTGCATGTGACATAGGAAGGGGAGCCAGATCTGATTGGCTTGTTGAATCACATGTTTTCTGATCCAAGCAGCCCATAAAAAAACTGACTGGGTTGTCTTATTTCACATTTTGTGGGTTGGTAGGCACTCCAGATTATCCGGATGTATGAGCACAAGCACTGAAAAAAGTGAGTTTTTCATGATATGTCCCCTTTAAATCATTATGTCCTAAAAGTTGTAAAATTCACTAATAGTCAAATGATTTGACTTTCAACTTTCAGACGAATGGAACGGGGTCCCGCCTCCAACGCTTGTATCCACTTCTCTTTATCCATCCGTGGGGTTTGAGCCATTCATCAGTTTATCATTATGGCCAGATTGATCAATGTCACATTTAGTAACTTTCAGCTATGGGTTGATTCAATCCAGAAATATCCCTATTGGTTGTGATACCAGCCTTGTAAATACCCCGCACACAAACAGATACCCACACACGTGTGAGCACTAATGATTAATCATGCATACATAGTGCAATCACCCACACAGATTAGCTACTAACAAACAGAACACAATACACACCACTAATTCCGCCACGACTTTATCTTCTCTGCGGAAGAAGTTGTGACCCCCCCCAGCGCAATATGCCCCACTTCTTTCTTTAATTTTTTTTCTAGGATTTCCATCTCACAGAGCCCCGCTGACATCGCTCTCTCAGCACATAGCCAGAGGCCTGTTGGCAAAAAAAAAAAAAAAGCGCCTTCTCCTTCATTGCACCACCTAATGAGGTAATAAGGGTGAAGCTTCACCAAATGTGTTTGTTTTTCACACCCAGGCCCTGCTAAATGCCTGCTCCTACAACCCCACAGTTTGCATAATGATGCCAGTTGACAAACCACTCTTCCCATGCTAATGATGAGGCCGTGTCAACGCTACGTCGGCTAAATTCATCGTTTCCTCTCGCTTGTGCTTTTCAGAAATGCTCTATAGAGTGGAAAAAGATTGGAAAAACAACCTGCTATGAAAGTTGTGACTGGATAATTTGAGTGTTTCTCACGCAGTCTGGACACCTTTCTATGTATGTAAGAAGCAAGTAAAAGCTAATTTTTTCTTTTACACTGCATTTTCCAAAGCATAGCTGGGGGAGAACTGCTTTTCATGATGCAAAATGTGTGTAGAAAAAAAAGAAACAATAGCACAATGAGGGTAGCTGAAGTTTTGAGGTAGAGAAATCCCTCAGTAGGTTTCACTTTCACATGGTGATTAATCACTTAAGAAGATTGCGCCCTCCCCCTGTACCCCCCTCCTCCCTTCCCTTCTCCTCCTCCTCCCTTCCCCAGCGCTGATGCTCATAACAGGATTGGTCTGGCTAATGTCTCTCTACTTAACATATTTCAAGCTTTGGCTGAAAAGTGGCACGTTTTCATGTGAAAAGGCAGATGAATCGCAAAGACAAAAGACAGATGATAGTTCTTGACTTTCTCTTTTCTTGCGGGGGGGGTGGCAATGTTTTGCCTCCCCCCTCCACCCCCCTCATTTGCTTAGCTTTCCTCTCCACATAGCTTTCTCTGTATAGTCAGGGAGAGCTAGCAGGGGGTCCCCACTTTCTCTCCAGCTAAAGGGATTAGCTGTAATTGGGACAAAAGTGCCGTCCTGAAGCTTTTTTTTTTTAACACCCTGAGCCTCTCTCTTTAGCAGGCCGCTAAACTACTGTCAGCTCCTCTACAAGCGTCTTATCAACTCGTATAAAATTTCAGTCGCAGGAGAAAAACGTGCTCCAAGAAGCTCGCATTTTAGACACTTCTGGTGGGAGTCCTTCAGTGGTTTCGTGTTTGAGGTTAAGAATACACGTCGGACTGGGGGAATCGTTTCATTTATCTGTGACCTTTTCATTGCCCCAGCTGTTTTTTTCCTGTCTTGTCTAGCTCCGGTGGCGCTGAGAATGCTCACATGTTTCCTTTCTCACTCTCTTATCTGACATGTCTGCGAGGCCTCGCCGCCTATGAAAGTGATGTCACTCAGACTGGTGTGGAAGGCTGGGGGAAGTGTCAGAAAAGCGGAAGAAGATGCGAGCCGGCGACCGTTTTCTGCGCGTTATCTATTTTGAGTCTCATAAAGCAGTTCTTCACTGTCGTCAGCTGTTTTGAAACTGGATGCGTATTGAATGCTGCGGCAACATCCTCCGGGTAACCTTCAGCAGAGCGTTCTGCTGCAAGGAATCAATAAATGATGAAGAAGAAGAAGGGGCTGGCCATTTGGCTGGTTACTACATTTGTCAAGATGCTTAGGTCAGTTGCATCTTGCGATGACAACCCACTGACACAGTTGCTGCAGCTCTCGGTGCTTCTTGCTGCCAGTACCATACCCTCCATCATATGAGGGAAAAAAGTCCAGATGCCCGAAGCTTAAACACATCAAACAGATGCCACAGGCAACTTCTGACCTGATCCTGTTCGAGGAGGAATCAAACTGCAGTCCAAGAGGCAAAACAGAAGTCCTACTTCTTCTCCCACCTAAACTCACCCCCAGAGAGCCCCATTAAACAGTACAAAAGTCAGGCTTACTGGGCTGACTTTATGGCTACCAGATGGCATGAGGGGGGCCTGGGCTGCCTGTGAACTAGCCTCCACCCCTGTAAAACAGTGACCAGTTGACCCTGGAGCCATATAAACCTGGCGTCTAAGACAACAAGGCTCCAACCAACAAGACACGTCTCTCCGGTCAAGTCACCTGAGGAGGCCGGATTGTTTGACTTCCAGTCCTCTCCGCAGAGTTCACGTTATGAGGGTAAATGTCTTGGTGGCTGCCCTTCTATTAATAAGAAGAGTAGTAGTCTTGGAATCAGATTTTAAGTATAGTTGATAAGTTTTATTTTCAGCAAGAAAACGTGCGATTTTCACCGTCTACCCTTGTTCTTCAATTACAGAAGACACTCGTTGTCATGTATGTATTGTCATGTAATAATAGAGAACCATGCAGTTAGATTTGCACTTCATTAAGAGCCCTAATGATGCCAACTGATAAAAAAAAATGTGTATTCGACACAGACGTGCCTCTGAAGGCTCATTTCTAGGTGTCACAGAAAGTTCGCGACCCTTCGCGACCTCACAACGAAACAGCCAAAGCCACCTCTTGACTGACTTTATGGTCTGGACCACTGTAAAAATAGAACAAAAAGGAACGGGGGTGGGGGTGCTGGGTGGTGATTGCGTCTGGCCTTTAGAAATGCAGGCTCACTCTACAAACACTATCTTGAGAAGTAATCAAGGGAGGGACACTTAAAGGCTTAATTGCGCCAAATGTCCTTTAATGACCAGAAGTCACAGCCCTTCTTTACGTCCTTAAGTTTTAACGGCCAGAGAGCCCGGGAGAGGTCAGAGAGGGGTCAGGGTGAATAACAGAAAGGCCAACAGAAAGTTTTGGGACGCATCCAGAGCGGCTAACAGCAGTGCAGTGCAGCCCACTTGGGTAGGGCTGGGAGGTTAAAACTGAGGGACCTTAGAAAGAAGCTGTTGTGGCTTCTGAGAAGAAGAGGCGTGGAGGCCAGAATATTCAAGGCCAAGGGTACATCGAGAGGGGAAAAAAACTAATAGCAGTGTTTACAAAATGGATTCCTTTGCAGAGTGAGCAAATGAGGAGGCTGCAAGAGTTTGACGATGGTGTCAGGCCCTGTGCTGTTGGGTAAGATGTGATCTGGCTGCATGGGGCGTCAATAAAGGTTAAAGGGGAATCCACCTCCGTCCTGACCACGAGACAAACTGGAACCAGGATGATTCTTTAAGTCGACGAATAGCCTGTTTGTGTTGTCACACTCTCTTTTGTCCCTGCTGTTCTCCTCATTTCCCTCCTTTCCTCTCACATCTGGAAAGCAGGGCCGGTCTCTCTGCCATTCCCCCATGCATGCACACACACACACACACACACACACTGACGTCATGTAGATCGCTCTGCCTGATGGAAAGCATATGAGCTGAGAAAGGAACATTGGAGGAAGGGGGTGTTGTCACCAGAACACACAAGTTATCTGCCAGAACTCGACTGAAACTCACTTTTTCCAGGACTTTTTTCATCATACAAGGCTGCTGCTGCTGCTTTAAGACTGCTGGACATCAGATTCTTCCTTTGCAGAATGCAATGTAATCACAATCTCTCTGAACCAGGAAGACACACAAGTGTTTCTTCCCTTGCAAGCAATTTTAGCGTAAAATGAAAAAGCTACGATTAAATGAGAAATCCGAAACATCTGCACTTCTACAGATGTGGTAGATGAAGTCTGATGCTTCTACCAATCAGTGCATCCTATCAATGGTGGTTGACAACGTTTGCACTTCATGGCTTTTAATAAAAAGCCTGATGATTCTAGCTATAGCATTTAGCTATATAAGTAACTAGTTGTGTGGAACTTCAGACTTCAGAGTTATTTTGCACTCCTCCCCTCTTCCAAAACAGTGCAGGGGATGTTGAAGAACTGTTCTTGGCTCTGGCAGGACAATTTGTTGACAAGTTGCCTGCTTCCCCTCCATTCATTGGCTAACTCTTTCCATGGCTGCACCAATGTCTGAGCCAACACAAACGCCCTGGTGCAGCTGTGCTCGACCACCACCACCACCACCTCCATCATCGCTACTTACAACTGGAAGTGGTCTATGTGGGGGATGTGGAGGTTGTTGCATGAAACAATTTGTCTTTTTAGATGTTATCTCTCTCTTTCTGGCACTTTATCAGAGATGAACTCAGATCACACCTGAACCTCATATAGAGTTGTTGTTACGGAACAAGACAATATGACAAAAAATGCTCCACGACAAAACTGAATCGGATCTTCTTTATTGCACTTTTCTGAATGTAATTCTACATTTTTCTCTTCCTTCCTTCCTTCCTTCCTTCCTTCCTTCCTTGTACGTATATTTTAGTTTGCACTCAGCCCCTGTAACACCATATTGGTGCCACCTGCCACCAGGAAAAAAGCTGAGAAGGCTTGAAACGATCAGTCACGCAAACACGCGTGTGCACGTAGCCTTGCACACACTCCCACACTTGTATACACCAACCCATAAGCATACGTGCTGTGCATCCAAACAAGAATGGGTGGTAAACAACAGCACCCACTCGCATTATAGTGAGAACAAAACAGCAAAAACAAGAATCCGATTAAAGTAGCGAGCAGGGTGAGGTGGCGCTGGAAATGAATTGTGCGTACTTTGCAGTTGGTATATAAGCCCTTTCGTGCTGAAGGGCGATTACCTAGTTTGCAGCGCTGGTAAGCTGAAAAGCAGCTTGGAGAGAGTTTTTAAAGACGCAGCAGTGGTGGCAGCCTGTCCTCTCTCCCCCCCGCCCCCCTGACCAGCATGGGGCGGCCTCGCGAGGCTGCTTAAAAAAGGACCACATAGAGGTGCAACACAACCAAATTTACAGATCCAATACGAGCGCAACGTGTTGAGTGAAGTAGGTCAGCCGATACAAGTAGGTCCCCCACACGCACATGACGGGCCTCCCACAGAAAGAGCATCAGTTTACATTCCGTAAACACTGAAGTAAAAGATAAGAATGTGAAAAAAGATAATATAATGAGCTTGTCAGAATTCTTGGCAGCTGTTTTGGTGTTGTTTCCAACACTGCAGACAGCGCTGATCCCCTCCTCTGAGCTCCAACAGGGCATGCCCACAAGAGGAAGCTGCTCTATTTTTGAGGCTTGCTGCTGACCTTTGTCACTTTTCTCCTCTGGAGAATAAAGACAAGTCCGGACCGGAAATGGTACCGGACTCAGATTGAGCTGCCACCGACTCCAAGGAGAGCTGCAACCACTAGGTGGTATGATGTGATTTGAATCAACAGAACTCATAGAGAAGTTCAAATACCTCTGCATACCTGGCCAGTCACTGCATTACCTCTGACAAGCACTTTTTGGAAGCATATTGATGTCTATACAAGCGTGAAGTAAAGCTGAGTGCTAAATCTTTAATACTACACTAACATTTTATAGTTTTAAAACATCTTTAAAGCTGACCATGTTGCAATTCCACACCATTTAGATCCCCATGTGAAGGGCCTTAAAGTTTTTACAGTTTTCAAACGGCAACATGTTGCTGCCATTTGCAGACACCAGCATTTTAATTTGCATAATAACCATCTTAATAATTTAATCTTTCAGGTTGCATAGTAACCTTAAAAAAACAACAACAACAATGCTGGGGGTATTTATGAACTCCTGCAATTCCCAGCCACTCTATATCACAAGTCACAGCATAAATAGACCTATTAGAGGGCTATTTATGCTGTGCGCCATAATAAAATGAGGTGACGACCAAAAAAAACAGCAGGATTATATAGCACGCATACTGTATATGCCTTAACAACCCTTACATAAGACTCTCAAACAATGGCGTCGCTCGCCCTGCTATCTTTTTGTGTCCTAACCGGAAAGAATAGAGAGGAAAGAGAGAGAGAGAGGGAGAGAGAAAGGGGGGATTAGTGGGAAGGATAGAGGCAGAGGCCCACATCTGGGTAATTGGGGTTGACAGGCCTTGGATCATCCCTCCCGACAACAGAACTTCTGAAAGACGGAGGGAGGTGGGGGGGGCGTGGGGTGGGTAAGGGTTGCCCAAACCCTATGGAGTTTATAATGAGGCACAGTATAGTGGCAGCTTATTGGTACAATAACTGTTAAAAGGACCACGGGGATGTTTTTATGCTTTAAATCAATTTGCGACGACTTGTGTGAATATTTGGACACCTTTTGTTTTTTCAAGTGATGTTATCAGCATGTGAACAGAAAATGAAATTGAGGGCCAAGATTGAGGATGTATAAGTGTGTGTGTGTGTGTGTGTGTGTGTGTGAGGTAGCAGGGCTGGGGTTACATGCTAGTAAGCTAGAAACCTAGTAAGTGTCTAAGTGAACAATGGTCTTGTTTACGTCTCCAGATTTCATCATCATAGCATTCTTCTGTGCTCTGAAAATCTGATGCCCCAGCAGGATAGCAAACACACACACACACACACAAATGCTGTCTTCCCACCTGCCCAGTGAAACATAAGACGTGGCTAAGTATTCACGCCCTCTGCTCCGCGCTGGCACACATCCAGCAGCAGGTTGGCAGGTTAAACTGGGCCCTCAAGAATCTTCACTGATGATGGTTTTGCATCCAACAGTGCACTGTACAGGAAACATGTTTTTATTAAGTGAACCTTTGGCGTGCAAAATCCCCTTCCTAGGATAGTTATTAGTAAAGGAGCAGGTTCTAAAATGAAAAAAAAAAAAAAAAAAAATTATTTTCCCGTTTAATCCTAAATTTTGACCCAGATATGTAAATTTTTATTCCTGTCCCGTTGTACGGCACGGAGGCAGACAGTGCCACTGTCTGCCACAAAGCCGCTGTGAAATTGTTCAGTTCAGCTCCACTGAGGTAGGCATGCTGGGAGCTTGTGGGACCCTGTGCACGTGTGTGTGTGTATGTGTGCGTGCATGAAAGAGTGTGTTCAAGTGAACTGTGCAGCATGGGCGATGAGGCACACTGTGATGCGGGGAAAAAGGAGAGAGAAAAAAAGAGAGCAAGAGAAGAATGGATGAGAGAGGGAGAAAGAGAGAGAGAGAAGGGA
Source organism: Sebastes umbrosus (assembly GCF_015220745.1). Lineage (NCBI taxonomy): Eukaryota > Metazoa > Chordata > Actinopteri > Perciformes > Sebastidae > Sebastes > Sebastes umbrosus. Next base: position 8,597,938 of record NC_051274.1, read on the forward strand.
GAGAGGGGCGGGGCGGAGCGAGTGAGCGAGCGAGGGATGGATGGATGGGAAAGAGAAAGAACAGAGAGACGCTCTGGTCAGGCACGCGATGCTTGGCTGGAATCAGGTCAGGCCCACATGAGGCCTTCCTCACCAACACACTCTCAACAAAAAGGGTTCCATACAAGCAGCAGAGAACACGTTCTGCTGGGTTGCACTACATTATACAGTATGGTGCCGTGAAGAGCTATTTAAAGGAGCAGTCAAACATTTTCAGATTAGAGAGCCTGGAATAGGGCTGGATGTCAGACCTCGATGAATATTGAAAAGTGTCAAGTACCAAAAGCTTGGTCTGTATCGTTTATTATATTGTTATCAAATGCTGCTCAGTCCTAGATGTAGGTAGGTATATTTTTCACTTTTCAAAAAGCTAAGTTAGCAGTTTCCCAACGTTTCCACTCTCTGCGCTAAACTTGGCTAAACAGGCGCAGAGATGAAAATTAAATTGACTTCGGTAAGAAGAGCATTCACAAAATGTTGCATCTAATGAAAATGCTCGCCTAACTGAGTCAAAAGTGATGTTGTGTCCAGTTAGATAGCAAGCCAACAATGTTGGCCGGGCTTGATATCAAACGTCAATACATTTTGCGTACCAACAAAAACATGTCCGGGTATTGAAAATTGTCAAGTAGTCTTACAAAAGTCCAGCTACACGTATTCTATTGGCCCCAGCATTAAAACAATTCAAACAAATCAGCTCTAGTTGTTGGTAAGAATATTTGTGATTCTTCACAACACTAGGCTATAGCAGTTTCCAGGCTCTGTGTTACGCTGAAATTGTCTTTAATCTCCTCTGACTCACGGTAAGACAGCAAACGAGAGGATTTCCCAAAATCTTGGAACATAGGGCTGCAACTAATGATTACTTTCGTTATAAACTAATTGATATTCTTTTCTATTCATTGATTCATTTGTTATTCTATAGCTAAAATGGCCATCACAAGTTTCCTTGAAAAACAGAACAGCCAATCTTTATATTTGCGATGCTGGAACTGGCAAATGTTTCGCATTTTTTTCTTGATGAGCACTCGGAATTATTAATGATTTGATTACAAAAACAATAACTTTTTTTGTAACCAACATCTTTTTCAGCACTACTGGGGTGTACCTTTACAAATAATGTGGTCCACTTTTAATATGATGTTGTGTCTCTTGATGCTCCTTTTACAAATCCACTTCTCTAACAAACACTGAACACCCCGCTTTTTTCAGTGTTGCACATTGAGCGGTGACAGCGTGGAGCTCCACTAGGCCTCAAAGTTGACATATTAGCTTTCATACAGTATACACACACACACACACATACACAGTTCAGCCACATCCACTAGCACAGATTTCTATTCCTTGGATGTCTCTGTTGTGTCTAAAATTGAATAAGCAAATGGAATGTAAATGACTTTATTGGTATTGAAAAGACAAATTATCCACAAAGTACAGTGTTTACTCCGTCTACACTGGGTGACTCACAGAGAGAGTGGTTCGTGTGTTAGAGTGAGACGTACTCAGCAGTCAGTGGAGTAGCTTAGACGTAAGGTGAGGAAATGTGACCCTCCCAAGTGTGAAGCTAAAAGTAGATGACATCCTGCTCTTACGCACAAACCCATACACATATATAGACAGTACTACCACCCTAAACACGTTTGAAAGTGGATCGCTGCGTGCACCTTCGGGCCCTCCACGTTACCACCTCTTGACTTCTGGACGGGGCTAATTGCTGGCCCCGTCGCTCTTAGGTCTCCTGACAAGGATGTGTCGTGCTGACCGCTAACCGAACTGGCTACTGCTTTAATTAAAGCCGCCTTCAAGAGCTGACCCCCTCAGCCTCTCCCCACCTTGCACCTCCAGCTCGCTCTTTGACGGACAGTTGACCCTGAGCCACCATCTCGCCTTACCGGAAACACGAGCTGGCAGCTGGCGGGCTGATCGGCAACCAGAGAGCAGATAGTGGCTTGGACTAGACTTCTCAACATGACACTATCTGCCGTTGTACTATGTAGAGCATCTTTCCTGGGGGGGGGGATCGGAGGACGGGCGTTACACTTCCCAGCAACATGGTCCCACCACTGTGGGTCGGGGAACGGCATTATCAGCGGTAACCACTGTATGAGCGCTGTGCAGTAAACACAAGTATTGCTAAAACAATGAGTCGATTAATCAAGTGATAAATAATCAGCAATACATATTTAGTCAATAACAAATCATTCCAGCTTTTCACTTGAAAATTAGCTGACTTTCTGTTTTATAACATTGTGGATTATAGCCTTATCTGAAGTCATAACCTTTTGCTATTTTTTGAAAATAATACTCAAGACATTAAAGCTAGACTGTGTAAAGTACATCATCCTGAAATATCAAACGTGTCACCTACTGACTGTATGAGCAACTAGCACTGTTACTATTTCAAATACAGTGATGTTATCAGTAACCTGCAAATACACACAGCAGTCGCTTTCGTTGAATCATGTGAGACCTTTTGTTGTGGCCCACCACTGTTCTCTGATTTGTGACTCATTATTAGTCATAATTTTCTCACCCTGAGCTGCTCATATGACAAATTGTTGGAAAAGTCTATTACTATCACCGGGTGGAATTTATCTCATTATTTTTTTTTTGATCAAGCGAAATGACAAAAAGGCAATGACTCATTTCAAGAGGTCTGAGAAATATAATTACAGCATTGAGAAATTAATGAGCAGTCTGATCTTTTTTAAACAAAAATGTTGGGCACACCAGGCACATGACGGACAGACCACTGTGGTTTTTATCCACTGGATATATGCAGAGGTCTGAAATTAACATCCGCCCACCGCCAAATGCGAAATCATCAGGACACCTGCCACTTTGGCAGGCAGGGAAAATGCTAGTGGAATAGAGAACCGTAGTTGTCCGCTTTCTTGGCATCTTATGCCTCCTTGACTATCCATTTCTCTTATTGATGCTCCGACAGTTACGCTGCATAATGACGCATACGCAAAAGAAAAAAGCGCTCAACGGCATGGCGCTACTACTACTAAACCTGAGGGGACGCGCCCTATTTTTCCCCTGATAATGTGACACTGTGAACAACAAATCTGTGTTGAAATCAGCAGGAGGAGAGTTAGTAGTTACCTCTTAGCAGCCAGTGGGCAGCGCAGTCCTGCTTGGATAAATAGCGGAGCTACTAACGTTATCGGAGGTGCCACTCAGTTATTATTATGAGGCGTTCAAAGTCTGCTCAGGAAAAAGGACTATTGGGCAAAGGTAAATTAAAACGTTATCAGGATGTGTTCAAATGTAATCTCGTAAAATTAAGTTTTTGGCGAGAACCTTGAATAAATCCAGTTGTTTGAAGGAGATGTCATATAAATAGATATTATGACCTGTTTAACTTCCTAACATCTTAACAAGATTTGTTTTAAATCAAAGCAAATATTGAAATATTCATAATCATTTGAATTGTGTGTGTTTTATGCAAATAACCACTATAGATAATGATAACAAAGTACATTACAGTACTATGTACACTAGCCTCCCTCCACGGTGTAATTCCAACACTGTAATTTACCATAATGTTTTAATGTTTTTTATGTAAAATATATCAAACACTGAATGGCATCAGATCTAAAATGTTGCTCCTTCATGTAGCGCATGGATTTCAAAAGTGGCAGACAAAATGTCTGAGTGGCAGACAAAATTAAAAAAAAATGTGTCTGCCACATTGGCAGGAAGTGAAAAAAAGTTCATTTCCGACCCTGGATATGTGTAAACACAGATAAGCTAATAGAAGCTATTTTCTGAGGTTTCCTCTGTTGTTGCATTGAAACAACTATGTCATGTGCGTGTGTGTCTCTTGTGTGTGACTCATGTTAGCACGCAGCAACAGCAGCAGCAGCAGCAGCAGCAGCAGCAGAAGCAGCAAGCAGCAGCAGCGGCGGCGCCCAAGCACGGCCCACCAGCCAGCCAGGAAGCAGTCTTGCCCATTCCGATTTAGTCCAAGAAAACTGCATTTGCTTAGCAACCACATTACCGCTCCAATCACAGCAGCAGCATTTGGGATAATGTAGGGCCAGAGCGCTGTGCTGAGCTGTGTGCTGTGTGGAGGCGGTGCATTAGACTCACAAGCACACACACACACACACACACACACTAGTCTGATGCCTCTCTCACTTAATGCTGCAGCTCTCTCCAAGCATGAAAGGAAGAGGGAGAGTAGGGTTTTTTTTTTTTACACAAGACTGCCTTGCCTTAATGCTCAAGCTCGTGCATAGCCCACTTAGAGAGAGAGAGGGAGAGAGGGAGAGACACTGTCTGGCACCTTGAAACACACACTAAAGTAAATCCATTATCGCTTTTCCCCTCCCTCTCTCTCTACGCCACAGAGGTGTCTGACTGTCTGCGGCCCCATCGAACTAATAGACTGAAATAGAAATTTCCGTGGTTGCCGGTGCTGGCTGTGCCCTGAAGCATCGACCCACACACGCAAACACACACACAACACATTTTAAGCCGTCCTCTCTAGGACTTCAGTGCTATTCCTGTAATGAACTGCCGGTCGCTGAACTTCAGGTTAGCCTAATTAACACTCTGAATGGGACTTTGTACGACGCGCCCTGCACACAGCCAGCAGTCAACACTCATGTGGCCCATGCTGTGTGTGTGTGTGTGCGTATGGCAGGTACTGAGGCATGTATCTGATGCTGTAAAGCTGAGAGGGTGGAATACTCAGGTCACCGCCGTGGTTGGCAGCATTATCAAGGGCAGAAAACAACATCCATGCGGCGGCCGACTGGGTTTTTACTATCACAGACAAGGCTCAAAGTTCATTAGCACTACTGTATGGAAACACACACAGTGCAAATAAAGCCCAGTCAAAGCGGGGTTAATGGAGATGCAGCAGCTCGTCGATTGTGTCTGGCTATCTGTTTATGACTGTCAGAGGTGCTGATAGTCATGAGTTTGTTATTTCTTTCAAAATACTATCCCTGTTTGTCACCGTCTGGGCTTCTAAACCTTATTTGCTCTGGAGCACAATTACCTCATGTGACGGAGGAATTTTACTACAGACTCTCTCAGAGAAGTCTCTGTTTCAACCCAAATTTTGGACCAAATCCCAACAGTTATTGCCGGATACTCCTGCTTGCAAAGACGGAACATGAGCATTCACACAGCCATCGGGGCTTAGTACACGAGGAAGAGGAATGGGGAGGGAAGCCGACCACGTGGGGGCCTTTTCAGCTCAAATAGAAAACTTCCTTCCTCTGTTTCTCTGCGGCTTATTCACCGGGTTTTATTTGTAACCTCTGATTCTGGCAGCTCCTCCGCTTGGACCCTGCGTGCCGGGCTGCAGGCGGGCCCCCCTGGCCGGGACACTGCTGTTGGTTTTGTTTATGGGCGTGTTTTTTTGTTGCTCGGGGTACATCTTTGTGAGGGCAGAGCACAAAGAGGCTCTTTGGTTCACTACAGGGTGCTGGGCAGCCTCAAAAAATAACCGAGCCGGCTAGGCCAGCACATACTGGCGCTTTCCACTCCGGAGCCGGACATTTTGTTCCACTGTTGAATTCTGGGAGAGGCAGAGCGAGTGAAAGAGAGACATAGGGAGAAAGAGAGAGTGAGAGGCTTCACTCTAGGAGCCAAAGCACATGCTTTCCAGTGGTGAGGGAATGGGAGGGTCTGAAGTTTGGTTTGACACATAAAGGTTTTGGAAGGCTGATAATGTAGGCAGAAGCTTCCTTTAGTCAGTATTTTTTGATAATCTATATCTTTCAATTTAATGTAATTCTGTTTTATAACAACTAAGGTCTTGATTTTGTAGATTTTTCCCCATTTAGGTCAGTTATGATAACACTGTACTCACCAAAGTAAGTTTGAGAGTTTGGGTAAACTCCAAATAAGTTTGACTAACCTTTGGATTGTTTAAAACCTGTCTGACAGACTGTTTTTTGTCCCATCTGATTCATTTTAAGCAGTCTAGTGACTTTACATTAGCAATGGTTGTCAAAATTACAAAAGAAAGTACTGGAATTATCCTTTAATGTCAAACAAGTCGTACTTGTCCTTTAAGCTTTCCTGGATGCAATTAGAGGTATGAGCTCCATATATCAGTTTAGTCATAACCTACACGAGAACAAATGGCAATACGGCCATGATGATGCCAAATAGTCCGAAGACTGTCCGCCAAAAACACACCAGAGCGGTGGCGAAGTGCAGCCTGTGGCCGTTCAATGTCTATGGAAAGCTACAATGGCCACTCCGAAGTGCAGCCAGAGAGTTACCGCCGCCATTGTTTTCTTGCCGCCTGAACACGTGAACACACCTCCCGGCTGCAGAAAATTGTGCGAGCCACGCGCTACCTGGTGTGTTTTCGACATTAAGATGCTGCATTGTCAGAAGGCACTGACTGACATTGTGACAAGAACATGTAGACAATCTGTTGCGTAAATGCTGCTGAACACGCTTCCGACAGCAGGGCGGAGGCGCCACAGGAAGTTGGTGTGGTGTGTCGAAACCAGAAGTCTAAGTTTCTGCCTGCCACGGCTCTGCGGTAGAAGTTCAGACTGACTCAGTCTGCAGGGTTGTTGTGGCCGACAGCCGACACACTGCTCACCCTGGCTGTACTGAGAAAAAAAGGGAAGCAGGAGGGATTGCAGTGCAGCAGGTGAACATGTGACACTGCATGGGTTCACTTGTTCAGCTGTGTGTATATATATGTGCTGTGTTTTCATTTTGTACAAAAAGGCCCATCCCTAGGCTTCTGGCTGTTGTCCACTGACAGTCACCCCACACCGGTCACGTGATGAAGGGGGAGGGGGCTTCCATTGGAGTAAACTCTAGTATCAGCGACCTCTCTGAACCTCAGTGATGATCTGTAGGCCAGGCAAGGAACAACAGGATCACCCAGTAGAAAACATTTACACAACCACAGAGATGGTCCCTCACAGAGGTTGATGTTTGTGCAGGAGAGACCAATACATGGAGTCAATGGTTTGAATTCTAAAGTTGTGACAAAGCTTTTCCATCCTGGCAAGAATATTTTTAGCAGTTAACTTCTAATTTGTTGTTATGTTTTGGATTTATTTTTTAGCACAAAAAAGATTGAAGATCAGAGTCAAATCACCTATTAATTAATTGGCAATCTATATCCAAAAATGGTATTTGTTTTCAAAGGCTTAATCAATTTATAACTTTCTCACTCAAACAAAAAAATCCTAACATTAACACCGAAAAGAATGTAATCTGAGACTAAATGCCACAAAAGCAGCGCAAATGAGGATGAACTTTTGTTCAGTCAAAGCAGTGGGGCTGAGAGGAAAGAGAGTAGAACTTCCTGTCCTCTGTCTCATCCTCCTCTACCAGCCAGGTTGGTTTCTCCTCTGGCAAAGGGAAGACTAATGGACACATTACCCGCCGGCTTGTCCCTCCGCGGCGATTATGTGGCTGTGAGGTCATCCCTTCACTTCTGCTCCCATCCACATCAGGGATCTATCATTTCATTACTGCCATTGGGGAGGAGGAGGAGGAATGGCTGAGGCATCCGTCCATCTATCCACCTTCTCATTCACTACAATCTGCAAAATGAAAGACGACTAGTCCTGTCGCCCCTGTGAGGCAGGAAATCTCAATCCAAAGTCTTCTCCCGTGTGCTCCCTAGCTGGTGGAATGAGTTACCAAACTCGGTGAGCAGAATCCCTCTCTGCTCTAAAAAATCTCTTCCCACTGAGGTACCCTGGAACTCCCTTCTAGACAATCCAAGACCCTACCAACCTATTGAGAACTGTGCTATGTGGGTGACTGCTTATTAACAGGGGAAGTAGTTTTTTTTTACAACATTGATGGCTCCACAATGCAAGCATTTATAGTGGCTGGCTTCCTCAAAACCATTAATTTGATTAATCGGGATACTGACAAGCTCCTCATTGGATAATTTGAAGGGCATCCAGGCCTTTGCAACCTTTTGCATTCATTTTAAGGCTTAGAAATAGAATCTGATCTTGCTGTTGTAAGTTGTTCTGAATGTGTGTGTGTGTGTGCGAGCTAGAGAAAGTACATTTGTGCCTGTGCATTCTCAGCCGTAGGTGAGCAGGGCCTGAGATGTATTGATTGCTGCAGGAAGTGGAATCTGATGTTTCACAGCACTTCCCGAGCTGGATGGCTTCACCACCGACGGTGAAAGCCATGAAAGGTGGGGGGGTCTGGCAGGATGGGAGGAAGGGGTTTGACACAGGGGAAGTAACCACTTCAAGGGAACATGGAAGGGTGAGAGAGGGAAAGACAGAGAGAAATAACACCTCTGGCTCTGTCCTTGGGGCTGAGACTAAACACTGCCTCCCGTCTCGGCTTCTTCTCAGAACAAACAGCGACTCTGCTCTGTGGAAAATCCAGCAAACCCTCAACTGTCTAAGCAGGCCTTGGTGTCTTGTATCACGATATGTCCACATAGTGTCTATATCTTGATAAGAGGGACCGCAGTACACACCTCAACCTGGCTTTAAAGCACAATAAGCATCTGGGCCAACCACTTGTGATTGGATCATACCTCCACATTTGATGATATCTATGAGAAATGAAACCACTTCTGAAGAAAAAAAAAATTGTTGAAGATTTTACACTTGGCCATGCTGCATGAGAGGAGGATGTGATATCGTATGCCTCACCTTGATTATGATCTTCATAACCTTGTCTCAGATTTTTGCAGTATTTCAATCAACTCTCATTAACTGTGTTTGGGAGATTCAATTTATACCCCTTTTCCACCAACATTTGTGCGTATATGGTCTTTTTTTTAAATGCGGAAAAAACAACTAAACATAGGGAATAGACCCCTTTCAGCTGTGGAAGTATTCCTTTCTGTGGGTTTTTTTGTGTTTCATGTTCAACGTCATGAACACGCCGGAACTCAGGCTTGGTAAACAGCAGAAAGCAGCATGAAGGCCAGTGAAAACGTTGCGGTGGTTACTTTTTTTATATATATATATATATATATATATATATATATATCTGCTACTTATTCAGTCTCTCTTTCAAACTCGGTGCCAACTAATTTGGAACGATGTTCGAGCGCTGCTCGGACGAAGACAGGGATGACAAAGAGTCGCAGTTACCGACGGAGGCGACAAGCATCTCGCTGGAAAAGGGGCAAAAATTATCATAATGTTATAGTGCTTTTGCTTTATTCTGGAGAAAATTAAGCCTGGATAAAATTTGTGAAGCATGAAAAAAAAGTTGGGTTTTCTTTGCCATATTGCCAAAGCTGGTCTTAACCCTGTAGTCCTAGAATGTGGGAGACATGCATTGTTGTCGTGAAAGCTTCGCAAACCACACGTGCTGTCACACACACACACACACAGAGCAGACGTATATAAATGGCAGTGGGCTTTATATAAACAGATGTCCTACTGCTCAAGATAGCCTTGGCAGTGTTTCTTTGAAGGGAAGGCACTGAGAATAATGTCTTTGTGCTCTCTGCGGGTCAGAGGTGGTTACACACACCACACATTACATTGTCTTAGAGATCTATAATTACATTAATTATAAGCCAAAGACTTCAAGAGGTCTATTGTCTGCTCTGTAGGAGTGTAATGAGAGTGTGTGCACGTGTGTGTGCATGTGTGTGTGTGTGTGTAGATAGAGGATGCCTGGAAAGCTGAGTGTATGTGCAAAAAATTTGTTTAGATATTTTCTGTGTCTGCACGTGTGTGAGCTTTACAATAAGAAATGAATAGCGTGGGTGATGGGGGGGGGAAGGGCTTGGGATGTGAAATCAATTGGTTGAGTTGAGGGGGGTGGGGGGGGTTGGTTAAAGCAGAGGAGCAAGTCTGGGCCTGGTGAAGGCTTCCTGAACCTGAGAAGCAGGCATCCGTGCCAGGAGGAGGGATCTCCTTTCAGCATATTGTTTTATTTAGCATCTGCATGGCCGCTTCATTTGCCAGAGTGCGGGCTGGGATGGATTAATTCAAGAGATTGGTGACTTGTAGGGGAGGAATGGCCCGGCCAGTCTGGAGGAAGGATGTTAACCACATTATAAGCCTTGTGTTTGCAACACTTAATTCCAGAGGAGTAAAGTGAGCCTACTGAGCCCTACCCCTTCACTGCCTCAACCAAGAGGCCCTGGTTTGCTCAAACACTCACACACACACACCTTCCACCTGGACTTCCTGACAAGCTGCAGTTCAAAGACTTTGTTTCTGTTTCTGCACTGGTAGCCTAAATGAAATCCGTCTAGTTCTGCTCTGCCAGTCTAAACTTTTCTCCCCCCAGCTGGGTTTAACCCGGCTCTCCAGTCTCAGCTCTCACCGACTGCAACCAGCCTAAACCTGTCCTTCACTGACTGGTTTCACTTCAAAACCCTGTGATCTCATCCTCCAAACGTTTCATGCGTTACACTGCACCGACACAAAATCCACTTTCAGTTGTATCTTGCTATCGAGGCACAGCCGGCCTCACAGCACTTCTTAATAAAAAAAAAAAAAATTAAAAAAAACAACTGTTGTGATAAACACAGAAAGGTTTTTAATGGTCAGTCAAAGTTCAGGACAAAGTTGCTTTGTTGGAACAATGGGGCAAGTTGCTGGTCCACTCCCTGATTAATCCAGTTTAAGATTAACCCATACTGCCTCAACATAACCAAGAGCGGCTAGACGTGACTATGAGTCAGAGCAGACTAAACAAAAGTAAAGATCAGAGTTGTTTGTAGATTATACTGCCAGGAAGCTACGCCTTTTCCGAGAAAAGACGAGCACAAGACAGCGCTGATTCTGCTGTATTCCTCAGTGTTGAAATTGAAATTTTCAGAAGGCATGTTCGTAATCCTCAAAGACACGTATACCCTTGAAAAAAAGATGTATTCTGATTCTTTGACCCAAATAAAGATTTTAGTTCTATTTATTTTGGACCAAAGATGACACATTTTCAGAGTAGAGCTGAACAATACATCGTTTTTTTATATTTGAAAATTGTATTTTGAAAAGTCTAATTCACAAATTGCAAAAGTTGTTTCAGACAAACTTGTGCCTAACGTGTCTTTGAATCTCTTTTGAATGGCCATACTCAAACGGGAGATGAAAAACCTGCCATTTGTGGGGTCAACGCAACTGATCTGGTGACACAATTGGTTGCACGTACGACCCAAGTAGTTGTTGAATGAAGAATGAAAAAAAAACGACCCTGCCTACTTTATCAACTCCACACACCTGAGGATTTCCGCATTGTTTGGACACCATCCAACCAACTCCACCAAGTTACCTTGAAAGCTGTCGAGTGTAAATGACAGATAGTTTGTGGATAGCTAACAGTCATTATTGGAATCTCACAGTTAATCCTTAAAGCGCACCATATCATTGCTCCAATTTCAATTACAATTGCAGTACTTGTTCAGTAAAATCACAAATAGGTATTCAAATTGTTTGGCCCAAAACAAACTGAGGATGAGCTCAATCAATGTTTTATATGAATCAGTTTTAGAGTAGCAAAGGTACCTTTTATATTTTATGTCAATTATTACCATTAGAGATTGTTAATAAACATTATGAAAAAGGGGACGAGTGCTACATGGCTAACTCACCTCTCTGTTTGTTTGTGCTGGACAGCAGCAGCCATGACGCTTCCAGGAAAGATGAGCAAACAGACGCAAGAGGGAGGATGGAGGAGGGGGAGGCAAACAATGAGCATCGGTCCATGACTCAGGCGCTTTGGGAGCACTGATCATCCAACAGTGAAGGGGGTTGGGAGGGGGGGGGGGTTATCACCTCTGTCTGTCCCACAATCACAGATCCACAGCTGATATCCACCACAAAAGAGGTGACAATGGCTAGCCAGCATACAGCGACCCCCCACCCCATACTCTCACAATAATACCTCGCAGAGCTCCTGGGAGCTGCCCTTCCACATGGCTGAGGCCAAGCCAGAGTGACCCACCCCCCTTGCAGAGTCAATGCAAAAACAAAAAAAGCACAACAAAGAGGTTTCCCAGGACCCAGCCTGCCTTCACAACGACAGAAAATACACCTCAAGCCCTTTCAGACTCCTCTCAATGTCTGCCTTTGGACTGGCTGCCAAATGCTTGTTTTGAGAGCTGACACACCATTATTTCAAAAAGGGGTCGTGGAGCATTCAATGCCCCCTCACCACAACATTTGTGCTCAGAAGAAAAAGGTGAAAGCTCTGTGAACTAGGCTTTGTGCTTAAGGAACTTCAGTGGGGATGGACACACAAAAGAACGAACCTATGTTCTCTCAGTGAAGAAAAAATATCTCTGGAACCGCTCGGACTGCAATAAATATCGTAGTGGGACACGATAAAAGTCAAACCAGATGTGCAGTGTAAACTCTGTCTGTATTGGCTCTGAATTTCCTTGATTTTTACCTTGTACCATTGATGGTAAAGACAAGCCAGATGGTTAAAACTCTATAGGCCAATGTTGGCTGAGGTTAATCCTCTTTCTTTTTATCCGTGTACATTATGCACTACATAGCTGTAACGCTGGTGAATTGTAGTGCAATGGGAATAATACTTAATAGTTTGAGCTACACATTTTTGACAATCATAAACCCCAATATTTCTTCTACCGTGGGTTCCCAAGGCAGAATTCCAATGGGATTTTGGGGATGAATAACAAAGGATATATATGAAGAAAAAAGCTTTGCCTATTGTGTCGTTCTGCACCAACAGATTTAAACCCGTGTTCAGTTTGTATAAAATGAAGCTTTGCTGCTGTGCTTCTTTAAACTAAAAACCCATATCTCCCGCTGCCATCACCGACCCATCCACTTGACAGAGATTTTGTAAAAGCTGCTGAGTTGACTTGGCAGCTTCCTCCTTGGAGGAATCGTGCCAGTTCAATCAGAAATAAGATTAGCACAGCTTATTATTAGCTTGAAAATCTCCCTGTATCTTCCTTCCCTGTCTCTACCTGTCCTTCCCAAACTTAGAGACGATTAAGGAGAAGCCCATTGGAGAAAACCGTCAGTTGTTGTCCCAACAGTATGAGATGGACCACTGGCTTCTGACATGACACTATGGGAGGATATTCTAGGCCACGCTTGGTAGATGTTGTGTTATACACTGCTAGTGCAGCTGACAAGCCTGTGTGTGTGTGTGTGTGAGTGTGTGCATGTATGTGTGCATGCACGTGATTCTGTCTGCTTCTGTATTCATTATAAGACTAAGGAGGCATTGCGGGGGTGGAATCTGGGTACTGTGTGGATGTCTGTGCTCATGTATGTGTGTGGTTTGTAGCGTGTGTGAGTGTGTGTGTGTGTGTGTCTGTGTGGGTGTGTGTGTCTGTGCATGTGTGTGTGTGTGGTTGGGGGTGAGGGGAAGCATCACTGTGGGAGACAGGCAGATGGGGATGGAAATGAGTAGGCAGTGAGCTCATGCTAATCTCCTCCTACAGCTCCTACAGCTGATCCAGGCACAGGCACGCACGCACACACACATATACTCAACCAGCCCTGCATGCACAATCACACACCAAATGATGCAGAGGATGCCTTTGCTATTCAAATGTTTCCATGTGTGGCACATATTTTCATATTTTGTGTAAGCCCCCAAATCTTTCAACGAAATCTGAAAAACATCTGAGTGCACCTCTCATCACGCACATATTCATTTCGTTACATCGCAGTGCCGGTGGATGTTAATTTGTTGGATGGTAATGTGCGTGCGTGCGTGCATGCAGGCGTGCGTGTGTGTCTAGCTGCCTTCGTCAGACAGCCATCTGCCCCGTGGGAGTTGCTGAGCAGCACGCAATTGGCCGACTGCGCATCAAGAGAGGCGAGGGGTGAGGTGGTGGGTCACCTCTTTATTTGGGGAGGGAAAGGTCGCGTGGTGCTGGCTGCTCTTCCAAACATATGGGTGCACAGGGGGGGGGAAATGGATGGGGGTGGGGCAGCTCCAGAGGCCAACACTGCTGTCATATACAAAAGGGCGCTCCTGGGCTGACACAGCACAAAGTAAACCCCCCACCCCGCCGCCGCGATGAAAGCTGTCCTGGCAGTGTTTCCCAGTTTGAAATCCACATCCTGAACATCAACCGGTCCTGCTGTTCATCCCCAAACATTTACATGTCCTTTTAATGATTACATATTTGTGGCTAAAAGTGCTGATAGCAGATTTAGAAAAAAAAGAAAGCAGCAAGACAGCAAGACAATAGGATAACTGGTACTTTCCTTAGCACCAGGATATCAGATGTGATGCCTCTCAAGCATCACCACAGAGGGACGCTGCATCTTTCTCAACACATCATAGACGTGGGGGGGAGAACAAATCTGGGATCTCACTTTTTTACCCTATCTTTAACCTCAAACCTTGTATTCAGTAGCATTTTAGTGACGTTATTGCAAAGTTTAGATGGTGTAATGGAAGATATTCCATGCTGTTGTAACTGCGCTTAATAAAATTGTCTAAACATTTCAAATTTTTAAACTGTTTATCGCTCACAGGTAAATGGTGTGAACTTCACAGTTTGGTCTGTCTGGGGAAGTCTGTGTAGCTTGAAGCTTTCTGCTGCTTGGCAGACGCAAATAAATACTAATTCAGTGTGATGCCGGCCTTACATCTGAGCATCACTGACGCATCCTCGGCCAGTACAGACGCCTCAGGGCAGGTAAGGAGGCGAAAGGTTAGAGGATGGTGCTTGGGGATGTGTAGTAAGGACAATAACTGGGCTTACAGTGCCATGTGTGTTGATGAATATTTCAAAGACCCCTCTCATTAAATAAACACGCGGGACCTCAACGCCTACAGTAACCTTCCATCAATATTGAATGAATGCCCACCAAAAAAAATTGACACTGTCGTTCACAAGCCAACGGTCAGGTCATCGAATTGCACCATCTGACTGAGGAAGAGCTTCTTTTCCACGCAACACCTGGAGGAGGTCACCGGGTTCTTTCTTCTGTGCCGCTCTCACAATAACTATCTAGTGAGACACGCTCCTCCGTCCTCCGGAGACTTAGAATAGCCACTGCAAGCTGAGTGTGCTTGTTAGTTTCCCGCTTTATCAGAAGGCTATGAATATTCTGAGAAGGCGTTTCACAGAGTGGGAGGAAATACTTTATTTCCACGCATGCTCTTGGATCTCAAAAGCAATTTTGCTCTGAGCTTTGCATGCATCACTTTCCCAGATAGCTTGCATGCATCTACAACTGCAACATGGACTACTCCTTTGGAACCCTTTTTTTCCCTCCATCTTCTTTGAATGGACAGGCGGGAAGGTGGGAGGTAGCCCGATAGCCCCAGAGAGCCTTGTTTTCCTTCCCCTGCCCCGGGTCTCCTCCTCCGCACAAAGACTGACTACAGCCAGTCAGTTCTTCATAAAGTACTTGGCCGGTTGCTCCGTTCATTTGTCATATGAAGACGCTGCTGATGGATGTGGAAGCCAGTGGGTCAGGGATGGGAGCTCAGCAGGGGGGGGTGGAGGGCAGACAATGGCTGGCAATAATGGCTGGAACCTTTTCTTGTTCTCCTCAGTCACTGTCTCCTACTGAATGAGACTTCTGCTATTTGTCAAACAAGATTTTTGAACTCACTGAGCATATGACATTGCCTGAGAAAGGTGTGCAGAGTTGGTGATTCAAGGCCGCTATGGGTCAGCAATGCCACCTAAATAAAAGATTAGTTAATGAAGTTTGGTTTTATCATTAGGTTTTTAAATAATGCTTTAAAAGTTGTGCCCCAAGAGAAGCTGAATTTATTCTCTGAAATACAGCATGACAGCTCTGTTCTCTTTATACATCAATGGTCAGCTCCATCTAGGCCATTTCAATGCATTTAACATAAATGTCAGTATATGGGTGCTCTACAGTTGTAGCATCGGCCCATTTGACCACGGAGACGAGAGTGACGGCCAGCTCGACCGCACGTTACCATGATACAATAACGTTTCCTGTCCATGACAGAGTTAGCGGTGATGTCTAGTTCTACTTTTCCTGGCAATGTGTGAAACCCAAAGTGTTTCCATACTTTACTGGATGTGTAGTGTTTACCACTTTGGATTTTAAATGGGAGGGTGCAGGTCGTATCCACGCAGACCCTCCAACGTTTTATACGTTATCATTTCGGCTGGCTGCTGTTTGTTTTGGTTGACGGATACAGAACAGATATGATGTCACGTTACTCAGACTACAACAACAAAAGCGGTAACTTCCTGCTAACTCCGCATAGACTCAAATGAAGCAAATATATCGATTCTGGCATTAAAAAATCAATTTCAAAATCTTTTTTTTTAAAATCGCGATATGCAAATAAAGCCAATATGATACCTGAGATTCAGTATGAATCTCTCGACATAATGTTCCTCAAAGCAAAGTCACTCTTCACAAGGTGAAGAGACAAAAGAGCAAAATAAGTGTAGTTTTAGCAGTTTCCTGCATAGGGGAAGAAAAGCCATGGCATATGTGGAAAGTCATTAACAAAAGTTTCAGCACACAATCTTAACGACTAATTAAACACCCTATTTTTTTTAATTGACTTTCATTTGCATAGCATTCAGGCTCAGAGCAATTACATCCAAATCTTTCTTTCTGAAGAAGAAGCCTCTCTTTCTCATAATGCCAGTCAGTGAACTCCACTTAGGAGGCACTTTCTGTGTTGTTCTGTCAGTCCACTAATAATTAATTGAGCTTGAAAAGTGATGGAGTTTTCAGTCACATTTGACATAAAGACACTTGGATGTCAATTTGGCATTGATCTCTCTGACCCTCAGTCATGCCTCACAGCATGGACTGACTGTCCTCCATTAGAAACCCAGACTGGCAGCCTGGCCAGGCAACAGAACTCATTATACAGACCTAATTGAATTGGTGGCTTCCTCCTTTTCAAAGCACAGAGCACAAATTCTAAATGATACTATTTGACTGGCAAAAAAAGAGAACCATCAAACAGAAACAGCAACAGCATTGCATCTCTTAAAATCACCTTTCCTAACACCCACACAATCAGGACAAAATTGCAGCAGACTTTTGCCACGTTTTGCCATACACCCATGAACAGAGAATGGAAATATTCCCTCAGCAGCCATTGAAATGCACAGCTACCAGCTGTTGTCCTGTCCACTGTGTGGACATGGCTGGCTGTCAGCAGGCTTAGCCAACACTGCGCCTTGCATATGAAACAGGACATGGGCCTATATCCCCTTGGGGAGTTCACTTCCTCTGGGCCCCCACCACCACCACTGCCCCACCTCCCTCCTGAAACAAGCGGCCCCTTCAGCTGGAGGCCAGATATCCCAAGCAGCAGCGGGGGCTTCTCAGGGGTGGGGGTGGTCCAAGTAAAAGGGGAAGTTTTAGCTCCTGCACATAAGAGAATGGCAGCCAGATATTTGGAGTGCAATGCTTTAGAGCCAAATATTAAAACCCCACAAATGACAAAAGTTTCATCTCCTTTTGTCGTTTTCAGGGTTAAATAGATCTGCGCTATATAGAACACTTTAGTCAGCTTTAGTTTCAGCTTTTACTGCAATGAACCACAGGAATAAAGCATAGAAAAAGCCTGCAGGAATGAGTTGTGTGTAAGTACAGGAATATAATGGAGCATAAGTCTCTGAACAAATCACTTCCCACCACTTCAAAAAGAATCCTTGGATGAGGAGGAAATCTGGGTTTCCCTTACTGTTTTCAACAGTCACGGTTGATACAGTTTTATTCAAGCCAAGAAAAGAGTGTTTTCATTTAAGCTAACAGTTGTGTAAATCACCCTCACTACTGGAGGAGTGGCAGGTCTGGAATGTAAGCATAGACTGACTGTCTGTCTGCCTCTAATGAATGAGCCTTCATCTGTGAACAAAATGTTGTGCCCAATTCTATGACTTCAACAAAGAAAAGTAAAAGTGAAGAATAGACTGAAACTGAACAGGATCCACACCAAAAAAAGAAGAGGTTTGACATAAACTTGCTGGTTTTGAACCAAGCATGAGTCAAGCTTGAGCTGGCTCGACAGTAAGCCCACCCCAATCCTCTTCCTCATATCTCCCTTACACAGACGGATTGTGTAGAAATCACATCATCTTGAGGGCGAATTATAAAGTTAGCAACATACTAAATCTGCAACCGCAACCCTTATCTAAACATCCTGATGCGGAAAGCCACTGATTATGTGTGCCACCCACATGTGTACCAGCCAGAAACCAAAAGACTTGCAGCCAAGCGCTGGCATGAGCAACTCTGAGAAGTGTTCCACACCCAGCACATAAACTCATTTAGAGTTAAACAATTCAATACTGCACGCCATTTACTCGCTGCTGTTTACAATCAGCGCGGTGGCTCATATCCTTTCAGATAAGGCCAGAGAATGAACTTTTACTGCAAATTGCACGCTCCTTCCTCAAAAGCAGGTAAAGTGAAAAGCTGTTTTCACTCAAACGGTCTGTGATTCAGACGTGTGCGTCTCAGAAGGAAGCTTTCAAAAGAGCATCTGCAAGTAGGGAAGTGCGACAATATCACTTCCTGTGTCTGTCTGCATGCGAGACTCCTGCTAACACTTTTGAAACACCCTCATTAATATTCACAGAGCTGCCCGGTTACTCCTCTGACAGCACGCAGATGATGGCATTTTCTCGTGTGCTGAAAGGTAGTCGAAGGCAGCACGACACAGTCTAGCACTTTGCCTCACATCCTCCAAGAACATTTTCAAAGTGCCTCGGCTGTGCTGAAATGTGCTGACAAAGGGGAGCTCTGTTGCCATAAGTTAAGCAATATTCCTCAACTCCTACCCAGCGTGTATTCCCTCATTAGTGTTTCTTGAAACAAGGTACTTGCGGGGGGAAAAAAAGGAGGAGTCAAATTAAAAAGCGGGGTAGAGGCTCAAATGAGCCTTGGGCTTAACACTTGGGTGCCCCGTCGGCACTTATAAAAATAGAAGAGGCCCCTGAAAGTGGGGGTCCTTGAGGTGTGCCCACTTGAGTCTGAATGAAAGTGTGTGCCAAGAGTGGGTATTCACCATGCATGGCAGGACTTTGGCACTCTTCAGGACTTCAATGGTCTCCCTGATTTCTCTTTCTTTGGCAGATTCCCCTGAAAGACGCCTCAGTGGAGAACTGGATGGGAGCTTCTTGTAAACACTTTTGCTTTCTGTGCCTCATCAACAAGTCTGCTGCCCAGAAGTCCACTCTGGTTTCAATCAGGTCGGCGTAAAAAAGTAGGTAAGAGGGGGAGGATGAGTGTGGGTGCGTGTATGTCAGAGGTGGATGGCTGGCCTCGGGTAGGTGGATGTTTGGGAGGGGGGTCCGATGTTTGCTGAATGCTCTCCTTTGTTGAGATCATATTATGTTTCCACCACAATACTTCTAAACCCTGCTCCATCAACTCCATTCATGTGTAACAGCTCATGCAAATGGCTGCACTAGCCTTTTTTTCTAGGGGTGGGTGGTGGTTGGCGGGTGGTGGGGGATTCCTTTTATCAGTCTACCACCCAACTACTCTCTCTGCAACCTCCTGCACAGATTATAATCCCTTCATACAGTTTGACAGTCAGTCAGCCCAAAACAGCAGAGCTGGGAGAAAGCACGGAAAACCAGATTCAGATGTCTAAACTACTTCATTTGGTCAGAAGTCTTGTATCTGATCACAGAAACTACAGGAAACATGCAAAGCCAATACCTGGCTGCATAGATGCTCTAATTCTGATTATTCAAATAGTGTTAGAACTATGTCATGTAAAAAAAGAGAATCAGAGGATGTGGACACAACCAGGGAGAGAAAAAAAAAGCCTTCAACGCTGATAGCAGCGCTGATCAAACCCACAGGAAGCCGAGCACATGACAGCCAGACGAACATTACATTTCATGTGACACACAAGGCTTCACAGACACATGCGCGCAAAATTGGCACATTTTGTCGTAATAACAATAATGCCACTGCTGTGGGAGTGTATCCCCAACCCATGGGAACACGCACTGAAAGAACAACCAGAAATGTAGACCGAGAAAGAAATATCCCACTGAAGTGTGTGTGTGTGTGTAATGAAATGCCATTTAATCTGGAGAAAGCAAGAATAATTATTTCCTCACTTACATGTGAATTCATGTTTAATCTACACACTCCCCCCCTAACTGTTTGTTTACGATTTCCCATTGAGCCATTTGTTGGTAAATGAGATTGTATTTACAGTACGGACCAATAAAAGTGAGCCTGAGAGGTGTTTCACGGGCAAATAATGGCTTTATTGCCACCAGAGGCGTTTTGTTGTCACTGCTGGATGAGGCCCAATTAGTAACAATATGTCAAAGATGACCAAATACTGAGTGGTTCCTCTACAGGAGGTTTGACACATATTACACAACAGACAATGCATATGATGAAGTTAAGCCCCAGATTAATTTAGGAAATGTGTAAGTGGTAAGAATTAACCCTTTTAGTTATAATTTAACTGGGGGGAATTTCAATTTTGTGGGACCCACAGGGAACCCTCTCAAGGAGGAAAAACTGGGATACCCAAGACCACACAACTACACACCATCTAGCACTTCACTTCTAGGGGTGCGCTGTGAACTTTTTATGGGATCCTGATTTTGAGCCCCATTATGGTCTTCAGAAC